>NC_090439.1:403429351-403746677 GCF_031143425.1 Pleurodeles waltl
GTAATGTTCAAGCCTCGTCACAGATAATATGTGAAGACAGTGCCGGCTTAGGGTGGTGCAACTGGTGCCACTTCATCTTGCACCAAGGTCAGAGTGGCGCCATTTGCACTCTGCCAGAACTGAGTGCTGTTACCAGTTTTCATTTCCACAACATTGTGGAAATAAAAGACAAACAGCATTGCTCAGGAGCTAGTTGTGTGCATTGCACAGGGCCTGCTCAGATAATATTCTTCATATCTTGGCAAAAAGAGCACACTTCTAAAGGTAAACAATGACTACTAAAGTTCCAAAAGAACTCTAGTTCAAGGGCTATGAAGCCAGTGTGTCACAAAGTTACAACAAAAAGACAATGCCACCAGAGTGGGATGGAACAACTGCATTCAGACTTCAATTTTACCAGTTGCTGTTTGAAAGAAAGGGGTGCTCCCACTTTACATACGATTTCTCAATATTTGCAAACAGATCCCTTGATGCGATTTTATTTCTTCCAGTTGCTTTCCTGCTTCCAAGTCAGAGCTTCTTGAATGTTCCTAAAAGCTGCTCCATGTCCCATCAGCCTGCCTCCTCCCTAATCTATAACCCACTCCTCTGGACTTGATAACAGAGAAGCGCTGTCTCACCGCTCAAAGTACATCGGACAACTTGCATCATGCCCACCCGTGCCTTGATACCAACTAACTCTGACCATCCTTTGCTTGCACCTGAAGCATCTACCATCCCTCCCCCCAGCATTGTGACCCCGCCTGGCCCTACTCCCATCACGTGCACCTCATGGCCCTCCTGGCTGAAAATGAGTTTCCTCCAGCATATAATATACAACACAAATGGTATGGTTTCTTGTTGCTTTTAATAATAGCATTTATGATTGCCCAACCTTTAGCTGAATCAGCTCTGCCTGGATTGCGGCCTTTTACCAGATCCTTTTGTCAGCAAAGAGCAATAACCCCTGAGCTATTTTAATGGGTTTGGCACCTGTAAGCTGGAAGTCATACAGACAAGCTCTGCAGCACGGGTGTTAACCCTCTGAGACGTTGTTGGCAGATTGGTTGCCAGCAGGTTACGCACAAAGCTCTCCAGCAAGCATGCTGCTCCACCGCACTTCCTTTCCACCTGATGCTGTTGGGAACAGCAATATGCACATTTCTCCATTAAGCTGTCTATCTCCAAAATGTTGCCCTTGTTAAAATATGAAGGGATTTTCCCGTTTGTATTATTCTTGCTTCTTGAGTATTAAAGGCTAGAGAAAAGGAATTTTGGTCCAATTGATATTAAAGGCTTTCTTACCAGGATACCTTGTAACAGTTTTTCTGATCTTAATATCACATTCACTGAAGCAAAGCTTGTTTGAATAATGTCCCATCAAGCACAAAGTAAAAATGATGCAAAAACTGTTCTGTGTTTTGCACATGTGAAACGTTTACATAAACGTGCACTATGAGCATTTCACTTAAATACATAGAGCAATTTTATTATTTTGACCAGACTAGATGTATATCGATGCTGGCAATCAGATAAGGCCCTCCAGTCAACTTTTGTTGTTTTGCTGTATCACTAGGTCTGGCTTCCTCAATTTTCTGCTTCATTGTTTTTCAATTCTAGCATTTATGTGTGGAATGTGAGAGAGTTTACACCCTCATGGTTTGAGACTTTAGAGAGCATTATTATTAATTATCATTATTATTGTTATTATTTGTAGTATTATTATTAAAGGCTATAGCTGTCACTGTAAAGCTGAAACTCAGATTTAAAAATAGGGTCACACCATTAATGAGCAGTCTTTGTTTTATTAACATTAGAAGGATGAAAGTTTGAGCTACTAGGTTACATTATGGATCTTGCCCACACAACAACCTTTCACCCAATGCCATTAGTGTCTGCAGTGGCCACCACCCAAACCTCATGCAATTATCTGCACAAACCTACTGTGGTGTCTCCAAGCCATTAGTGAGCTCCTGTAAGTTGAGAAGGAACACTTTTATTATGTGTTTGCTGGCTTTACTTAATTGGATCACAAAGATGCATTTTAAAACATTTTGCAGTGTTACTGCAAGATCTTTGTGTGAGCAGCATTTTTCAGAGCTTAGTAACAATGGCATGTTAACTGGTGGCTAATGTACTTGATGAAGAGGCCTGTTTTTTTCCTAGTCACAGTTATCACTAATTATAAAGTAGCATTATATTGTATGCCGAAAGCTTGTAACATGTCTATCACAGGTCTGTGGGGTTTGTCACAGAGATCCTTTTGTTACTTACAGCTCATAAGTTACAAATCTTAAAAAATAAAACAGTGAGGTATGAACTGCCATCAAAGAACTGTATGCAAACTGCAAATCAGGAGTTAAGAAAGTAAATTTTTCTCAATCTTTCCTCATTCTAAGGTACTAAGGCCCATATTTGTAGTTGGTTTGCACTGAATTTGTGTAATTTTCTTTATGCTAATTCAGCGCAAACCTAACTCCATATTTATACTTTGGTGCTACACACGTCTAGCGCCAAAGTAATGGAGTTTGCGTCATTGTCTGAAGGGGAAAACCTACCTTGCGTCAATGAGATGCAAGGTATGAGTTTCTGTCCAGAAAAGGACGATATGGCCTTCGCGCTATATTTATCCCCTGTGCTAAAATCCATCACTGGGGATGGAGGCTTTAAATAATGGCACTAAGCTTGCTTAGCACCATTATTTAACACCTGGGTCTGGGCAGGCGTAAGGGGACCTGTAGGCAGATTTCCGTGGTCAGAGACCATGGAAATTGCCCACAGGTGCCCTTCCCTATCCCCAGGGACACCCCCACCCACCCCTACCCACACCAGGGGGTCACCTAAGTATGAGGGATCCTAAATCCTGAGTTTTTCTTTTTCCATACTAAGCATTCGTAGCATACAATGCCTAACAACAAAGAATACACATGACTCCAACTCCTTGTATCCCTCATTGTCTAATGCAACATTTTCTATACATTCATTTACGCACTTGTATGAATCATTGTCTCTGCATAATGCATCTGTGGGTGCTCTGACAACCTACTTGGGACAAGTAGCATCATAAACAAAATTATACATATGAGAAGGAGCTATGAAGAGATTAGATCACCCTTGGAAGGTGGTGATTTTGAAATACGTGCAGAACGAAGTCATGGAGGTGCACCAACAAACATTTTTGCACCAGACACCACCAATGCTAAAGCCAACTCTGTATAAAGATAATGATGTGTAAGTCCCCACAGAGTTAGTGTGTGGTTACAGGAGGGTTCAAGGCCGTAAGAGAATGTGTAGGAAAGTAGTAATGTGTGAACTTAATCATATTCAAGACAGCTCAAAGATAGTGTGTGAATATAATCTTCAAGTTCACACACAGATAGTATGTGAAGATAATGATATTCATGTCTACACAGAGACAGTGTGAGATTATAGGAATATTCACATTCTCACAGAGGTTTTGTGTGAAGGTAATCATATTCATGTTTCCACAAATATAGCGTATGATAATAATGTTCATGACTTCATACGGAGAGGGCTTGAAGATAATCTTGTCCCCGTAGTAAAAATATGTTAGCTAACTGGGATTTTCAAGCCCCCATCGAGATAGTGGGGGTTATTAGGATGTTCAAGTCTCCACTGCAATAGTTTGCAAAGATATTCATATACAAACCCTTTCAGTGATAGAATGTAAAGATAATCTTCAATTTTCCAAAGCGATAGTGTGTGAATGTAATGATGATCAACCTCAAAAAAGGATAGCGTGTGCTTATACTCATTGACAAACCTGCACATATATACTGTGTGATTATAGGGATGTTCACATCTTAAAAAGATTGTGTGTGAAGATAGTGATGTTCAAGTCCCCACCTAGCTAATGTGCCATTATAGGAATATTCAAAAGTCCACAAAGATGGTGTGTGAAGGAAATCATATTCAAGTCCTCACAAAGCTAATTTGTGAAGATGATGTTGAAGTCTCCAGACAAATGATTGATGAAGAGAATTACATTGAAGTCCCCACAAGGATAGTGTTTGATTATAGTCATGTTAAGGCCTGAAAATAGTGTGTGATTATAAGACATTTCAAGACCTCACTGTGAATGTGTGTGAAGGTAATCATGTCCAAGTCCCCACAAAGTTAGTGTGTGAAGAAAACCTTCAAATCTCCACACATATAGAATGTGGACATATTGAAGTTTAAGTTTCCACAGAGATAGTGTGTGACTACAGGAATGTTCAAGATCGGCCAGCAGTTTTTTGTGAAAGTAGTAATGGTCATATCCCCATAAAGGAAGTGTGTGAAGAAAATGTTCAAGTCTCTAAATAGGGTGTAAAAATAATGATGTGTAGGTCCCCACAGAGGTAGTATGTGATTATAAGCACGTTCAGGACTCCCCAAACTGTGTAGTTACAGGAATATTCAAGACCTTATAGAGAATGTATATGAAGTTAATTATGCTCAAGTCCCTACAAAGATACTTTGTGAAGATAATGTTCACGCCTCCACAGAGGTGGTGTGTGAAAATAATAATGTCCACAGAGATAGTGTTTGGTTAGTGGAATATTCAAGACCTCACAGAGATTGTGTTTAAAGTTAATAATGTTCAAGTCTTCACATGCTTGTGCTGGGTTTTCAGCAACATATAGGATTGTAACCGGTAAACAACACTTTAAAGTTAAAACAAATAAATAAGTGCCCATGACATGCTTCTTTAAAAAGAGATACCAGTAATATTTGATTTCTATCTGACTGAGTCTTCATATGCAATTTCTTCACTATTGTTTCACATGCATATAGGTATTGTCCTGACTCCAGCCACAAGAAACTGATCTAGTAGAATAATTTATAAAAAAATATTTTGCATGCGCCCTAATACCACACATTAGGTTTATCTTACATACAAGCAAATGAGTAGTGGGTTTTTGATAGGGATCCTTGTCCTGATTCGGGTGGGTGAAATATTCTGCTCTGTCTGTGGAATTGGTGGGATTTCGGCCAATCTGAGTTGCTTTTTAATGTGGAGCTCTCACCAAATTCCGCCAATTGCCACGTTGTGGAATTTTTCTCCCACGAGGCTCCGGAATATGGGAGCTAGTGAGATTGATCAAGATTTGCCATCCCTAGTATCATTTTCTAACACAGGCAGTCTCTGGCATTCAGAGGTGGGCACGGTTAGAGGGCTGCTGTTCGAGTAGATTTGCTGCTTCTTGAGTAGATTTTCTACTTGAGTGGAAGCAATATCAACTTGAATTATCATATGCTCTTGTGCAACGCATAGTGCCCTTTGCACTGATTTTCAGCACTGCTTCTCCTACCAGCGCTAAATAACAGCGCAAACTGCAAATTGTCTGCCAATTTGCAGAATTCTGCTGAATATTGTAAAGTTTTTCTGTAACACTGTAGAATTCCACCCCCAGTGTTCTCATTCAGTGGTTGAAACTTGTTGACATTAGAATAAGAGGAATGATCTCACTCTTATTGTCAGTTTACATTTTTAATCTTACTACAGGAAACAAATACAACTCAATCACCTAATTTTATGCAATTTTAACAGTTATGAGATCCCAGTGCTAGTCATTTGACTGCAAAAGGTGGAACTAAAGAGTGATCACTACATCTTATGACAAACATCTTTTCATAATAGTTCATACATAGGACCCCACCCAAGCAGTGCAAAATTTACAGCTGGGTAAGGAGCTGGTTTAAGGATGAATCATGCCACATTGAAGGGCGAGGGTCTCGCATCCTGAAAACAGAAATGTCAGGTTAGCATAATCTAATCCAGGAATAAATGAAGTCCTTATTCTCCGCATTGCATATTGTAAAGTCTGATATTCTAGCATATATATGCATAAAAAAGGTTATAGATGAAAATGTCAGTTAAAACATACCCTTTTAAACAAAGTCACTGAAAGTTACCAGTAATAGTTATCCAAAGTAACTATAACCTGTGCTCTAAAGCAACCATAACTTGCACCCCTGCCATGCAGTGCTGTCATCAGTGATGTAATGTCAGATGTTGCAGTCCTTTAACAATAATGTCAAAGAACATAACATGAGTAATGTAATATGTGAGGTCATAAGCAGTGCATGGCAAGGGCACAGCTTATAGTTACTTTAGGGCACAAGTCACATTTAAATAGGTATCAGCCTATGGAATGGGGCCCCTTAGGCCTAACGGAAGCTCAGGGAGGGCAGCTGTGCATCCTTCTCTTATACAACAGATTGTGCCACCCACAGGCCCGCCACAGGAGGGTCCTTTTTTTAAAGTGCACTTTTATTTCAAACAATTGCAGCGGAGACTCCTTTTTAAATTTACATTTTTTTAAAACAATATGTCCCTCCTCCATATGTTTTTTCTTCTTCGTACTAGGACAAGGGACTCAGTTCCTGAGTCCTGAGATGGCTGTCCTACGTCTTTGTTACTGTGGTGATAGCCAATCAGATGAAATAATTTAATCTGCTGGATCTGTGACTCCTCCACAGCCTTATATATACAATTATTTTTGACCGTGATTTGTCTAAATCAGATTTACACCAAATCACAAAAAGCACACTTTCTGGACCAAGATCTAGCTTTTTGTTAAATTTAATGTAATTATGTTCAGTCATTTAGGCTGTATGTAGCTGTGTCTAATTTAAAAAAAAAATGAATGAGGAAAAAACATTTTGAGACCCCCCTAACCCTTTTTTCTCAATCCCTACTTGACGGATAACTGTAATTTTCCACGAAGAAGCTGATCTGGTAGAACATTTCCTTTCAAAGGTTTTGTGAAGATTTGTCAAATTGTGAAAAAGTTAAAAGAAAGCCAAGAAAACCCCCCAAAAAACAAATTTCCTATGGAAACGTGGTCCTACCTAGAGTGACTGCCACTGGGTAGTGTATGTATATATATATATATATATGTATATATATATATATGTATATATGTATATATATATGTATATATATATGTATATATATATATATATATATGTATATATATATATATATATATACGTTTCTTGAGGGGGTTACCCACCCATATCCCCATTGTTTTATTTTTCTGTTTTGGGTGGATAGTCTCCTGAACACCACCCCTTTTTTTAAATTTATTTACTTCCCTTTACGTCTACCCACCTCCTCACCTAAAGTCACTCCTTGGCCCACCCCTTAGAACAAAAATCACCCTTACCTCTGTGAACTCCTAAATTTCTTATAATTAAATAACCTATACATTTGCATTATTTAAAGTAAATATTTAGACTTATGTGCATAGTAAAGTACTTCAAGGTAAAGGATGTGTGGTAAAGGTAAAAACCTCCTAAATAGACCTACCTACATTGTACTTACCTGGGCGTAAAGACTGTGGGGTAAAGGTAACTCAGCATATAAAAGACATCAGCCTTATCTTGGTGGGTGTGCAAAAATGCAATACAGTCGTGAAAAGTGATTGTTGTCCAATCCCCCTGTGTCGCTATATGCGATTTGATACTTTTGTGACAAAATGAAAACTGTTGCCTAGGTTGCCACTGGAAACTAAAGTCCTGATTTATACTTTTTTAGTGCTGCATTTTCAGAATTTTCTTAAGCAAAAGCATCACAAACGTACAAAATATATTAGAATTTTGTAATTTTTACCCGCTTTTGCGTAAAAAATGACGCATAATGTAGCACAAAAAAGTATAAATCAGGCCCTATATTTGCAGCTGGAAATGAATGCTTTTATATATGTAAAATACCAAATTATGATTTGGTAACTTATTACCAAATCATAATTTGGTTTAGCAATTCAGTATTAGGAAATGGTGTGTTTAGGGCATCCCTTACAAATACTGAATTGCAGTGCTATATAAAAATGTTTTACGACCAAATCGCAGTCATAAAACATTCATTTTTTACAGACTACTAAAAGGTAGTGTGAACAATTCCTAAATGGGAGGGGATCCTCTGGGGTCCTCTTCCTCTTTGGGAATGTAAAATATGAAACTTCAAAGTTTCATTTTTTTCTTTTTAATCACATTCCATTTTACTTTAAGGAAAACAGGTTTATTTAAAAAAAATGTTTGCTTTATTGAAAAGCAATCCCAGACATGGTGGTCTGCTGACCAAAGAAAGCCACCATACGTGTGAAGGCAATTATTCTAATGGGATAAAAATTGTGACCTACCTCATTAAGAATCCTTATGTAGGTCGATTTGCAAACCCCATTAGGAATCACTATTTTTTTATTCTTTATTTTGTACATTAAGAATTTTGATTTTCTAAATGTGATTCAATAGGAATCTCAATTAAAAAATCGCAATTCCTATTTTCTGTACATATGGACATTAGTGCTATATTTTAGTGCAACATGCATCTTTGCATCCATTTTTGATGCAAGGATGCATTTTGTGCCAAAAAAACACCACAAAAACACAACATCTGCTCGCATACTGGTTTCTTGCATTCTTTCTGTGCTATGTTCGTGCCACACACCTGGCGTAATTATTGCATAATTTTGGACACTCAAAACAGGCCTTCAAGTGCTGCACCCCACTGGAGAATGCCCAGTGGAATTAAAGGCCTGTCAAGCCCTGCCATTCACTGAAAACCCAATGAATAGTTTATTTTCAAAGTGAATCAACCCACAGATGTGCTAAATGATTTTCTAATTGCAAACCCTGCAATTTACAAATTGACCGGGTTTGTGATTGTAAATTGTTTTTTGTTTTACCAAGCTCATCTAGCAATTTTGCAATACCTTAATAATACCCAAAAGAGCCTTTTGCACCAGTTCCGAATCACAGTTAGGAGGGGCATGAAAGGCGCATTCCATCCTAATGTGAAATGCCTATAAGATGTGTCAATGGTTTTTGAATGCAATAGTTTGTGACTGTAGTTGCATTTACGAACTATTAAAATGTTAACGACTCATCAAAGGAGTAAGGGTCTGAGTTATATTTTGCAGTCAGGATAATTCATCATATTATATCCTATGGCACTTCTAAGTTCAAGCTGACCATGATGTAGCTTAGCCTGGATACATGGACCAAGTTAGGCCTGCTGAACAAAGTACCTTAAATCCTGGTTGAGGAAATTATGAGGTCCACTTTGAGGATGTGTCACATAGCTGCGGTTCCAAAGTGCTGCAAGGCTGCAATGCAAGGCCCTGAGTCGAGGATGCATCATGCATAGGCGTTCCAAGGAGCTGTTTGGCTGTGATACGAGGTCATGAATTGAAGATGTGTTGTACAGTGGTGGATCGGAGGAGCTTTGGGGCTGCACTGCATGGTCCTGCATTGAGGATGTGTCACACAGCGGTCTTTCCGAGGAGTTGCAAGGTCCTTTGTCAGGGATGCAACACACAGCAGTGGTTCTGATGCAGAGCTGTGAGGCAATGCCTCATGCTAGGTTGGTTCTGCCAGGACCACAGTTGAGCTGGAAGAGCACATCCAGGCCCACTTTCAAGGATCCAGGTATGGGGTGGCACCAGCAAGAAGAGTCAAGGAGTAGGATTCAAGGTGGCTTGAGGCTTTTCTTTACCTGAGGTTCTGTACAGGAGGCCTGCCAACTAGCTCTTGGAGTCACGCTGGTGGTACTGGGCTCAAGATCCAGTCCTTCTCAATCTGACAGCAGGGAACCAGATTATCAGGGCACTGGGGTAGCAATCCTTGTTGAAGAACAGCAGCACAGCAGTCCATCTTCTGAGTCTTCCACAGGTCCAGATATGTACTAAGGAACTGTGGCAAAGGGTCCATTATTTGCCCTTGGTGACAGCTTTTAAGTAGGAGTAGTTTCTAGTGGTTTCAACTCCTAAAGGTATAGAATTGCCTTTCTCCCTGCCCTGGCCCCAGCTTTTCTGGGAGCGTATGAGACTAGTGTATCCTTTGTGTGTCTTTGTGATGTGCAAATGTTGTTGGTAACAGCTATCCCCATATCAAGAGAGTGAAGGCCAATACTGCCAACACCTATTCCCGCTATCTCACTGTCTCAGGGCAATGCACAAAGACTAAATACCAGGTACACCTAGTAATGTGAACCAGAATACAGGCTGCAAGCACTAAATGTCTGGAACAAGAAACGGCAACTTTCTAAAAGAAAAAACAACAGAAAATGGACAGAATGCAGAACAAATCAAACATTCACCCCGAGTCACAGATCTGGGTTTAATCCATCAGTTTTTTGATTGCCATCCCATTCCAGATCAGACCCAGGGATATACAAATCAGTCTTAACCCTGTTCTCCAAGGGAACAATCCAGCCCAAAATGCCAGGCCAGGACAGGACTTGCCTGGACCAGAAACAAGCACCCTGGGACCAGTTTCAGAGTATCACCCTTCATCAGTCAGGTAGCTTGAATCTGATGGCATAGCAAGCACAGGACCCATGTCTGGCGCAACCTTCCCACTTGGTGCGACAAATGTAAAAACAACAGAAGATGGACAGAATGCAGAACAAATCAAACAGTAACCCCCAATCCCAGATCTGGTTTTGGCCCATCAGTTCTTTTGCTTGCCATGCCATTCCAGCTCAGACTCAGCCATATGCAAATCAGTCTTGACCCTATTCCTTGTGGGAACAGTCCAGCCTGAACTGCCAGGCAAGGCCAGGTATTCCCTGGACCATAAATAAGCATCCTGGGGCCGATTTCAGGGTATCACCCTTCATCAGCGAGGCTAGCTTGAATATGGTGGCATAGCAAGCCCGGGACCTACGTCTGGGCATACCCTTACCGTTGGCGCAACAAATGCAAAAACAACTGAATATAGACAGATTACAGAACAAATTAACATTCACCCCCAGTCACAGATCTGGGTTTAATCCATCAGTGTTTTTGTTTGCCACGCCTGACATCTGGGTCAGGGCGGGCGTTAGGGAACCTGTGGGCCCATTTCCATGGTGGAACACCATGGAATATGCCCACAGGTGCCCTCCCAGGCACCAGTGACACCCCCCCCCCACACCAAAGGGACAGCGGAGGATGGGGGACCCATCGCAGGTAAGTAAAGTCAGGTAAAGGTAAGTTTTTCTTTTTTTTTTAAGAGCCATGGGGGGGCTAACTTAGGCCCCCTACATGTCACTAGTCCCCTGGGCATGGCCAATGGGCTGGGGACATGACTCCTGTCTTAACTATGTCCATGGGGGTTGTGTGTCTAATAATGGCGCTAGTCAGGTTACAGTCATTATTTTGACTCTAACCTGACTAGTGGCATTCTTTCACACACAACCTCCAGTTTTTCCTACACCTCCCCCACCCGGTTAGCATCATGTATTTTGGGGCTAACCAGGCCTTAGCGCCGGCTTGCACCATTTCTTAAATATGGTGCCCGGATGGCGCTCTGGAATGGTGTTAGCTGGCGCTATACTTTTTGACGCAAACCTGTGCTAACGCGGGCTTGCGTCAAAAAGTATAAATTAGGACCAAAGTGTCCTAAGACACCAAAACCCAAATTCTCCATTTGTTTTAAGTAACCTATAAATTGATGCCTGCACATGCTTTTAAAAAGTCCAAAGTTGCTGTCCTCGCATATACAGGGCTAGATTATGCTAGATTTTGCCAGAGAACTCACACTGTCCAAGTGTCAGGAATAAGGCCAGGGGCGGTCCAGGTCTCGCCCGAAACTCCGCTGCGCGACTCTGAGGTGCTTTATGCACACCACTTGTCATCCCCTCTTGTTCCAAAGGTGACCATCAGCGTCATCTGCCTTGTGGCAAAGCTCATAGAGCTGCAGGTTTAGGGCATTGGTGGACAAGATGCACTTATCAGTGCTATTCTATGAAGGGACTACAATTCCCATGTTTTTAGAGGCAGCAGCCATCTTGGGGTGTGGCAGGCCTACAAAGCCCAGCTACACCCAAGCACGTTGCTCACTATTTTGAAGACTTTGATGCAGCCAGACCTCGTGGGGGTTTCTCTGGAGAAGAGCAGAGTTCCTGAATGGCAGAGTGTCGTCCAACCAAAGTATCCTTGTTTCCATGGTGCATTCAAAAACGAGTAGGTCGTATTCGTAGCGGTAAGCCTTGCTGAATCCAAATTTGGAGGAAGTTATTATTTCCAAAAGGTAAAGCGCCCCTTAGCATAATGAGCAAAGCATTTCCAGTTTCGAGAGTACAGCGGCCTTGGTGCAACGATCAAAAGCATTTCAGAGCGCAGACGTAAAGCGCTCTTTGCACAGCAATTCAAAGCGTTTCAGTTCACAGATGTAAAGTGCTTTTGTGCACAGCAATTCAAAGTGTTTCTGTTCACAGATGTAAAGCGCTCTTGGCACAACAATTCAGGCGCTTCAGTTCATAGATGTAAAGCGCTCTTGGCATGGCAATTCAAGCACTTCAGTTCACAGATGCAAAGCGCTCTTGGCACAGCAATTAAAGCGCTCCACATCACAGAGGTAAAGTGCTCTTGCCACGACAATTCAGGCGCTTCAGTTCATAGATGTAGAGTGATCTTGGCACGGCAATTCGAGCGTTTCAGTTCACAAATGTAGAGCGCTCTTGGCACGACAATTCAGGCGCTTCAGTTCACAGAGGTAAATCGCTCTTGGCATGGCAATTCGAGCGCTTCAGTTCACAGAGGTAAAGCGCTCTTGGCACGACAATTCAGGGCTTCTGTTCACAGATATAAAGCGCTCTTGGCACAACAATTCAAGCGCTTCAGTTCACAGATGTAAAGCGCACTTGGCATAGCAATTCAAGTGCTTCAGTCCTCAGGTTTAAAGCACTCTTGGCACGACAATCAAAGCACTTCAATTCACAGGAGTAAAAGGTTCTTGGCACAACAATCTAAGTGATTCAGGCTACTTGAGTAAAAGCGCTTCCTGTTATTATTAAGTAAAGCGCTTCAAGTTCCATGAGTAAAACGTTTTGGCATTTATTGTTGTGAATGTGAAAGTATTTCTGGAGATAATCAAATCATAGTTTTCATTGTTCTTTGAAAAGCTTAAGATGTGAAAAGCATATTTAATTCTTTGAGATTTTCTAAGTCATGATCAAAGGGTTATGTTGTGAAGGCATGGATGTTACAGGATTGATATTCTGAGTATAATCACAGTCCAAAGTTCTTGCCATCTTTTGATTCTGAGGTCATAGTTTACCCTTGTTCCATGTTTCAAAGACGGGGCTTTGCCCTCATTTCAAAAGGGATCTCCATCTGATATCTCAGAGACACATTTAGTCAAGGGTCTATTGATGAGTTACATTTCTATGAATGAGTGAATGCATATTTGCTCTAATCTTTACTTTTCAGATCTCTCTCCCTGCTATTCCCTACCCTAATTCCCTTCCCCCCAACTGGCTTCATCATAACTCTGTGCTATAATAGCTTTCTGAGTTGGTGACGCCGGAAGGTGGGCCTTTTGTTCAGCGACATGCAGATCCCAAGGAAAGGACACTGTGACACCAAGATGCACTCTAATCCCCAGTGATACTAGAACAGATTGCGTTTTAAGCTAACTTAAATTTAGAGAGACAGAATGAGGAGAACAGAAGGAGTCGAGAAAGAGAGAAAGAAGAAACGCTGAGGTACAGAAAGGGAAGCAGATACATATAACGTAACTACAAAGCGGAAAGAGGAATAGAGCGGGCAGAAGGGGAAACAAAGTCACGTAGAGATGCTCAAACAGAAGGATAAATGATAGGGACATAGATAGATAGATAGATAGATAGATAGATAGATAGATAGATAGATAGATAGATAGATAGATAGATAGATAGATAGATAGATAGATAGATAGATTTCTTTTTGGGTGCCTCTCATTTTCTCTCCTCTATCTTTTCATTATCTCTGTCACACCATGGCCCTCATTCTGACCTTGGCGGGCGGCGGAGGCCGCCCGCCAAAGTCCCGCCGTCAGGTTACCGTTCCGCGGTCGAAAGACCGCGGCGGTAATTCTGACTTTCCCGCTGGGCTGGCGGGCGGTCGCCTTCAGACCGCCAGCCAGCCCAGCGGGAAAGAGGCTTCCACGATGAAGCCGGCTCGGAATCGAGCCGGCGGAGTGGAAGCTGTGCGACGGGTGCAGTTGCACCCGTCGCGTATTTCACTGTCTGCGCAGCAGACAGTGAAATACATGTAGGGGCCCTCTTACGGGGGCCCCTGCAATGCCCATGCCAGTGGCATGGGCACTGCAGGGGCCCCCAGGGGCCCCGCGACCCCCCCTACCGCCATCCGGATCTCGGCGGTCCGACCGCCGGGATCTGGATGGCGGTAGGGGGGGTCGGAATCCCCGCGGCGGTGCAGCAAACTGCGCCGCCGCGGAGGATTCAATGGGGCCGCGGTACACTGGCGGGACCCCGCCAGTGGTGCCGGTCCGACCGCGGCTTTACCGCCGCGGTCGGAATCCCCATTGGAGCACCGCCGGCCTGTCGGCGGTGCTCCCGCGGTCCTCCGCCCTGGCGGTCAAAGACCGCCAGGGTCAGAATGACCACTCATGTCTCTTTCTGTCTTTCCTTTTATCTCTCTTCCGTTTGTCTCTACCTCTCATTGGCCCTCATTATGACATTGGCGGTTAAACCCACTTACCGCCATTGTAGGAAGTTGTCTCTGTATGCAAAGTAAGGAATAGTATGCACAGAGTCCAAGGGTTCCCCTTAGAGTTAAGATAGTGGCAAAAAGAGATAATACTAATGCTCTATGTTGTGGTAGTGTGGTCGAGTAGTAGGCTTATCAAAGGAGTAGTGTTAAGCATTTGTTGTACATACACACAGGCAATAAATGAGGAACACACACTCAGAGACAATTCCAGGCCAATAGGTTTTTGTATAGAAAAATATATTTTCTTAGTTTATTTTAAGAACCACAGGTTCAAATTCTACATGTAATACTTTGCATGAAAGGTATTGCAGGTAAGTACTTTAGGAACTTTGAATAATCACAATAGCATATATACTTTTCAAATAAAACACATATAGCTATTTTAAAACTAGACACAGTGCAATTTTCACAGTTCCTAGGGAAGGTAAGTTATTGTTAGTTCTTGCAGGTAAGTAAACCACCTACGGGGTTCAAGTTTGGGTCCAAGGTAGCCCACATTGGGGGTTCAGAGTATCCCCAAAGTTACCACACAAGCATCTCAGGGCCGGTCAGGTGCAGAGTTCAAAGTGGTGCCCAAAACACATAGGCTTCAATGGAGACGGGGTGCCCCGGTTCCAGTCTGCCAGCAGGTAGGTACCCGCGTCTTCGGAGGGCAGACCAGGGGGGTTTTGTAGGGCACCGGGGGGGACACAAGTTAGCACAGAAAGTACACCCTCAGCAGCACGGGGGCGGCCGGGTGCAGTGTGCAAACACACGTCAGGTTTGTAATAGGAATCAATGGGAGACCAAGGGGTCTCTTCAGCGATGCAGGCAGGCAAGGGGGGGGGGGCTCCTCGGGGTAGCCACCATCTGGGCAAAGGAGAGGGCCTCCTGGGGGTCACTCCTGCACTGGAGTTCCGATCCTTCAGGTCCTGGGGGCTGCGGGTGCAGGGTCTTCTCCAGGCGTTGGGATATGAGAGTCAGGCAGTCGCGGTCAGGGGGAGCCTCGGGATTCCCTCTGCAGGCGTCGCTGTGGGGGCTCAGGGGGGACAACTTTGGTTACTCACAGTCTCGGAGTTGCCTGAGGGTCCTCCCTGAAGAGTTGTTTCTCCACCAGTCGAGTCGGGTCGCCGGGTGCAGGGTTGCAAGTCTGACGCTTCTGGCGGGAAACGCTGTTGCCTTTAAGTTGCTCCTTTGGAAACAAAGTTGCAGTCTTGGGTGAACAGAGCCGCTGTTCTCTGGAATTTCTTGGTCCTTTTAGAGCAGGGCAGTCCTCTGAGGATTCAGAGGTCGCTGGTCCTGCGGAAAGCATCGCTGGATCAGTTTTCTTCCGAAGGGGGGAGACAGGCCGGTAGAGCTGGGGCCAAGGCAGTTGGTGTCTCCGTCTTCTCTGCAGGGTTTTTCAGCTCAGCAGTCCTCTTCTTCTTAGGTTGCAGGACTCTGAGTTCCTAGGTTCAGGGGAGCCCCTAAATACTGAATTTAGGGGTGTGTTTAGGTCTGGGAGGGCAGTAGCCAATGGCTACTGTCCTTGAGGGTGGCTACACCCTATTTGTGCCTCCTCCCTGAGGGGAGGGGGGCACATCCCTAATCCTATTGGGGGAATCCTCCATCTGCAAGATGAGGGATTTCTAAAAGTCAGAGTCACCTCATTTCAGGACACCTTAGGGGCTGTCCTGACTGGCCAGTGACTCCTCCTTGTTTTTCTCATTATCTCTCCTGGACTTGCCGCCAAAAGTGGGGGCTGTGTCCAGGGGGCGGGCATCTCCACTAGCTGGAGCGCCCTGGGGCATTGTAACACGAAGCTTGAGCCTTTGAAGCTCACTGCTAGGTGTTACAGTTCCTGCAGGGGGGAGGTGTGAAGCACCTCCACCCAGAGCAGGCTTTGTTTCTGTCCTCAGAGAGCACAAAGGCTCTCACCGCATGGGGTCAGAAACTCGTCTCTCAGCAGCAAGCTGGCAGAGACCAGTCAGTCCTGCACTGAACAATTGGGTAAAATACAGGGGGCATCTCTAAGATGCCCTCTGTGTGCATTTTTTAATAAATCCAACACTGGCATCAGTGTGGGTTTATTATTCTGAGAAGTTTGATACTAAACTTCCCAGTATTCAGTGTAGCCATTATGGAGCTGTGGAGTTCGTTTTTGACAGACTCCCAGACCATATACTCTTATGGCTATCCTGCACTTACAATGTCTAAGGTTTTGCTTAGACACTGTAGGGGCATAGTGCTCATGCAACTATGCCCTCACCTGTGGTATAGTGCACCCTGCCTTAGGGCTGTAAGGCCTGTTAGAGGGGTGACTTACCTATGCCACAGGCAGTGTGAGGCTGGCATGGCACCCTGAGGGGAGTGCCATGTCGACTTAGTCATTTTCTCCCCACCAGCACACACAAGCTGGCAAGCAGTGTGTCTGTGCTGAGTGAGGGGTCCCTAGGGTGGCATAAGACATGCTGCAGCCCTTAGAGACCTTCCCTGGCATCAGGGACCTTGGTACCAGGGGTACCTGTTACAAGGGACTTACCTGGATGCCAGGGTTGTGCCAATTGTGGAGACAATGGTACATTTTAGGTGAAAGAAAACTGGGGCTGGGGCCTGGTTAGCAGGGTCCCAGCACACTTCTCAGTCAAGTCAGCATCAGTATCAGGCACAAAGTGGGGGGTAACTGCAACAGGGAGCCATTTCCTTACACAAGCCCCCCCCCCAGCCCACAGGCCAGGAGACTCAGCCAAAGCTGGGAGAGTCTTCCTAGTCTGTCAGGCGAGGAAGAGTAGAGGAAATAGGCTGGTTTGTTGCAGGGCCTACTCTGCCTTACATCCTCCTGTTCAGGTCATTCCCTTTGGGGAACTGACCCACTTCCACAGTGATAGGACCTAGTCTGAATTGCCTCTTGTCTGTGTCTTTAATGTCTCCACCCATTCTCTCTATTTTGGGGTTAGAGGTATCCACCTCTGCTAATCTTCTCTTAGCCAGGGTCACCCCTAGCTTACCCAAAGAGGTTACCCAGAGCTGGAGTAACCCCACCATGACCAACAAGGTCAGGGGGCCTAACTTGCTATTTGGCATGGGGTCAGACCACCATGCCAAGGATAGTGCAGCCATAAAGGCTAACACCCAGCAGAGGCCACTGACAGCTGCCAGTGCCCAGAACCACACCTTTAGCTCTTCACCTACAAGAGAAGGGGCTAAGTTACAGGCTTCTTTGGGTTCAGGGTGCCTGTCTGCTGTATTAGAGTGGGGGTTACCACATCTTGTAGTAAACACCATTCTTCAACTCTTTCTTCTGTTAGCTGAGGAGCCACCCACTCAGACTTAACAGTTGCCTGACTAGCCAGGACTTCTTGTGGGTCAGGTTGGACTTTACCAGTGCCATTTTTGGAGTTTTCCCCTTCTGGAGCAGAATCTCCTTGGCTTGCTGGAACCTTGGCTAAAGGTTGTCCACCTTTCCTACTCTGTTTTCTTTTCTTTTTCTTCTGGGGCCTACTTGCAGTTACTGCAGGGGTAGCACCTCCAGAATCCTTGGGAGAGGACTGGCACTGGACCAGTTCCTCTCTTGGGCTCTGACTAACCTCTGGGTAGTCATTTCCAAGGAGACAATCAAGGGGGAGGTCTGTACTGACTACCACCCTTCTCCAGCTAAAAGTCCCACCCACTTCTATGAGCACAAAAGCCACAGGCCTATCAGTGACCCTGTCTGGGCTAACTCTTACTCTGGCAGTCTCACCTGGGATGTACTGGTTTGAGAACACCAGCCTGTCATGCACAATAGTGTGACTGGCACAAGTGTCTCTCAGGGCAGTGGCTGGGATTCCATTCACCAGTAGGTGGTGGAAGTGTCTACTTCCCTCTGGAATCTCTAACTCACCTGTTGGGCCCTTTTCCCAGTTGAAGGCTATGAAGACCTCCTCATCTGAGGAGTCATCCCCAATGGCTACACTGGTCACCCCTGGGATTTTGCTAGGGGGTTGGTTTTTGGGAAAAGAACTGTCCTTGGTGTGGTGCCCTGTCTGTCTACAGTTATGGCACCATGCCTTAGTGGCATCCCAGTTCTTACCCTGGTACCCACCTTTGTTTTGGGTTGGGTCTTGGGGCCCACCCACCTGTTCTGGTTTTTGGGGGCCTACAGAGGACTCTTTTTCTTTGTTTCTAGTGTCACCCACTTTTTCCTGCCTGGGGAGTCTTTGTAACCCCTTTCTTTTGGTCACCCCCAGTGGAAGTTTTGGTTACCCTAGTCTTGACCCAGTGGTCTGCCTTCTTTCCCAATTCTTGGGGAGAAATTGGACCTAGGTCTACCAAATACTGATGCAACTTTTCATTGAAGCAGTTACTTAAAATGTGTTCTTTCATAAACAAATTATAAAGCCCAACATAGTCATGCACTTCATTTCCAGTTACCCAACCATCCAGTGTTTTCACTGAGTAGTCTACAAAATCAACGCAGGTCTGGCTCAAGGTTTTTTGAGCCCCCCTGAATCTAATTCTATACTCCTCAGTGGAGAATCCAAAGCCATCAATCAGGGTTCCCTTCATGAGGTCATAAGATTCTGCATCTTTTCCAGAGAGTGTGAGGAGTCTATCCCTACACTTTCCAGTGAACATTTCCCAAAGGAGAGCACCCCAGTGGGATCTGTTTACTTTTCTGGTTACACAAGCCCTCTCAAAAGCTGTGAACCATTTGGTGATGTCATCACCATCTTCATATTTAGTTACAATCCCTTTAGGGATTTTCAACATGTCAGGAGAATCTCTGACCCTATTTATGTTGCTGCCACCATTGATGGGACCTAGGCCCATCTCTTGTCTTTCCCTTTCTATGGCTAGGATCTGTCTTTCCAAAGCCAATCTTTTGGCCATCCTGGCTAACAGGAGGTCCTCTTCACTGAGGCTATCCTCAGTGATTCCAGAGGTGCTGGTCCCTCCTGTGAGGGAAGCAGCATCTCTGACTATCACAGTTGGAATCAGGGATTGAGGGTCCCTGGGTTCCCTAGTTAGGACTGGAAGGGGGGATTTATCCTCCAATTCACTAACATCATCCTCTGGGTTGTCATCCTCAGAGGGGTTGGCTTTTTCAAACTCTGCCAAAAGCTCCTGGAGCTGTAGTTTGGAGGGTCTTGAGCCAATTGTGATTTTCTTTAGGTTGCAGAGTGACCTTAGCTCCCTCATCTTAAGATGGAGGTAAGGTGTGAGGTCGAGTTCCTCCACATTCATCTCTGCACTAGACATTATGGGGGTCATTCTGACCCCCGCGGGCGGCGGTCGCCGCCCGCCTGGAGGGAGCCGCCATATGGCCGCTCCGCGGTCGAAAGACTACGGAGGCCATTCTGGCTTTCCCGCTGGGCTGGCGGGTGACCGCCAGAAGGCCGCCCGCCAGCCCAGCGGGAAACCCCTCCCCACGAGGAAGCCGGCTCCGAATGGAGCCGGCGGTGTGGGTATGTGCGACGGGTGCAGTGGCACCCGTCGCGTATTTCAGTGTCTGCAAAGCAGACACTGAAATACAAAGTGGGGCCCTCTTACGGCGGCCCCTGCAGTGCCCATGCCATTGGCATGGGCACTGCATGGGCCCCCAGGGGCCCCACAACACCCCATACCGCCATCCTGTTCCTGGCGGGCGACCCGCCAGGAACAGGATGGCGGTATGGGGTGTCAGAATCCCCATGGCGGCGCAGCAAGCTGCGCCGCCATGGAGGATTCTGCAGGACAGCGGAAAACCGGCGGGAGACCGCCGGTTTTCCTGTTCTGACCGCGGCTGAACCACCGCGGTCAGAATGTCCTGAGGAGCACCGCCAGCCTGTTGGCAGTGCTCCCGCATCCCCGGACCGCCGGGGTCGGAATGACCCCCTACGTTTCTAAAAGTTGGAATACTTTTTAAGAATCTAAAACTAGTTTTAGAATCTAATTCAAACTTTCACAAAACTTTTAAACTCTAAAAGAAATGCTAAACAGGGACTAACACAAGGCCCTAGCAGGACTTTTAAGAATTTAGAAAAATAGCTTAAATTGCAAAAATCAATTTCTAATGACAATTTTTGGAATTTGTCGTGTGATCAGGTATTGGCTGAGTAGTCCAGCAAATGCAAAGTCTTGTACCCCACCGCTGATCCACCAATGTAGGAAGTTGGCTCTGTATGCACTATTTCAAAGTAAGGAATAGTATGCACAGAGTCCAAGGGTTCCCCTTAGAGGTAAGATAGTGGCAAAAAGAGATAATACTAATGCTCTATTTTGTGGTAGTGTGGTCGAGAAGTAGGCTTATCAAAGGAGTAGTGTTAAGCATTTGTTGTACATACACACAGGCAATAAATGAGGAACACACACTCAGAGACAATTCCAGGCCAATAGGTTTTTGTATAGAAAAATATATTTTCTTAGTTTATTTTAAGAACCACAGGTTCAAATTCTACATGTAATACTTTGCATGAAAGGTATTGCAGGTAAGTACTTTAGGAACTTTGAATAATCACAATAGCGTATATACTTTTCAAATAAAACACATATAGCTATTTTAAAACTAGACACAGTGCAATTTTCACAGTTCCTAGGGGAGGTAAGTTATTGTTAGTTCTTGCAGATAAGTAAACCACCTACGGGGTTCAAGTTTGGGTCCTAGGTAGCCCACCGTTGGGAGTTCAGAGCAACCCCAAAGTTACCACACCAGCAGCTCAGGGCCGGTCAGGTGCAGAGTTCAAAGTGGTGCCCAAAACACATAGGCTTCAATGGAGAAGGGGGTGCCCCGGTTCCAGTCTGCCAGCAGGTAGGTACCTGCGTCTTCGGAGGGCAGACCAGGGGGTTTTGTAGGGTACCGGGGGGACACAAGTTAGCACAGAAAGTACACCCTCAGCAGCACAGGGCGGCCAGGTGCAGTGTGCAAACACACGTCGGGTTTGTTATAGGAATCAATGGGAGACCAAGGGGTCTCTTCAGCGATGCAGGCAGGCAAGGGGGGGGCTCCTCTGGGTAGCCACCACCTGGGCAAGGGAGAGGGCCTCCTGGGGGTCACTCCTGCACTGGAGTTCCGATCCTTCAGGTCCTGGGGGCTGCGGGTGCAGGGTCTTTTCCAGGCGTCGGGATCTGAGAGTCAGGCAGTCGCGGTCAGGGGGAGCCTCGGGATTCCCTCTGCAGGCGTTGCTGTGGGGGATCAGGGGGGACAACTTTGGTTACTCACAGTCTTGGAGTCGCCGGAGGGTCCTCCCTGAAGTGTTGTTTCTCCACCAGTCGAGTCGGGGTCGCCGGGTGCAGGGTTGCAAGTCTCACGCTTCTGTCGGGAAACGCTGTTGCCTTTAAGTTGCTCCTTTGGAAACAAAGTTGCAGTCTTGGGTGAACAGGGCCGCTGTTCTCGGGAGTTTCTTGGTCCTTTTAGAGCAGGGCTGTCCTCTGAGGATTCAGAGGTCGCTGGTCCTGGGGAAAGCGTAGCTGGAGCAGTTTTCTTCCGAAGGGGGGAGACAGGCCGGTAGAGCTGGGGCCAAGGCAGTTGGTGTCTCCGTCTTCTCTGCAGGGTTTTTCAGCTCAGCAGTCCTCTTCTTCTTAGGTTGCAGGAATCTAAGTTCCTAGGTTCAGGGGAGCCCCTAAATACTGAATTTAGGGGTGTGTTTAGGTCTGGGAGGGCAGTAGCCAATGGCTACTGTCCTTGAGGGTGGCTACACCCTCGTTGTGCCTCCTCCCCGAGGGGAGGGGGGCACATCCCTAATCCTATTGGGGGAATCCTCCATCTGCAAGATGAGGATTTCTAAAAGTCAGAGTCACCTTGTAGGAGGCTGCACTGGCTTGTAGTGAGTACCAAGGGGTACTTACACCTTGCACCAGGCCCAGGTATCCCTTATTAGTGTATAGGGTGTCTAGCAGCTTAGGCTGATAGATAATGGTAGCTTAGCAGAGCAGCTTAGGCTGAACTAGGAGACAAGTGAAGCTCCTACGGTACCACTAGTGTCATATGCACAATATCATAAGAAAACACAATACACAGATATACTAAAAATAAAGGTACTTTATTTTTATGACAATATGCCAAAAATATCTCAGTGGGTACCCTCAGTATGAGGATAGCAAATATACACAAGATATATGTACACAATACCAAAAATATGCAGTATAGTATTAGAAAACAGTGCAAACAATGTATAGTTACAATAGGATGCAATGGGGACACATAGGGATAGGGGCAACACAAACCATATACTCCAAAAGTGGAATGCGAACCACAAATGGACCCCAAACCTATGTGACCTTGTAGAGGGTCACTGGGACAGTAAGAAAACAGTGAGGGTTAGAAAAATAGCCCACCCCAAGACCCTGAAAAGTGAGTGCAAAGTGCACTAAAGTTCCCCAAAGAGCACAGAAGTTGTGATAGGGGAATTCTGCAGGAAAGACCAAAACCAGCAATGCAACAACGATGGATTTCCAGACGAGCGTACCTGTGGAACAAGGGGACCAAGTCCAAAAGTCACGATCAAGTTGAGAGTGGGCAGATGCCCAGGAAATGCCAGATGTGGGTGCAAAGAAGCTGCTACTGAACAGTAGAAGCTGAGGATTCTGCAGCAACGACAAGGGCTACAAACTTTCCCTTTGGAGGATGGATGTCCCACGCCGTGGAGAGTCGTGCCGAAGTGATTTCCTGAAGAAAGACCGCAAACAAGCCTTTCTAGCTGCAAGTCGTGCGGTTAGGGTTTTTGGATGCTGCTGTGGCCCAGGAGGGACCAGGATGTCGCCAATTGCGTCAGGGGACAGAGGGGGTGCCCAGCAAGACAAGGAGCCCTCTCAGAAGCAGACATCACCTGCAGAAGTGCCGGAACAGGCACTACAAAGAGGAGTGAAACAGTGCTCACCCAAAGTTGCACAAAGGAGACCCACGCCGCCGGAGGACAACTCAGGAGGTCGTGCAATGCAGGTTAGAGTGCCGTGGACCCAGGCTTGGCTGTGCACAAAGGATTCCCTCAGAAAGTGCACAGGAGCCGGAGTAGCTGCAAAAGACACTGTTCCCAGCAATGCAGTCTGGCGTGGGGAGGCAAGGACTTACCTCCACCAAACTTGGACTGAAGAGTCACTGGACTGTGGGAGTCACTTGGACAGAGTTGCTGGATTCAAGGGACCTCGCTCGTCGTGCTGAGAGGAGACCCAGGGGACCAGTGATGCAGTTCTTTGGTGCCTGCGGTTGCAGGGGGACGATTCCGTCGACCCACGGGAGATTTATTCTGAGCTTCTAGTGCAGAGAGGAGGCAGACTACCCCCACAGCATGCACCACCAGGAAAACAGTCGAGAAGGCGGCAGGATCAGCGTTACAGAGTTGCAGTAGTCGTCTTCGCTACTTTGTTGCAGTTTTGCAGGCTTCCAGCGCGGTCAGCAGTCGATTCCTTGGCAGAAGGTGAAGAGAGAGATGCAGAGGAACTCGGATGAGCTCTTGCATTCGTTATCTAAGGAAATCCCCAAAGGAGAGACCCTAAATAGCCAGAAAAGAGGGTTTGGCTACTTAGGAGAGAAGATAGGCTAGCAACACCTGAAGGAGCCTATCAGAAGGAGTCTCTGACGTCACCCGCTGGCCCTGGCCACTCAGAGCAGTCTAGTGTGCCAGCAGCACCTCTGTTTCCAAGATGGCAGAGGTCTGGAGCACACTGGAGGAGCTCTGGGCACCTCCCAGGGGAGGTGCAGGTCAGGGGAGTGGTCACTCCCCTTTCCTTTGTCCAGTTTTGCGCCAGAGCAGGGCTGACGGGTCCCTGAACCGGTGTAGACTGGCTTATGCAGAAATGGGCACCATCTGTGGCCATGAAAGCATTTCCAGAGGCTGGGGGAGGCTACTCCACCCCTGCCTTCACACCTTTTTCCAAAGGGAGAGGGTGTAACCCCCTCTCTCTGAGGAAGTTCTTTGTTCTTCCATCCTGGGCCAAGCCTGCTGGACCCCAGGAGGGCAGAAACCTGTCTGAGGGGTTGGCAGCAGCAGCAGCTGCAGTGAAACCCCTGAAAAGGCAGTTTGGCAGTACCCGGGTCTGTGCTACAGACCCGTGGGATCATGGGATTGTGCCAACAATGCCAGGATGGCATAGAGGGGGCAATTCCATGATCATAGACATGTTACATGGCCATATTCGGAGTTACCATTGTGAAGCCACACATAGGTATTGACCTATGTATAGTGCACGCATGTAATGGTGTCCCCGCACTCACAAAGTCCGGGGAATTTGCCCTGAACAATGTGGGGGCACCTTGGCTAGTGCCAGGGTGCCCACACACTAAGTAACTTTGAACCTAACCTTTACCAGGTAAAGATTAGACATATAGGTGACTTATAAGTTACTTAAGTGCAGTGGTAAATGGCTGTGAAATAACGTGGACGTTATTTCACTCAGGCTGCAGTGGCAGGCCTTTGTAAGAATTGTCAGAGCTCCCTATGGGTGGCAAAAGAAATGCTGCAGCCCCTAGGGATCTCCTGGAACCCCAATACCCTGGGTACCTCAGTACCATATACTAGGGAATTATAAGGGTGTTCCAGTATGCCAATGTGAATTGGTGAAATTGGTCACTAGCCTGTTAGTGACAATTTGGAAAGAAATGAGAGAGCATAACCACTGAGGTTCTGGATAGCAGAGCCTCAGTGAGACAGTTAGTCATAACACAGGTAACACATTCAGGGCACACTTATGAGCACTGGGGCCCTGGCTGGCAGGGTCCCAGTGACACATACAACTAAAACAACATATATACAGTGAAAAATGGGGGTAACATGCCAGGCAAGATGGTACTTTCCTACACAACCCCCCCCCCCCCAAACGAAGGACAATAAGACAAGTCATTACCTGATGGGTCTTCATTGTCTAAGTGGAAATATCTGGAGAGTCCATCTGCATTGGAGTGGGTACTCCCAGGTCTATGTTCCACTGTATAGTCCATTCCCTGTAGGGATATGGACCACCTCAACAATTTAGGATTTTCACCTTTCATTTGTGTTAGCCAAAGTAGAGGTTTGTGGTCTGTATGAACAATGAAGTGAGTGCCAAACAGGTATGGCCTCAACTTCTTCAGTGCCCAGACCACAGCAAAGGCCTCCCTCTCTATGGCAGACCAACGCTTTTCTCTAGGGGTCAACCTCCTGCTGATAAAAGCAACAGGTTGATCCTGGCCCTCAGAATTAAGTTGTGATAAGACTGCCCCTACCCCTAATTCAGATGCATCAGTTTGGACAATTAATTTTTTAGAGTAACAGGGGCATTTCAGGACAGGTGCAGAGCACATGGCCTGCTTCAGCTCCTCAAAAGCTTTCTGACAGCTAGCTGTCCACAATACCCTCTTAGGCATTTTCTTTGAAGTGAGGTCATTAAGAGGGGCTGCAATGGAGCCATAGTTCTTTATGAACCTCCTATGGTACCCAGTGAGGCATAAAAAGGCTCTCACCTGAGTCTGAGTAGTAGGGGGAACCCAATTTATAATAGTTTGGATTTTCCCCTGAAGTGGTGCAATCTGTTCTCCACCTACCAGGTGTCCCAGATAAACCACCTTCCCCTGCCCTATCTGGCACTTTGAAGCCTTGATAGTGAGGCCTGCCTTTTGCAGGGCCTCTAAAACTTTCCATAGGTGGACCAGGTGATCATCCCAGCTGGAGCTAAAGACAGCTATATCATCTAGATATGCTGCACTAAAAGCTTCCAGCCCTTGCAGGACTGTATTCACCAACCTCTGAAAAGTGGCAGGTGCATTTTTCAATCCAAAAGGCATTACTGTGAATTGGTAATGGCCTCCAATGGTTGAAAATGCAGTTTTTGCTTTTGCATCTTCTGATAATTTGATCTGCCAATACCCTGCAGTCAAATCAAAAGTGCTTAGATACTTGGCAGATGCCAGTGTATCTATGAGCTCATCTGCCCTGGGTAAAGGGTGAGCATCAGTTTTGGTTACCTGGTTGAGACCTCTGTAGTCAACACAAAACCGCATTTCCTTCTTTCCATCCTTGGAATGAGGTTTTGGTACAAGTACCACAGGAGAGGCCCATGGACTTTCAGAGTGCTCAACCACTCCCTGTTCAAGCATTTTCTGTACCTCTTGCTTTATGCAGTCTCTGACATGGTCAGGCTGCCTATAGATCTTACTTTTGACAGGCAAGCTGTCTCCAGTATCTATAGTGTGCTCACACCAAGAAGTGGTACCTGGCACAGTAGAGAAGAGTTCAGAAAACTGACCCAGGAGATTTATGCAGTGGTCTTTCTGCTCAGCAGTAAGACAATCTGCCAGTACTACACCTTCCACTAGAGCATCTTGTTCTGTGGAAGAGAAGAGATCAGGGAGAGGGTCACTCTCTTCTTCCTGTCCCTCATCAGTTGCCATGAGCAGGGTGAGATCAGCCCTGTCATAGTAGGGTTTCAGGCGATTGACATGGAGCACCCTAAGGGGACTCCTGGCAGTGCCTAAGTCAAATAAGTAGGTGACTTCACCCTTCTTTTCAACAATTATGTGGGGTCCACTCCATTTATCTTGGAGTGCTCTTGGGGCCACAGGCTCCAAGACCCACACTTTCTGCCCTGGTTGGTACTGAACCAAAACAGCCTTCTGATCATGCCATTGCTTTTGGAGCTCTTGGCTGGCCTGAAGGTTTTTACTGGCCTTTTTCATGTACTCAGCCATCCTTGATCTGAGGCCAAGTACATAGTCCACTATGTCTTGCTTTGGAGCTTTTAAAGGTTGTTCCCAACCCTCCTTAACAAGTGTTAGAGGACCTCTCACAGGGTGTCCAAATAGGAGTTCATAGGGGCTGAAGCCCACTCCTTTTTGGGGTACCTCCCTGTAAGCAAAAAGGAGGCAAGGTAACAGGATATCCCATCTCCTGCGGAGTTTTTCAGGGAGTCCCATAATCATGCCTTTGAGAGTTTTGTTAAATCTCTCCACCAGTCCATTTGTTTGTGGATAATAGTGTGTAGTGAACTTGTATGTAACACCACACTCCTTCCACATGGCCTTTAAGTAAGCAGACATGAAATTGCTTCCCTTGTCTGATACTACCTCTTTTGGGAAGCCCACCCTGGAAAAGATTCCCAGGAGGGCCTTTGCCACTGCAGGAGCTGTAGTGGTCCTTAGAGGAATTGCTTCAGGATATCTGGTGGCATGGTCCACTACCACCAAGATAAACCTATTGCCTGAAGCCGTAGGAGGGTCAAGGGGGCCAACTATGTCAACCCCTACCCTTTCAAAGGGAACCCCAACCACAGGCAGTGGAATAAGGGGTGCCTTTGGAGTGCCACCTGTCTTGCCACTGGCTTGACAGGTTTCACAGGACTTACAAAATTCTTTTGTGTCCTCTGACAGTCTAGGCCAATGAAACAAGGGAACAAGCCTGTCCCAAGTTTTCATTTGCCCCAAATGTCCAGCTAAGGGAATGTCGTGGGCTAGAGTTAGGAGGAACTTTCTGTACTCCTGAGGAATCACCAATCTTCTGGCAGTTCCACGTTTTGGATCCCTTGCTTCAGTGTACAAGAGGTTGTCCTCCCAGTAAACTCTGTGAGAGTCACTGACATCCCCGTTTGCTTGTTTGACAGCTTGCTGCCTTAGAGCCTCTAGTGTGGGACAGGTATGCTGTGCCACACTCAGCTCCTCCCTGGCAGGCCCCCCTTCACCCAAAAGCTCAGCAGTGTCTGCTTCCAGCTCCTCTGGTGTAGGTTCTGCACAGGGTAGAAATTCTTCTTCCTCAGAAGTAGAATCCACTGTAGAGGGAGGGATAGTAGGTAGTGCTTTACTTCTACTAGCCCTAGCTTTAGGGAGCACTTGGTCCATTCTTCCAGGATCCAAGTCACCCTGTCCTTTTTGCTTTTTGGCCTGAGCCCTGGTTAAAGCAAAAATATGCCCTGGGATGCCCAGCATTGCTGCATGGGCCTCCAACTCCACATCTGACCAAGCTGATGTCTCTAAATCATTCCCTAGTAGACAGTCTACAGGTAAATCTGAGGCAACCACAACTTTCTTTGGACCAGTAACCCCCCCCAGTTGAGATTTACAACAGCCATGGGGTGGCTAAGTGTGTTGTTGTGAGCATCGGTTACTTGGTACTGGTGACCAAGTAGGTGTTGTTCAGGGTGGACCAGTTTCTCTATTACCATTGTAACACTGGCACCTGTGTCCCTGTAGGCCTGAACCTCAACACCATTTATTAGGGGTAGTTGCTTGTACTTATCCATGTTAAGGGGACAAGCAACCAAGGTGGCTAAATCAATAGCCCCCTCAGAGACTAACACAGCCTCTGTAGTCTCCCTAACAAGACCAACCCCAACTAAGTTACCAAAAGTGATCCCAGCTACTCCCTTGGATTGGCTATTAGTAGGTTTGCTCCCACCACCACTGCTATTACTAGGGGCACTAGGTGTAGCAGCAGGGGTTGTAGTGGTAGGAGGCTTGGTGCTTTTCTTTGGACAACTGGGATCTGTTGTCCAATGGCCTTTTATTTTACATAAATAGAACCATGGTTTCTTTTCTTTGTTTTGATTTGAAGAGGATTTGGGCCCACTACCCCCACCAGAGTGTTTTTGTGGGCCTGATGAAGACTCATTTTTTGATTTGTCCCCACCCTTGTCAGAAGACTTACCATCCTTCTTCTTGCCATCTTTGTCACCCCCTGTATGAACTTTTCTGTTCACCCTTGTTCTGACCCATTTGTCTCCCTTCTTTCCCAATTCTTGGGGAGAGGTCAGATCAGAGTCCACCAGGTACTGGTGCAACAAATTAGACACACAATTATTAAGAATATGCTCTCTCAAGATTAAGTTATACAGGCTTTCATAATCAGTAACTTTACTGCCATGTAACCACCCCTCCAAGGCCTTCACTGAATGGTCAACAAAGTCTACCCAGTCTTGTGAAGACTCCTTTTTGGTTTCTCTGAACTTCATCCTGTACTGTTCAGTGGTTAAGCCATAACCATCTAGGAGTGAATTCTTAAGAACTTTGAAATCATTGGCTTCACTTTCTTTCACAGTAAGGAGCCTATCCCTACCCTTTCCACTAAATGATAGCCATAGGATAGCAGCCCACTGCCTTTGAGGGACATCCTGTACAACACAGGCCCTCTCAAGTGCAGCAAACCACTTGTTAATGTCATCCCCCTCCTTATAAGGGGGAACTATCTTGTGCAGATTCCTAGAATCATGCTCTTTTGCAGGATGACCATGGGGAATACTGCTGCTGCCACCATGGGTTTCTAAACCCAATTTCTGTCTTTCTCTTTCCACTTCTAAGGACTGCCTATCCAAATCCAGCTGCTGCTTCTTGAGCTTCAGTCTGGTTTGTTCCACTCTCAATCTATTGAGCTCCCTTTCTAACACTCTGTCATCAGGGTGGGTGGGTGGGACATGCCTTGAAACAGAAGTATGGTGAGAATGAACAGAAGGAGACCTGTCCCTAACAGATGGCACCCTAACAGCTTGGCTAACAGAAACATCACTTCTACTATGATGAGAAGGAATACTCTTACTGTGATGTGAGACCACACTATCAGTATGGTGTGACTCTACATCAGTACCAGCTATGGTAGGTTGTCTGATAATGGGCAGGCTAGTAAGTTTCCTTTCTAAATCTTTTGCTAGGGGTGCCCCAGGGTCAGATTGGGAACCATCAGCTAACTTTTCAACAGAAGTGGCACCTCTGGCCTTATCCTGTTCTACAAGCATATTAACCAACAGTTCTCTAGAGGGATTCTTCCCTACACTTAAACCTCTTTCTATGCAGAGACTCCTTGCTCCTTTCCAGCTAAGGTGATCATAAGCAAGTTTGGACAGATCAACAGTTTGGCCTGTGCCAGACATTTTAGAAAGTGTTTAAGTGATAGAAAAAGTGAAAAAAAAGTTTTTCAGAACTTTTTGGAAAGACAGAAAAAAAAAAACTTTTAAAACTTTTTAAGAACTTTTTAGAAAGTTTTGAGGTACTTTTCAGCACTTAGAAAAGAAGTGAAAGGAGAAAAGCAAAACTTTTTGGTTAGGTGTACATACACTGAACTTGTTTTGTATATTTTTCTCTTATGAAAAGTACAATGACAAAAGTGGTAAGTAGTTGCAAAGTACTTATCCCATCGCTGAGTCACCTTGTAGGAGGCTGGACTGTCTTTCAGTGAGTACCAAGGGGTACTTACACCTTGCACCAGGCCCAGGTATCCCTTATTAGTGTATAGGGTGTCTAGCAGCTTAGGCTGATAGATAATGGTAGCTTAGCAGAGCAGCTTAGGCTGAACTAGGAGACGAGTGAAGCTCCTACAGTACCACTAGTGTCATATGCACAATATCATAAGAAAACACAATACACAGATATACTAAAAATAAAGGTACTTTATTTTTATGACAATATGCCAAAAATATCTCAGTGGGTACCCTCAGTATGAGGATAGCAAATATACACAAGATATATGTACACAATACCAAAAATATGCAGTATAGTATTAGAAAACAGTGCAAACAATGTATAGTTACAATAGGATGCAATGGGGACACATAGGGATAGGGGCAACACAAACCATATACTCCAAAAGTGGAATGCGAACCACAAATGGACCCCAAACCTATGTGACCTTGTAGAGGGTCACTGGGACTGTAAGAAAACAGTGAGGGTTAGAAAAATAGCCCACCCCAAGACCCTGAAAAGTGAGTGCAAAGTGCACTAAAGTTCCCCAAAGAGCACAGAAGTCATGATAGGGGAATTCTGCAGGAAAGACCAAAACCAGCAATGCAACAACGATGGATTTCCAGACGAGCGTACCTGTGGAACAAGGGGACCAAGTCCAAAAGTCACGATCAAGTCGAGAGTGGGCAGATGCCCAGGAAATGCCAGCTGTGGGTGCAAAGAAGCTGCTACTGGACAGTAGAAGCTGAGGATTCTGCAGGAACGACAAGGGCTAGAAACTTACCCTTTGGAGGATGGATGTCTGACGCCGTGGAGAGTTGTGCAGAAGTGTTTTCCTGAAGAAAGACCGCAAACAAGCCTTGCTAGCTGCAAGTCGTGCGGTTAGGGTTTTTGGATGCTGCTGTGGCCCAGGAGGGACCAGGATGTCGCCAATTGCATCAGGGGACAGAAGGAACGCCCAGCAAGACAAGGAGCCCTCTCAGAAGCAGTCAGCACCCGCAGAAGTGCTGGAACAGGCACTACGAAGAGGAGTGAAACGGTGCTCACCTGAAGTTGCACAAAGGAGTCCCACGCCGCCGGAGGACAACTCAGGAGGTCGTGCAATGCAAGTTAGAGTGCTGTGGACCCAGGCTTGGCTGTGCACAAAGGATTCCCTCGGAAAGTGCACAGGAGCCGGAGTAGCTGCAAAAGACGCTGTTCCCAGCAATGCAGTCTGGCGTGGGGAGGCAAGGACTTACCTCCACCAAACTTGGACTGAAGAGTCACTGGACTGTGGGAGTCACTTGGACAGAGTTTCTGGATTCAAGGGACCTCGCTCGTCGTGCTGAGAGGAGACCCAGGGGACCGGTGATGCAGTTCTTTGGTGCCTGCGGTTGCAGGGGGACGATTCCGTCGACCCACAGGAGATTTCTTCGGAGCTTCTAGTGCAGAGAGGAGGCAGACTACTCCCACAGCATGCACCACCAGGAAAACAGTCGAGAAGGCGGCAGGATCAGCGTTACAGAGTTGCAGTAGTCGTCTTCGCTACTTTGTTGCAGTTTTGCAGGCTTCCAGCGCAGTCAGCAGTCAATTCCTTGGCAGAAGGTGAAGAGAGAGATGCAGAGGAACTCGGATGAGCTCTTGCATTCGTTATCTAAGGAAATCCCCAAAGCAGAGACCCTAAATAGCCAGAAAAGAGGGTTTGGCTACCTAGGAGAGAAGATAGGCTAGCAACACCTGAAGGAGCCTATCAGAAAGAGTCTCTGACGTCACCTGCTGGCCCTGGCCACTCAGAGCAGTCCAGTGTTCCAGCAGCACCTCTGTTTCCAAGATGGCAGAGGTCTGGAGCATACTGGAGGAGCTCTGGACAGGGGAGGTGCAGGTCAGGGGAGTGGTCACTCCCCTTTCCTTTGTCCAGTTTCGCGCCAGAGCAGGGCTGAGGGGTCCCTGAACCGGTGTAGACTGGCTTATGCAGAAATGGGCACCATCTGTGCCCATGAAAGCATTTCCAGAGGCTGGGGGAGGCTACTCCTCCCCTGCCTTCACACCTTTTTCCAAAGGGAGAGGGTGTAACCCCCTCTCTCTGAGGAAGTCCTTTGTTCTGCCATCCTGGGCCAAGCCTGGCTGGACCCCAGGAGGGCAGAAACCTGTCTGAGGGGTTGGCAGCAGCAGCAGCTGCAGTGAAACCCCTGAAAAGGTAGTTTGGCAGTACCCGGGTCTGTGCTACAGACCCGTGGGATCATGGGATTGTGCCAACAATGCCAGGATGGCATAGAGGGGGCAATTCCATGATCATAGACATGTTACATGGCCATATTCGGAGTTACCATTGTGAAGCCACACATAGGTATTGACCTATGTGTAGCGCACGCGTGTAATGGTGTCCCCGCACTCACAAAGTCCGGGGAATTTGCCCTGAACAATGTGGGGCACCTTGGCTAGTGCCAGGGTGCCCATACACTAAGTAACTTTGCACCTAACCTTTACCAGGTAAAGGTTAGACATATAGGTGATTTATAAGTTACTTAAGTGCAGTGGTAAATGGCTGTGAAATAACGTGGACGTTATTTCACTCAGGCTGCAGTGGCAGGCCTGTGTAAGAATTGTCAGAGCTCCCTATGGGTGGCAAAAGAAATGCTGCAGCCCATAGGGATCTCCTGGAACCCCAATACCCTGGGTACCTCAGTACCATATACTAGGGAATTATAAGGGTGTTCCAGTATGCCAATGTGAATTGGTGAAATTGGTCACTAGCCTGTTAGTGACAATTTGGAAAGAAATGAGAGAGCATAACCACTGAGGTTCTGGATAGCAGAGCCTCAGTGAGACAGTTAGTCATAACACAGGTAACACATTCAGGGCACACTTATGAGCACTGGGGCCCTGGCTGGCAGGGTCCCAGTGACACATACAACTAAAACAACATATATACAGTGAAAAATGGGGGTAACATGCCAGGCAAGATGGTACTTTCCTACACACCTCAGCTCAGGACACCTTAGGGGCTGTCCTGACTGGCCAGTGACTCCTCCTTGTTTTTCTCATTATCTCTCCTGGACTTGCCGCCAAAAGTGGGGGCTGTGTCCAGGGGGCGGGCATCTCCACTAGCTGGAGTGCCCTGGGGCATTGTAACACGAAGCTTGAGCCTTTGAAGCTCACTGCTAGGTGTTACAGTTCCTGCAGGGGGAGGTGTGAAGCACCTCCACCCAGAGCAGGCCTTGTTTCTGTACTCAGAGAGCACAAAGGCTCTCACCGCATGGGGTCAGAAACTCGTCTCTCAGCAGCAGGCTGGCAGAGACCAGTCAGTCCTGCACTGAACAATTGGGTAAAATACAGGGGGCATCTCTAAGATGCCCTCTGTGTGCATGTTTTAATAAATCCAACACTGGCATCAGTGTGGGTTTATTATTCTGAGAAGTTTGATACTAAACTTCCCAGTATTCAGTGTAGCCATTATGGAGCTGTGGAGTTCGTTTTTGACAGACTCCCAGACCATATACTCTTATGGCTACCCTGCACTTACAATGTCTAAGGTTTTGCTTAGACACTGTAGGGGCATAGTGCTCATGCACCTATGCCCTCACCTGTGGTATAGTGCACCCTGCCTTAGGGCTGTAAGGCCTGTAAGAGGGGTGACTTACCTATGCCACAGGCAGTGTGAGGCTGGCATGGCACCCTGAGGGGAGTGCCATGTCGACTTAGTCATTTTCTCCCCACCAGCACACACAAGCTGGCAAGCAGTGTGTCTGTGCTGAGTGAGGGGTCCCTAGGGTGGCATAAGACATGCCGCAGCCCTTAAAGACCTTCCCTGGCATCAGGGCCCTTGGTACCAGGGGTACCAGTTACAAGGGACTTACCTGGATGCCAGGGTTGTGCCAATTGTGGAGACAATGGTACATTTTAGGTGAAAGAACACTGGGGCTGGGGCCTGGTTAGCAGGGTCCCAGCACACTTCTCAGTCAAGTCAGCATCAGTATCAGGCAAAAAGTGGGGGGTAACTGCAACAGGGAGCCATTTCCTTACAGCCATGCTGACTGCCGCCAACATACCGCCGCCGCAGCGGATTACCGCCACCCATTTTATGACCCACACATAGCAGTCCATCACTATACAGCCACACACACAAGTCCGCTAGACCAAAGGTGAGTGATAAACTGGGGATAGCAAAACCCACACAGTTACGCCAACAGTACTATCCCCACAGCATTATGACCCACGAATTACTGCTGCAGACATTCAGTTGTGCTAAACCAGTGGCTGCGCTCAAAATACACACAACCTAACAAAACTGCACCACATTGGACAATTCAAACTACGCAAATCTGACACACATACACCAACCACACCCAAACACTACTATAAAACACACACCCACATTACCCACAACCCTTTACCATTACAAACAAGTGCCACAAGAGAGATAGCAAAACCACAGACAAGACCACAGATACACACCACCATCACCTATACATCATCCATGTACCCTACATCACACACCCCAACACAGCACCCTACACTCCCTCACCCACACCACTCACAATACACCCATGGCACTGCAACAACACCCCAGGTTCTCTGAGGAGGAGCTAAGGGTCATCGTGTAGGAGATCATCCAGATAGAGCCACAGCTATTCGGATCACAGGTGCTGCAGACATCCATTCTAGGAAGATGGAGCTACGGCAGTATGGAATCTGTCAAATAATTTAACCATGGATTCGTTTAACAAGCTTTAAACATTGCAATATAACTGTACAGTAATGTATACATAGGAATGACTTGTATTTGGCTGCAGTCAACACACCAGGATTGATAGTGGGGCACAAATATCTGAAAATAGAGAAGCCAAAGGATACATCCTGCCAGTGACAATGTAAAATACAAAACTCTCAATGAAAAGTGTAATTACAGTGTCTTACCTGTGTGTCATTGGAAGTACTGTCTTATTATAGCACTTCTGTTGTCCTTATCCTCATCATTTGCCTCTTCATCTTCACTGTCCACAGGGTCCACTGCTGCCCATCTCCAGCCTCATCCTCCTGCAGAAAAGGCACCTTGCGACGTAAGGTAAGGTTGTGCAACATACAGCATGCCACGATGATCTGGCACACCTTCTTGGGTGAGTAGTACAGGGATCCACCTGTTAGATGGAGTCAACAAAACCTGGCCTTCAGGAGGCCGAATGTCCTTACTATTATTTTTCTTGTTCACCCATGTGCCTCATTGTAACATTCCTCCTCCCTTGTCCTGGGATTCCTCACAGGGGTCAGTAGCCATGAGAGGTTGGGGTAATCAGAGTCACCTGAAAATATTGAGGGAAAACTGTTAGACACACATTAATCCTTAGGGCCCACACCATACCCATACACCAACACCTACTGGGTGGGAACCAGGGCTCACTATTAGCTACACCTGGTGCCTCTGGAGTTGAGCTATCACATATGGGATGCTTCTATTCCTCAGGATAAAGGCATCATGCACAGACCCAGGATACTTTGCAATGACATGGGAGATGAACTGGTCCTCTAGGCACACTATCTGCACATTCATGGAGTGAAAGCTCCTTTGATTTCTGAACACCTGCTCATTTCTCCGGGGGGGGGGCCAAATGCAATATGTGTACTGTCAATAGCCCCAATAATGTTGGGGATATGTCCCATAGCATAGAAATCAGCTTTCACTGTGGTCAAATCCTCCACCTGGGGGAAAACGATGTAGCTGTGCATGTGTTTAATCAGGCAGACAACACTCTGGTCAGCACTATTGAGAACATAGGCTGAGACATTCCTGCTGCCAAGCCCACTGTCACTTGGAAAGAGCCAGTTGCCAGGAAATGCAGCACAGATAGGACTTGCACAAGAGGGGGAATCATGGTGGGCTGAAGGATAGCAGATATCAGGTCAGGTTCCAATTGGCAACACAGCTCTGTGATTGTGGCCCTGGCCAGTTTATAGGTGAGGATAATATGCCTGTCCTCCCTTGTTGCTAAGTCCACCAGGGGCCTGTACTTGGGGGGATGTCTCTATATCCTATTCATCTGCAGCGGTTGCAATCTAGGGGGCATACGGTGAGTAGCTGGTCAGTATTCCATATTTCCAAACCCTACACTGCATTGCATGTTGGGAGTGTAACACAATATTGTTGTATAGGCCCAAATGTTGCCTATGAGTACTGTGACACAGTTAGGTGCCATTGTCTACCCCCCCTGAAATAGCACCCGCCTGTCCTGTATGGAGGGAGATATGGAAATGAGGTAATTCCGCTGATGTTGTGCGCCGTTGCAGGAGGCAGTCTAAAACCGCCATGCAAATCCTCAGTGGATCCCATTGGGCCTTATGGGTTACAGTGGCCAATGCTGATGTACGCCGGTGGTGATGGTACGCCCTGCCACGGACGTGACTGCCATTTTCTATCTGTTCACCCACTTGCTACCTGACCTTCAACAGGAGAGGACCTACACTGCAAGTGCTGCTGTGACCTGTGTCTGGAACCAACCATGGCTTGTGTCACTGGGGAAAGGGCTCCTGCCTTCACCACTGCGGAGTTCAAGAGACTGGTGGACGGGGTCCTACCCCAGTACCGAATGCTGCATGGGCCTACAGACCAACAGGTGAGTACACTGTGAGCACAATGAATGGGGCATGGTTGCATGGGGTGCTGTGTGTGAGGGCCTTCAGTTGGGGGGATGGGGTAAGGGCCCTGGGCAGCGTGCTGCATGTATGGTGGGCACTGTCGGTGCGTAAGGGGATGTGAGGGCTATGGTGGGTCAAGAGTGCAATAGGCACGACGGTCTGACTGATACCTTTTCCTATGTGTATTTCTCTGCAGGTCAGTGCCCATCAAAAAAAGGGTATATGGCGTGCCATCGCCAAGTACGTGTGGACCCTGGGGGTCTACGGCAGTTGGAGCACCCACAGTAGCAAACGGTGGGAGGACCTGAGATGCTGGGCACGGAAGACTGCGGAGGCCCAGCTGGGGATGGCCTCCCAATGAGGAAGGGGTGGCTTCGAACCCTGACCCCCCTGATGGCTCGCATAATGGCAGTGGCCTATCTGGAGCTAGATGGGTGCATGGGTGCATCACAGCAGCCACAAGGGGGTGAGTACAGTGCCCCAATATACAGCTTGTGCGTGGTGGGGTGGCATCCGGGTGGGGGATGTGTGCCTGTGGGTGGCCATAGGCCAGGGCGGCAAGTGCACGTTAGGGCCTGTGTTGGGCAAGGTCTGATGTCAACCTACTCCAAACAAGCTATTAGGCCTCGACTACTGGGCAGGGGTCTGTGGGTCTCAGGTATGCTGCAATTCTCATTAGGTATCCCTGTCCATGGACTGGTGACTATCATTGTGGCTGGTAGTGCATTGCCTAGAGCACAGGGCTGTTCCCTGTGTGTGAGTGTGTTGTGTACACCAATGGCGGTGTTGTTGCCGGCATTGACCAAGGTATCCTTTGTCTCGCCCCCCCTTTTTGTTTTGTCACCCTGTACTTACGTGCATTAGCATCATCTGGCGGAGGAGCAGAGGCACCGGCGATGGGGAGAGCTGCGTCCCACAGGGCCCAGGAGGCTAAATCCACCAACCGTGAAGGCATCAGTGAGACAGAGGGGAGCACCACGGGGGAGACTGGAGGGGACAGTTCTGACAGTGATACCTCCTCCGATGGAAGCTCCCTGGTGGTGGCGGACACCTCTGTGCCCACCCCAACTACAGGTACAGCCGCCACACCCGTACCAGCACCGCTCTCCCAGCAGCCCCTCAGCATGTTTCCAGTGCCCGCTCCCCCAGGAGGGTGGGCATCTCCTTCACCCCAGGCATCTCAGGCCCTGCCCCAGTTAGTCCTGCTGCCCTGAGTGAGGAGGCTATTATCCTCCTGCGATCCATCGCTGTTGGGCAGTCAGCCATTGTGAATGCCATCCAGGGGCTGGCAGCCCATTTGCAACAAACAATGCATTCCTGTAGGGCATTCACTCTGGCATGGTGGCCCAACAGAGATCAATCCAGGCTCTGGCCTTCTCTCTGATGGCAGCCATTGTCCCTGTTTTTAGCCTCCCCCCCAAACTCCTCTGCCCAATCCCATTTACCTCAACCCCAACCTATCCCAAGCACACAGGCAGACCAGCATGCACCCAGGACAACACACAGGAGTGGTTCAGGCAAACACAAGCACCACACATGATAACACAGGCACTCACACAAACACCATCCAGATGCAGACATACCAACATCCACTGCCTCCACTGTGCCCCCCTCCTCCTCTTCGTCCACCCTCCTCCTGGTAGCGTTTACAATCATACCTGCATACACTACATTCTCATCCACTACAACCATCACGCCTATCACTACACGTTCCTCAATGGCAGTCACCACCCCCACTTCCATGCACTCATTTCCTGTGTCCTCTCCCACTGTATCTTTGCCCCCTCCTTCTAAGGTACACAAACGCAAGCTCTCAGACACCCAACAGCCATCCACCTCACAAAGTCATCTAGCCCATGCACCTGCACCCAAACACAGCAGACAGACACCTCCTACAACCACTTCCTCTTCCTCCACTCCCAAACCGTCACCTTCTTCCCGCCCCAATGGCCCTAAGAAGCTTTTCCTCTCCACCATTGACCTCTTCCCTCCCCCTCCTCCCCCCGTCCTTCACGTCAGGACAGGGTGAAGACAACCCAGGCAAGCACCTCAGCCACCCAGTCCAGGGGCACAATAGTGTTGACAGCTTCTGCAGGTGGGAGAGGATCCTGAGCACCAGGCAGCAACACTGACAGGGTGCCTGCACCAGGTACATCAAGGATGGGCAAGGAGGCACAACCAGCTGCGACTAGGAAGGGCAGGGAGGCACCACCAGCTGCAGGTGTGAAGGTAAAGGAGGCACCACCAGCTTCAGGTGTGAAGGGCAAGGAACAATCCCAGACTGCTGACAGGAAGGGCAAGTGGCCTGCACCAGCGGGCAGGAAGGACAGGAGGCCGGGTGCTGGGACTCAGTCAGAGCCCCCACCACCATTCATGGTGGTTCAGCCATCCGAGGCAGCAAGGGAAGGGCTGGAGCCTCCCCCCACCACTGCCAGCACAGCCACCAGCACCTCTGCCAGCAGCAGCAGCAGCCACAGTGGGCAGCTGTCCGAGGCTGCAGGGGATGGGCTGGAGCCTCCCCCCACCACTGCCAGCACAGCCACCAGCACCACTGCCAGCAGCCCCAGTGGGCAGCCGTCCAAGGCTGCAGGGGATGGACTGGAGCCTCCCCCCACCACTGTCAGCACCGCCACCAGCACCACAGCCAGCAGCAGAAGCAGAAGCCCCAGTGGGCAGCCTTCTGAGGCTGCAGGGGATGGGTTGGAGCCTCCCTCCACCACTGCCAGCACCGACACCAGCACCGCCACTGCCACCACTGAGCAGCTGTCATCGCCGGCAGACAGTGTGTAGTCCTGCCTCCATGGGCTGTTGTGCATCCTGGCCCCTGCAAATCCAGTGGGTCTGACACCAAGGTGAGAGACTGTGACCTTGAACTCCCCAAGATTTGCATCGCAGGGCACAATGGTCCTTTCAGAACCAGTGGAGAAGCCATCCACTCACCCCTTCCTTCCCAAGATGAAGCACACTGGGCACAAGACCCCTCCAGAACCAGTGGAACAAGCCATCCATTCACCACATACTTCCCAGGATAAAGCACACTGTGCCCAATGCCCCGTCCTGAACTAGTGGAAAAAGCCATCCACTCACCCCATCCTTCCCAGGATGAAGCATACTGGGCACAATGCCCCCTCCAGAACCAGTGGAGAAGCCATCCACTAGAGAGACTGTGGCTTTGCACTCCCAAGGACCATGAAGTGGGCAAACCACTCACTTGAGAGACTTTGGCATTGTACCCCCCAGGACCAAGCAGTGGGCAAACCACCCACTTGAGAGACTGTGGCCTTGCACTCCCCAGGAACAAGCAGGGGGCAAACCATCCACTTGAGAGACTGTGGCCTTGCACTCCCCAAGACCAAGCAGTCGGCCAACCACCCACTTACGAGACTGTGGCCTTGTAATCCCCAGGACAGCACACAGGGCATGTGGCCCCTCCAGGACCAGTGGTGTTATACCATCTTCTTGGCTGAGGTGCCCCACAATTCCCTGTCCCCCTGAGGTGCCTGTGTATTTTCGACCTGATTCCCCTGCAGTGTTCTCTCTGTGTTGTTGCAGGAGTGAGGTGGGGCCTTGGCCTATGTGTTGTGGCCCTGTGGCCCACGGACATTGAGGACTGGGCAGTGTCCCTCCATTTGTAAATATGTATATACGTTTGTAATTTAATACACTTATTCATGTTCTTTAATCAAATTCAACTCACTTTCTTCCAATCATTTTGTCCTTACATTATTCCTGAGGAGTACGGGGGGAATATGTAATGTTACTGCATCTGTTTGTGTGTATGGTGTTGGGGGCGGGGGTGTTGTGTGTTGCATGTGTGTGTCACTCTCTAGAGAGCAGTACTCACCATGGTCGTCTTCGCCGGCGTTGGTGTTTGTAATGAAGGACAAAGTAGACGAGCATCGGAAATATGTGCAACTCGGGCTCCATGGCATTGTGGTTGTTCCCTGTGTCTCCAGAGGTGAGTCCTTTGACTTCTGTGTTCTGTTTCTGCTGTGCTTTTGATGTCGTTGGTACCACCCCAGAAAAGGTGATGGATAGGCCAGTTGTAATAGTGTGGGCAGTACATTGACTTCCACCTGGCTGTTGGCGGTTACCGCCGTGGTTCCTGTTGCTATCGCAATGGTGGTCGGTGTCTTAAAGTGGCTGTCTGTCTGAACGGTTTCCGCTGTGGTCATAATTCCATTTTTGTTACCGCCGGCCTGTTGGCTTTATCACCGACCGCCAGGGTTGCAATGAGGGTCATTGTCTTTATCTGACTTGCTCTCTGTCTTCCCACACTCTATTTCTCTCTCCGGCTGTGTTTGTCTCTCTCTTTCTATCTTTCTGTTTGTCTCTCCCTGTCTTTTTTAGGATCCCTTCTTCTCACTCTGTTTCTCTCTCTGTCACCATGTCTTTCTTCCTTTTCTCTCTTTTTCTCACTCACTGTCTCTGAGGTTTTTTTTTCCCTGCCATTTTTTCTCTTTCTCTCCCTCTCTCTCTCTCTCCCTGCCTCTCCCCATTTCTCCCTCCATATTACCTTATCTTTCTCTGTCTATCCTGGGTATTCTCTACCTTTCCCTGTCTCTCTCTCTCTCTCTACTACTCTACCTCTCTACCCGTCTCCATGTCTTCTTCAAATTCTGTTTTCTCTTTTTCTTGGTTTGCCCATCTTTCTCTTTTTCTTTTTCTTTAAATGTCTCTCCTAGTCTTTAATGTCTCCATTCTTTAACTCTTATGTCACTCTCTCAGTCCGTCATCCTCCCTCAGTCCCCTGTCTCTCCTTATCTCTCCATCCCTTGTTTTATTCATCTACCCTTGTCTTTCTCTGCCTCTCTTCATCTTTCTCCTCCCTGGTTTCTTTTTTCTGTTTTTTTTTTCATCTATCACTTTCTTTCTCTCTATCTCAGTGCCTCTCTCCTCCGTCTCTCTTTATCTGTGTTGTTCTCTATCTCACCATCTAGGTCGATTTGTAGAATGGAGTGGTGGAAACTCGTGTTACTCCTTTCTTCATTATGCACACTGCAGGTACAGCTGTGCAAAAATATTCAATTTTACACCAAAGGAAAATGTATGCATCTTTGTTGAGGTTGTCAGGTGACTTTATGTCCAGCACGATTAAAATAATAATAATACAAAAGCACATTTTAGTGCTTGGACTACTGCTTTCCCAACTTTTCTTCCATATGCCTCTGTTGTTCTTAGAATGCTTTGATGTAGCTGAAGGTGATGCACAGTGCTGTTGAAAACGTATCAATAAGTTAATAAACAGTAAATGTTTAGTATTGAGTGTGACTTATTCTATCTAACTTCAGTCAAATTACCAAATCTTTAATGCGTGAATCCGTGAACCTTATGTTGCTTAGTTTCAAGTATTTTGCAAATGTATATTTTGTTTTACTCTCTGGTTATACATTGCTGTACAAGAAGCTGAATCAGTTCTGCCAAAAGCCTCAGTGTTTCTGTACTCTCCTTTTTTGCATGAAATTGTTTTCCAAATAGACATGACTGTAAACCTTTCCAGGATGCCCGGTTGTATAACATATATATATGTGTAAAGAACAATTTTCAAAATGCAAATACACATTAGGCTGATATTTGGGAATAGTTGGTATGATATTGATCAATTGTATTCGATAGGTCTGTTTCATATAAATATAACAGCTTGAAACAATAGCTCTGTTTTTGCAGTCGGTCTGTATGTTTTAGTTCAACAAAATAGCTTCCACTCTCTCATACATCCATAAGAACCATGTTTTTGTTGAGTTCCTGCACAAAAACAACCAGCTTCTACAAAAGAAATCCACAAACTTCCTGGTACTCAAATATATAGGTAATGCCAGGCGCTCAAAAAAAAAGAAGTCTTATTATGGCACCTAAAATAGCAGAAAGGTATGACCTAGCTTAAGTCATGAATTAAACTGCGTTTTTGGATTATAAATAGTGAACCTGCATTTACACTGTAAGGAACTAGTTGAAATGACATACAATTTCTTTTAATAACAATAATAACAATAAGAAAGGCTACATAGCACTGAAAATATCATTGTTTTGGGATGGCCATGTACTGTTAGCTTGCTTTTTACTGTGTCCCATTCTGCTGCAAGCAATGGTGTCAGATTTCCTAGGTGTTCCTTGGTGTGTTAAAGTTCCATGGTGTGTTTGACAATGCAGTACCATCTCCTGCCTAAAGGGCCAAAGCTGAGTATAGGTATTAGCACACTTGGTAAAACGCAAGTCCCCACAAAGTAATTTTAAAAAAAGTTGTAAAAAATAAGTCACAGGTTTCTAAAGTAATTTTCTATCATTTAGAAGACAGTCGCCACTGCATGAGATATTATCACACCCTAGTCCCCAAAGGATAATTCCACACACCTGCACACACACGCACACACACCACACACATATTTATATATGCCTTGCTCATTAATAGCAGGTAATTCATTTATTAACACACATAGGCCCTCATTCTGACCCTGGCGGTGCTTCATGGGCAATTCTGACCGCGGCAGTAAAGCTGCGGTCAGAAAAGGGCAACCGGGGGTTTCCCGCCGGTTTACCCCTGGCCCAGGGAATCCTGCTTGCAGCGCCGCTATGGGGATTCTGACCCCCTTCCCGCCAGCCTGTTCCTGGTGGTTTACACCGCCAGGAAGAGGCTGGCGGGAACGGGTGTCGTTGGGCCCCTGGGGGCCCCTGCACTGCCCATGCCACTGGCATGGGCAGTGCAGGGGCCCCCTAACAGGGCCTCATAATGATTTTCAGTGTCTGCTTCGCAGACACTGAAAATCGCGACGGGTGCAACTGCACCCGTCGCACCCCTGCAAATCCGCCGGCTCCATTCGGCCCAGCGGGAATGTTAGAATCACCGCCGCGGTCATTTGACCGCGGTCCGCCGGGGACGGAATGACCCCCATAAAGTGTTCAGTTTCATTATGAAACACTTTAAACAAAACACAGGTTTTGATTTTGTTGGTGTTCCTTGTGGTCAGTGCTTTGAAGTGATGCATGGATATGAAAAACTTAGCCCAGGCTGTATGACTAATCATCAATCATCACATCCAAATTAAATTCCTATGGCCCTAGAGGACCAACAATGTTCTGCTACTGTATTGTGCCACTAAAGACAGTATAAACAAGTGTTTGAGCTGAGCATCACAATTTGTGTTTTTGGCCTTCTTACATTTTTAATATAGTTACTCCTGTCACTAGAGATGGCAGCAAATAGCAACTGAGGTGCCATCACACCATGAGAGCAGCAAAGGTTGGAGGAAGTGGCTGTAGAAAATCAGAAGCTGGTGGCCTTGAAGAAGAGGCAGAGGCACAGGTCTCAATTTCCTTTGGCTGCCAGCCAGTTCTGTCTCCAACTTGGCCATGCCACCTCTGCCACCAACTGCAGATTGAGTCCACTGTCACCCATACCACCTGCCTCCCATCCTTGTTGGACTCATCATCACGCCTCCACTTCCACCACCTCTTGTGTTCTGGCATATCTGAGGTGCAGGACGGCACTGCCCCGGTGCAGGCAGCAGAACTTGGCCTAGGAGTTAGCTAACAGCTGCACCTAACTGCGTACCCATAAAGTCCTTTATCATTGATTTTTTGTTTTTGTGGGAGGGAATTCTGTTGGTGGAGAGTGTGCTAAAGGAGGAAAGTTGGAGAAAGGGTGGAAGGAATTTGTTTTGCATGGGAAGGTGGATGGAGCGGTTGTGAGTGGAGAGGACTGGTTTGAAAAATATAAAAAGTAAAGAAACTTTACTTTTTTTATTATCTAATTTTCTATTGCTAGTTGGTGTAGTATAGCGGAGTGTAACAAGAAGCTGCCCTCTGAAATTGTTACACATTAAACATAGACTTTTCCCCCAAGACTTTCCCTACATAAAGCCCCTTGTCATGTATGTATTCTTCATTAGGGGCCAGATGTATGAAAAAAAACCCTAGCGAATCACAAATAGCGATTTTTAAGAAATCGCTATTTCTGAGTCACAAAATGCCATGTAACAAAATTGTGATTCGGAAATAGCGATTTCTTAAAATTCGCTAGTGCAATTTGCGAGGCCCAAATAACGAATCACAAAAATATTTGCAATTCAGTATTTGAAAATCGCAAATTGCGAAAACGCACACCTGGCACAGCCTGATGACATCACAAGCAGGTTGTGAGTCAGCCCAGGCTGTTTCCAGGAGCCACACCCAAAGGAGCAGTGAGAGAGACACAGCCCAGTCACAGGGAGCACGTCTGTGAGCAAGCCAGAACTTTACATCACCATGGCCAATGCTGCTAATGGGAAGGAGAAGGGAGAGAGGAAGAGAAAACTGAAGTTCAGTGAGCAAGAACTGGAGGTGCCCACTGAGGAGGTGGTGAGGAGCCATGACCGGCTTTTTGGGAAGAGCTCACTCCAGGTCCTGGAGAGCGAGAAGCGCAAACTCTGGGCTGATATACAGACCAAAATCTGCGCAGTGGGGGTTGCGCAGCGCTCAGTGGAGGAGATAAGAAAGAGGTGGTACGACCTGCGTTCCCGTGCCTAGGAGATGGTGGTCAGCAGACTACAAGAGGCAAGGAGCACAGGAGGCGGACCATCCACCCAGACACCCTCCACCCCCATGCAAGACCGGTTGGAGTCGTCACTGCTCCCAGAAGCTGTCAGTGGGGTCACTGGCATAGACACGTCTGGCACACCCAGCATCAGCAAAGGTAAGTTCAATAATGAAATGTAAACCCATATGTGTATGTACAAATGTCCCTTAGGAAATAGCAAGTAGTGCAAACCATTGTGATAAGTACTCCATTCCACATCTTATATGCGGCACACCAATGCCTTATGGGAGTGGTAGTCCACAACCCAGAGCTGAAAGTAGCACATAGAATGTAATTGAGTAGAGCGATACCCAGAAGAACACAACACCCACTACATGGTGATATGATGTAACTGTACATTTATTACCATTGTGCAACATTTGGTGATACATACATAAATGACATGCTGCACATTGTTGTTGCAGATGGCCCAGGCCCAGCAGCAGCAGATTGTGCCATTGTGGGGGATGCTGAAACACAGACTCCATCAGACTCCAACACCAGCGAGTCAGTGAATATTGCGCCAATCAGATGCAGGGCAAGGGTTTTACCTCTCCCCGATTTGAGCCTGGGCTCAGATGACATGCAGGAAGAAGGCCACACTCCATCTCCAGAAGCCAGATCCACCGTAAGGCAGCAGTCACTGCCCCAGCATCACTCAACACCCCGCAGGAGGCCTCACGATGCAGGCACACAGCACGTGGAAGTAGTTGAGGGCCCATCATTTTTCGGTGGCCTGCAATCATCAATGCTTAAAGTGCAGCGTCTGCAAAACAAGAACATGAGGGCAATGCACAGGCAGATGCAGGCACACAATGCCAACATGGGGGGCTGCAGAAGCAGTTGGAGTGCCTTAATACAAACATTTGCAAGCTGCATGAGGGACAGCTTACAGCTGCAGAGAACACCAGGGAACTGACCAATGCAGTGAAGGAACTCTGTACAGAGATCAGGCATGAGAGAGTCAGCCACCGCAGGCATGAAAGGCGATGCATGGGGATGTTTAGTGGCTTTTGTCGATCAGTCAATCGCCTTGCAACATCTACTGCCCTCATATCACGGCGTGCTGTGGCCGCACAGGTGGAGGCAGCACACAGCAGTCGGGATGTAGCCCAGGGACTGGTCCAGATTACAAATGTTCTGGATACTATGCTGGCTAATCACGGTGCTACACCCAGTGAACTTGGACTAGGGGTTACTGAGGAGTCATCTAGCCTCAGCAGCCTTGCAATGCCACTGAGGCAGATGAAAGAGGTGCCAGCAAGGCCAGTGCGCACTCGAGTGGAATGTGTGGCCGTAAAAAGTGACTTTGATGGCCACAGGGGACTGACTGCACATGTTCATTTACAGTAAACTATGAAGACAATAGTGCGACACTGTAAATGGCTCATTTATGACACATGTGTTTCTTTTTTGCCCTAGTGACACTTATGTTACCTGAAGTCAAGGTAATAAAGGTACTAACTACCAGAACACATGTCAGTGAGGTTGTGTTGTCATTACTTACATCTGAAATGGTTGTGCATGATGTCAGCACACCTTTGCCTGCTCTCTCCTGCACTGGTCCTGTCTGCTGGCTTTAGGGGTGGTATGGGGTCATCATCCTCATCAGAGTCTGGATCTGATATTTCCACAGGTATGCCCCTGGTGGTAGCTATATTGTGCAAGATCTCACATGTGGTCTCTATTCTACAGGTCATGTCCAGGCTGTACTGTAGTGCCCCTCCACTTTTGTGGATGCACCGGAAGCGACTCTTCAGAAGGCCAAAGGTGCGCTCCACCACATTGCAGGTTGCCCTGTGTGCAGAATTGTATATCCGCTCTGCTGGTGTCGCAGGATTTAGATAGGGCGTCATCATGTAGGTGCGCACTGCGTAGGCACTGTCTCCTGGAAGGAACAGAAGATATAATGAGCAGCTGAGCCATCTGACGTCACACTGCCATCAATGCACCAGTGTACAGTGGGAAAATATCTAGTAGATATCCTTCACCAAATTTCCCAGCTAGCAGTCTTGTGTAAATCCCGCTGTGGCGAAAGATGTACGAATCATGTGTGCTCCCTGGGTACCTGGCCACGAGATCAGTTATGATGTAGGAGGCATTGCATATCACTTGTATATTCATTGAATGTTGGTATTTACGGTTGTGGTACACATACTCTGTGGCGGATGGTGTACAGATTGCAACATGTGTCCCATCTATGGCACCTAGGACGTGGGGAAACTGTGCTATCTGGTAGAAATCTATTTTTGTCTGCTGTACTTCCTGTGGGGTGTGGGGGAATCTGATGTACTGGTGTATCCTACTCAGCATGGCGTTTAGAAATGCATTGAAAAATCTAGGGAGGGCACTCTGTGATGCTCCTCCAGCTGCTGCTATGACCCCTTGATAGCTCCCTGTGGCAAGTAGGTGCAGGGAGCATTATACCTGCAGATGGGTGGGTATGCTAACAGTCCTATGTGTTGTGCGCTGCAGTATGGGTTGTAGCTCAGCTTTCAGGTCAAGTATCATGGCTGAGTTCAACCTGTACTTCTCATATATTTCCTCCTCAGTATGGTCAAACAGGGTAATGTGCACTCTGAAAATGTGCTCCTCTCTCCTCCTCCCTTTCCACAAACCTGCCAAGATCCTCATTTTCCTCGCCATGACGTAGGGTGCAGCCATTGTGGAAAAGAGCCAGGGGCATTCTGGGCCTCTTTATATAGGTCGCATCTGGTTCCCACCTGGTTTCACTCCGTGGTAATTTGCATGTGCAAAAGGCCATTCTGCGAAAATTCGCAATTTGTGAATTTTTGATGCATCGAATTGCGACATGGTTTTGTGTGTCGCATTTTGCGTCTCGCAATTTATGACGTGAAATACCGAATCTGTATTTGCGAGTCGCTATTCTGACTCGCAATTTGCGAAATGCTAATAGCGATTCGGTATTTCATGTTGCAAATTGCGAGATGCAAAATGTGACAAACAAAACCATGTTGCTTCGCAAAAAATTGCAAATTTTGTGATTCCTTGTTTTTGCCCTGCGAATGCCTTTCAAGCATCGCAGACCACGTTTTTGCATTTGCAAACGGCCACAATCTGCGATTCGCACCGTTTGCGAATGCAAATTAGTTTGATACATCTGGCCCTAGGTTACCTATTTCTTCATGCAGATCAGTAATTAATTATACCCCCATCATTAGAGTTGTACTTTCGTTGAACAGAAAACTTTTTAGTTCTGTTCCACTTGATGAGGTTTTGCAGCAACCAGCCACCTATCAATAATACTTGATAGTATACTAGTTAGTATACTTACTGTCCTTGTCATAACTATTGTTTGCCACCAATGGGTTCTACCAACAACATACACAAAGATGTAATACTATCTCTCCTTTCAAAGGACAATTTCACATCCAAGGCATTAACTAGTTCTTCAAGTTCTTACCTGAATAGATTAAGCAGTGGTACCACTCACAATTTAACCAAAACGTATTGCAGAATTTCCCAAAGGGCCTTCCTAATGGTGGCGGTATAAGTGTTTTTCTGCGAACAGGGAAGACATCACAAACAAGGTCCCACTCCAACCTATTTCAAATGAGGTGAACGGCAACTGGAGTATCATTAAGAAACATTATCAATCATAGGAAAATAGACTGAAAGAAAACACAGAGTTAGCGGATTATCAAAGACTGAGACCAAACCACCATGATAAAAAAAAAATATATTATAAAAACTAGCAGTAGTGACATTGAAGCAATCTGGGATCCATTTTATAAAAAATGAATAAAACTAAACTTATAAAATCCTTGAGTCAGTAGTGAGGACTTGTGAGGAAATTATTTTGGTTTCTCTATGTTGCATGGGTTTTATAAGTAACATATGGAGGGCCTGATTCACAAAAGTAAAGTTATACTTTTGGTGTTTGTTTTCTGACTCTTGTAGCATAAGGTTATGCCTAGTAACTTCATTTATCAGTAGCTTTAAGTGAAGTAACTTTGTGAGACGTAATCCCTATCCATATCACTTTAAAAGTAGTTACTACTACTAGTTAGTTACTACCTTCAAGGTTACTACTCATAATGGTAAAGTTCACATAGTTCAGTTAAACTGCAGGTGTGAACTTACACCAAAAGTGCAACTTAAGCCTTTGTGAATCAGGCAGGAAGCTCCTGCAGTAAGTTGGTGTTGCTCTTCACGACATCTGCCCCACCAAGTGTGTGATTCGTTCATGGCATACCTTTGTAAATCACACCTCACTATATCACACAGCCTCGAGGAAGAGGGGTTTGGAGAATGGATGGAAACAAAGTGTTGGGGAAAGGTGTAACAAAGACAAACAAAACACTGATATCCATCAGGCAATGAGCAGCACATTACCATCATCAAATCTGTTGTGGGAGGAAATGAAGAAATGACACAGTTTGGTTAATAAATGCATTGTGGACAGTCCTTCAGCCCCAGAGACCCAAGTTATTATTAAATATTTCTTTCATCTAGGTTTGAGAATTAGGGAGGAGTAAACCCAGACAATTCTAAAAATTGTGATTATTAAAAAGAGTGTACTTTATAGAAATGCAGCTTTAGGTGGTGCATTGGCATTCTTCAAAATGTCTGCCTTGTGTGCGTGGATGAACCGGTCAGGTGAGATAAGCAGCAGTATTATGGAGCTTTCATTCACAAGAAGAGAAGGCTTGTGGATTTCAAAACAGTAAATATTGATATTGTAGATTCAAAGAGAAGTTAAGCTTCATGAGGACCAAGAGAAAGAGTGTTAGAAATGGGGTCTCTGGCTGACAGTCAGATTGCACTCTGTCCAAGCAGGGCCCTCACTCTAGTCAGAGTAATGGATTCACACACTTATAATACCTCCTTCTCACCCCCTTGGTAGCTTGGCATAAGCAGTCAGGCTTATCTCAGAGGAAACGTGTAAATTATTTGTACAAACACACACAGTAACACAATAAAAACACCACAAGAGGACTCCACACCAGTTTAGAAAAATAGACAATATTTATCTAAATCAAATGAGGTCAAAATGACAAAAATCCAACATTCACAAGTAAAGACTCTTAATCCATAAGAATCAATGGATGCGTTCTTTTAGCACAAAATACCTGGTGTGCATCAAAAATAAAGTAACAGGGGTGGGCGTGCATCGGAAAAGCAAGTGATGTGTCGATTCCTTATTCACAAGTGAGGTTATGTGTCAATTCTTTCTCTACTGGGTAAGAGATGCATCAATTCTTTCTTAGCAGGGAAGGGATGTGTCAATTCCCAGGCAGGCTGCTTTGGGTCCATGCGGTGATGTTGAAGATTTGATGCCCAGGGACGATGTACGGAAATCCAGCTGCACAGCTGCAATGAATCTACGCTGAGCTGGTGATGCGTCGATTTCACGGGTGCTGCACTGATTTTTGAGCCGCAGTGCAGTCACTGCATCGATTTTTCTGCTGCTTGGCTTCTGTGCATAGATTTCCACCTTGGGTTCATCAGCATTTCCTTTCAAGGGCCCCATAACTGTATGTGGCACCACTTGGCAGGGTAGGGATCTCAGCAAGAGAGCCCAGGATCTGGCAGATTACATCTTTGATGGCCCTGAGGCTTCAGAACAGGGATCAAGTCCAGTTCAATCCCTTGGAGAAACTTCACAAGCAGATTTTCAGCAAGCAAAGGCCAGTCCTTTCCCTCTTAAGGCAGAAGCAGCACCAGCAGGCAAGCACAGGAAAGCAACAGGCAGAGTGGCAGGTCCTCCTGAAGCATCAAACTCTTCTCCTTGGCAGATGCTCCTCTTGATCCAGAAGTAATCAAAAGTTGTGGGGTCAGCAGCACAATACTTAAACTAATGTTTAAATTACTAAAACTGCATGGAAACTTGTGCTGCCCCAGACCCACTTGGGGGGTTGGAGACTGTATTGTGTGAGGGCAGGCACAGCCCTTTCAATTGCAGATGTCAGCTCCTCCCTCCCACTGTAGACCAGTGTTAGAAATGGGGTATTTGGTTGTCAGTCAGTTTGCACTCTGTCCAAGCAGGGACCCTCACTCTAGTCAGGGTGATGGAGAAACACTTAGATAACCCATGCTTACCCACTTGGTAGCTTGACACAAGCAATCAGGTTTATCTCAGAAGCAATGTGTAAAGTATTTGTACCAACATGCACAGTAATACAGTGAAATACTACAAAATGATTCAACACCAGGTTAGAAAACTAGCCAATATTTATCTGAACAAAACAAAACCAAAATGAGAAAACATCCTCAATATACCAGTCAAGTTATACATTTTTAAAGATTAAAATAGTGCTTAGAAAAACAAATGCTTCAATTAGGTGACATCATGGCGTGGTGTCGGAGTCGTTCCCAACAATCTGACGTGAATGACACTGGTCACAGAGTCACACTGACCCCGAGGTACAGTACCTTGAGAAAATAAAGAAACAAGCTGCTCCACGGAGTCAGGGATCACTGCATCACTGGATAGGAGGTAGCGTCGGTTCTGGTGCTTCGGAGCGAAGGAGTCACAAAGAGGTGTCCGATCCTTGCTGCGGATGATGGAGGTGAGGCGGCGTTAGGGCAAAACGTTGAATCCATGAACTTCCAGTAAAGTCAATGTCCAGCGGTCATGACGTGGAGTAGTGACTTCCACGGAGATGCAGACTTCAGCGAGGCTGCCGCAACATCAGGCCTGCACGGTCTTCACAATCCAGTGAGGACCACAGCTTCGGTTGCAGGCAGCATCACAGGATTCGGCAACGGCATCGGTCCGGAGTCGTCCTAAGTCAGTTCACCTGTTTTAATTTGATTTTCCACCAGCTTCTACTTTCAAGGTCCCAGGGACTCGATTAGGCACCACTTGGCAGGGCAAGAATCTCAGCAGAGAGTCCAGATGCTGACAGAGGAAGTCTTGGATGGCCCTGAGACTTCAAAACAGGAGGCAAGCTCAGTTCAAGCCCTTGGAGATTCTTCACAAGCAGGAATGCACAACAAAGTCCAGTCTTTGTCCCCTTTTATAGGCAGAAGAAGCAACTGCAGGATAGCCCAAAGAAGTACAGTCACAGGCAGGAGCAGCATTTCTTCTCAGCTCTTCCGCTCTTCTCCTTGGCACAGGTTCCTCTTGGTTACAGAAGTAATCTGAAAGTCTGGGGTTTTGGGTCCACTACTTATACCACTTTCTTTCTTTGAAGTAGGCAAACTTTAAATGAAAGTCTCTGTTGTTCACAGGATCCTGCCTTCCCCAGGCCAAGCCCCAGACACACACCAGGGGGTTGGAGGAGACTGCATTGTGTGAGGGCAGGCACAGCCCATTCAGGTGTATGTGCCCACTCCTCCCTCCACTCCAGCTCAGGTGGCTCATCAGGATATGAGGGTAAACCCTAGGTCCCTTTGTGGCACTGTCTAGAGGAGACTCACAAACATCCCAACTGTCAGTCTGACCCAGACAGGGAATCCACAAACAGGCAGAGTCACAGAATGGTTTAAGCAAGAGAATAAAAGTGACGTTTTCAAGCTAACAATCTAAGAAAAACCTTCACTAAAAGATGTATTTTTAAATTGTGCGTTCAGGGACACCAACGTCCATATTTCTATCTGCTCTCAAAGGGAATCTGCACTTTAAGAATATATAAAGGTAGCCCCTATGTTAGCCCATGAGAGAGATAAGTCTTGCGCAGTGAAAACCAAATTTAGCAGTGTTTCACTGTTAGAACATGTCAAAAACATCAGTACATGTCCCACCCTTAACACACACTGTACCCTGCCCATGGAGCTACCTAGGGCCTACCTTAGGAGCGCCTTACTTGTATAAAAAAAAGCCGTTTGTGCCTGGCAAGTGGGTAAACTTGTCAGGTCGATTTGGCAGTGCAAGACTGCACACACAGACCCTGCAATAGCAGGTCTGAGACGTGTTTACAGGGCTACTCATGTGAGTGACCCAATCAGTGCTGCAGGCCCACTAGTAGCATTTACTAGGGTCTTACTAGTAAATCAAAAATGCCAATCAGAGACTCCAAACTCCCTATCTCTAGCTGCTCACACAGGGAAACTGTACTTAAAAGATATTCCAAGGGCAATCCCCATGTTAACCTATGGAATAGATAGGCCTAGCAAAAGTGATAACTGAAGATGACAGTATTTCACTACCAAGACATGTAAAACATACCAGTACATATCCTACTTTTTACATACACTGCACCTTGCCCATGGGGCTGCCTTGGGCCTACCTTAGGGGTGACTCATATGTAGTAAAAGGGAAGATTTGGGCCTGGCAAGTGGGTACACCTGCTAGGTCAAACTGGCAGTTTACAACTGCACCACAGACACTGTAGTGACAGGTCTGAGCATGTTTCCAGGACTACTCATGTGGGTGGCACAATCAGTGCTGCAGGCCCACTAGTAGCATTTGGTTTACAGGCTCTGGGCACCACTAGTGCACTTTATTAGGAATGCACTAGTAAATCAAATATGCCACTCAGTGATAACCATTCACAATGTGCACAGGGGGCAATTGCACTTTAACACTGGTCAGCAGTAGTAAAGTGCCAAAAGTCCTATAGCCAGCAAAAACAAAGTTCATCACTGGATCATAACAGGAAGTCAGGAGCCAGAAAGAAAAGGGAAACCATGGCAAGAGCTGCCAGGTCTAACACAGAGCAATAACATACGCTGCTGCAATTGTGACTCATGCTCATAAGAGCTCCCAGTGATTTGTCATGGGGAAAAGCCACTGGTTTAGGAGCTTCATCATGTCCCCCAATACAGGGAAGATCTACAATATATAATTTCTGGTGAGGGCATTTTAATGTATATGTTGAAAATCAAGCTGGCAGAAAGACTCCAACTCACTGTTGAGGATTTGGGCTCTTCATTGCATATATCTCTTCCTACACCAGCATTTTCTGATACTTTACATGTCAACAACCAAACGAGCAGAAAGCGTGCTCCCACTGAGTATCATGCTCTCCTTTGGGCTCTTTTGTTCCCTCGTAGAGTCCTATAATTCCAAATACAACGGTGAATGCAGCAGTCATAAATGCAGCTTACCTAAACCCCAATTTAGAGCCATGGAATGGTGATACTCCTGTTTTCTCAACTCAGGATGAACCAGCTGCAAAGTGGAGGAAGTGGGCTCCAATTACAAAACCAACAAAAGGGAGACAAGCCCCGCAAGAGGCAAAGAGACCCTCTTCTGGCCCTCTGCTAGTATATCTTCAGGGGATGCGGATAAGGTTATTGAAGAAAATGTCCTGTCAAATATTATTTCATCTACCACCCCCATCAGCCCCCGCCCTGCAGAATATGATAGTACCCCCTGTGGACAGCTCTCAAGCACCACTAATTCAAAATGAACAAGTGTCCAACAATAATCCAGACAAGACATTTCGAGCACAAGGAGGAAGTACTCTCTGCTTTTAACTTTGTTTAATGCTGTAACACAAAACTCACAGTTGCCAGTGATCCATCTCCCTCCCGCTACTGTCCTTATGTAGTTGCGCTCACAAACATTCCCTCTTTAGCGGAGGGCGCGGCTGAGTCGATTTTGACTTTGATAAACAAAGTGGCACATTGGCTTCCACATAATTTGAAGGGTTGATGGGACTTGCATCAGAAGATCATTTTCACACAGCTGGTGGGTGGACACGGCCCACTACCAGGGCAAACTTTAAGAGATGTAATTGTTATACATTTTTGCAATCCTAAGTTGGTGGCCTGTGTAAGGGCTGGCATGGTAAAATTCAGCTCCATAAAGATTTTCTTTTTGGGGAATTTTTATATACATTTGAGCCAGCCTCGAAAAAGGGAACCAGATCCACCACTTGCACATCCAGGAGGCAACTAGAGGAAATATAGTTATGCAGGTGTTGACCAGAAATAGATTTAGGCCCTCATTACAACCCTGGTGGTCGGTGATAAAGCGGCAGTAATACTGCCAACAGGCCGGCTGTAAAAAAAAGTGGGATCACGACCACGGCGGAAACCGCCAACATAGACAGCCACTTTAACACACCAACCACCATGGCGGCAACAACAAACACCACGGCAGTCACAGCCAACAGACAGGCGGAAGACAATGTACCGCCCAACCTATCACAACCCGCAAATCCACCAGCTTTTCCGGGGCAGTACCAACGCCATCAAGAGCATGGTGAAAACAGAACTTGGAAGGGAAACCACTCACCTCTCGACAACCAAGGAAGAACCAAGACGCCATGGAGCCCGAGCTGCAGTCGTCTCCTCATACACAATGGATATCAAAGGCGGCGGCGACGACCACGGTGAGTACTGCACCTAACAAACAGGGAAGGGGGGGAAGAGATTGACACATACATGCAACACACAACACCCCCACCCCACCCTCACCCACAACATCATACACACAAAAACATGCAGCAACATTACATTTACACCCCGTCACCCCATGGAAGAAAGCAAGGACAAAAGCAATTGAGTTCATACAGTGATATTTTGAAATATGCAAATATAGTTAACGATTTGAAAAACAGTATACACATATATTTATAATAGGTACTGAAGGCAGTACACTGTCCTTTGCAAATGTCCATGGCCCACTGGGCCAAAAAACCATGGGCAAAGCCCACCCTTGACTCCTGCCTCAAAACGGAGAGAACACTGCAGGGGCATCAGGTCGTAAACACACAGGTACCTCAGGGGGAAGATGGTACAACACCACTGCTCCTGGAGGGGGCTCCATGCCCACCGCTTGGTCCTGGCGTATGCAAGGCCACAGTCTCTCAAGTGGGTGGTTTGCCCACTGATTGGTCCTGGGGAGTGCAAAACCACAGTCTCTCAAGTCTCTCCAGTGGGTGGTTTGCCTACTGCTTGGTCCTGGGGAGTGCAAAGCCACAGTCTCTCATCTAAACACTTCATTGACCGTTCAAAATTGAATGTTTAATACAAATAATGTCCTAAGGATTAAATGGGAACAGATCAATCCTGTTACTTTTTAGAATAAACTGGTACAGGAAAATGTAACCTTAATAGAGCAGTGCTTAGTGGATGAGTCTTTTAAGGAGGATATTTTAGCTGGTTTTAATAGGTTAGGTAAGGCTATTAAGGTGGGTTTGACAGTCAATAGACCCCCTCAATTTAATAGCCCTCACCGGTAGTTTAATAGGGCTTGTTCATAAGCTCGTAGGCAATTGTTATATGCCCTAAAATATGTCCCACAATGTTTGCTGAAGAATCATAAAGCCAGACATGATTACAAAGATATTTTGGAGGCCAGAAAGGATGATGTTAAGGCAGGAGCCTGGGAGGATTGGACTATAGCTGCGTTTCAAGGAATAGTTCATTGTTTTGGAGTGTTATAAACCAACCTTTTTTTAGATATAAATACCATAAAAGTGGAATTGCTGATCCCTGAGGCCGCTTGGGTGTCCAATTATAAGGGAGTTTCCCAATCGAGCCTGCTTAGTGAGCAATCTAGCAAAGACCTGGTAGTAGAAGCCCTCCCAGTTTTGTTATCAACACTGATTCAGGTAGCAGAGGTGGAAAGGGCCTTAAATCTTTAGGCAACGGGTAAAGAGCGAGGCCTGGCCGGGGTGCCAGTAGATCTTTTTAAATGTGGTATTATTTTATGGGCCCCAATTTTAACGAAGGTCCTGAGAAGTGCAGTGGAAGGCAAGAGCTCAGATTCTTGGAGCGATTGTGGTTCCAATCTTTATGAAGGGAGACAAATATTCACCGGCCTGTTACATGCCGATTTCCCTCATCAATGCCACAGTTAAAGTTTTGAGGAGGGTAATCCTGGGAAGTTTAGAAACCTAGACTGAGGAACACAATGCCCTTAACCTTGTACAGTTTGGCTTTAGACCATGGGTGGGTATGATTGAATCAGCCCTAAATCTCCATTTGATTATTTTTACATACGTAACGGTAAAAAGGGGGTCTATTCATATGGCCTTTGTAGATTTGCAGAGCGTTTTCGATTTAGTAAATAAGAATACATTGGGGGGTTAATGGAGGAAATGGGTTTGAATCTGATCTTATTTTAATAAAGTGTCTCCTTTGTGGTTTTCAGGGGGCGGTAGCTTTGCAATGGGTTGAAAACAATTTTGCTCACCACCCGCTGGCTGTTCCCAAAAATGCTGCTAATTTTATTGTTCATGAGGAGGTGGGTCTACCATTTGTAGAAAATAAAATTAGTTGCTCCCCTCTTACTTTGGATTATATGTTGGTTGAACCAAAAAGGGGATTTAGTGAGAGATTGCATCGCAGATTGCTTAGCCTTACTAAATTCTGGGAGAGTCCTATGGCTTAGTTCTGTAAAATCTGTTCTGTCTGCCTTAGGACTCCCAGATTTGTTTTTTGATCTGTGGTCACTGCACCATAACGCTAAGGCTCTGGTTAAAGACCATTATGCGGAATTTGCAAAAAATGAAAGATTATATATCGTATTAAATTTTATAAAAGTGGAAACTTACATGCATGTTGTAACTGCTATACATATAGAGCCATTTTTATTTTGGTCTGTTGATCCATAACGGCAAGCACTTTTGACAAGTTTCAGGAATTGAATACACTTTAGAGCCGCACTTCCTATCCAGGGATTATGGATGCACAGGCTGCCCCTTTGTCACTGCAATTCCGCATCCAATCAAAGCACAAGTCTCTTCATTCTCATTTGTTCTTCATGTTCAGCCCGAGAAAAACCTTTCTAGTACCCATCATGTTAAAGGCAGGTTTTAGAAATGATCATGCTGCTATGGTTTATTTGCAGGAACTTGTCTCTTTTGATGGATGCTGAGCAATTTTGAATTTCATCAGGCACACTTTTAACATTAGGCAACAATATAAGTTTTAGTTTGGTTTTAAATGTAATATGAAATGGTTGTATATATTTTATGCTTTAATGACTTTATTCACAGAATGTCTGTCTATCTGACTTGTGCAATTAATTGAAAAGTGAGAACAATTTTACAAACAATCCCTGACAAGTAGTTGCATGTAACTGGCCGATCAATCTTTCTACTGTTATAACATGTCGCTGAGTGCATCCATCATGTGATGTGTCTCCAGTTACAGTTGCCCGACCACAACCACTTAATTAAAAGAGTTTGACATTTGAACCAAGATTCTACTTTTCATTTCCCAAATCAATACACCTCTCTCAAGTCCACAAAGGTGACTAGGCCTCTTTGAGTCACGCTGGTTTCCCTTTGAAGTAGATTGGCATTGTTCATAACTTTCTTCTTATGGCTTTTGAGGTAGTCTGACTCCATCCTGAAACTAATGATATTGAGTGAGATATATCTGTAGCGCACTGCTGTGGAACAAGAAGAGCAAAATGATTTGAGAATTATGTGCTGATTTGTAAATGAAACTAACTGGTCTGGTCTCTGAAGAACCCAAAAAAAGTACAGCAAGGAATGGACCATGTAAGTAAATCTAGCTATGTGTGAATTTGGCAACCACATTCAGAAAGAATAGACCATCAGTCCTCAAACATTGCAAATTATAAAAATCTATTTTATAAATTAGTTGAATAATACACTCACTGCCTGCCACTGATCATCACTCATACTCGCTCAATGTATATCACTCATTGGTGCAATAGTTACCCATGGTGGTCCACACTTGTCTATTGTATCTCCTCTTTTCCCATGGAAGCAACAGACAATGGCAGTCTTGTAAATTAATGATCTTCATGAGGGCAGCCCAGCTAGCGAATTAAAAAAAGAAGGTTAACAATGGGAGACAATTTCGTCATGTCCTTTAAATGAATGGGGAGGTTTCGTCTGTGCACACTGGTCGAACTCCAATCCAGTCCATAAATGTGAAAAAATGGTGGGGCTCAATAAGTCAGACACCAAATAGGTATAAATGCTACTCCAGCTATATTATTGTTTTTTGTGGAAAGCAATTTGATGGTAATGTGAAAGTTCTATTGTGGTCTATTCAGTCAGGGAAGTAGAGTTGATTCTCAAACCCAGTGGGTTCACACAGAAGTTGGTCAGCTAACTCACTTGAATGTGACTAATCACACTAATCCTCCTCCTGTGATGTTTCATGAGAAGTGTAGTCTTGTTGTATAAAGTGTTGGTTCATTTTATTCTTAGTCAATCTCTCAATCTTTTGAAGCAATAGACTAGTCCTTCTGACTGTGGCAGCTGCACTAGCAGCACTGAACCCATGATCATCAGACACATTGGCTACAGGACAAGCCAGCTACTTTATTTCCAGCCTACTGAAACTTTGTCCATTGGCACATCTTCCCATCCCAATGGACCAATGGACTTTGATCCATGTAGATCTCTTCTGTGTCATCCAGATAGTCTTGAACCATCCTATGAATCGTCATTTGTCCTGCCACTTACTTGACCTCTAATGTCTTTGCCTCTGCACTTGACTTAAGCCTTGCAACTTGAATTTAAGCCATTGCAGAGGTTGGGTCTGATTCGTCTGTTGCTGGCGTTGTTGCTGTTGTTGTTGCTAGTATTGTTGCTGGTGTTGCTGTTGTTGGCGGCTGTGAGACAACAGCACTGCCCTCTCTGGTGGTTAAAGCCTGAACACCAGAACTTTTGCCTGGGACTCTAAATTCCAGACGTTCTTCTTCCAGGTCTCTCCCTTGCTCAAAAATCCCTGCTTGTATTGTGAAATATTCTCCTCTGAAAAAAGAAATGAAAGTGAACAGTCTTTTTTTTTACATTGAATCAAGCATTTAGGCACAGATGTATTCTTTGGAGGACAAGATCTCTCTTTGCAGCCTCTTACTAACAGCTAAGCAAAAAATGAATCTCTGAACTAACTCACATGCTTCTTCATTCACACCGGTGAACCTTTGTGACACCTTTTTTAACAGATGCAAAAACAGGATTGCTTGGCTCATCGTACTGTTTTCCTTGCTGACTTCCCATGTGAAAAGCCCAAAAGGAAGAATCATTAGTGTCAGACATTTGACTAGCTTATATTTGTCTATCTCAATAGTCATGCTTTTCTCAGTTGCATCCCCTCCTCTTTGAAGAAAAGTCAATGATCGGTCTGTAATACTCAACAGATGTTGAAACATGTAGTAGGTTGAGTTCAATTGTGGTAGCACCTCCTGTATAAGGGCTTTAACCGGTACTCTTTTAGCATGCTGAATGATCCTTTACTGCTTCTGGGTTTTAAATGAATGACTGAAATGAGATTCTTCTGCAGGTGGCAAGTATGTTGCTGACTATGTCTTCTTTTTTTTAAAGTCCTGCACACTAAGGTTGATGAAATGCACCAAATGCAGGACCTGAAATATGAGAAAGGGCTTCTTTTGACATGGTAGCACCCCACTTTTTGCCTGGAAGATTATGTTGTTTCAAACTGGAACTGTCCTGGGCCCCTAATAAACAGGGCCCCAGGGTCAGATCTCTTTCCCAAAACTGTACTTTCTTGGCACTTCAGCCAGCTTTGTTAGTCCATTGTATATGGTACCCCTGGTACCTAGGGCTTGGGTACTGAAGATGGCCCCCAGAATTGCAGCACTAATTCTGCCACTCTAAGAGGCCCCACACTAGCCTCATGCAGACTGCCATTGCAAGTGCATGACAAGGTGAATCTAAAGTTGCAAACTCGACATGGCACTCACCCAGAGTGCTATGCCCACTAACACTGCATGCAATATAGGTAAGTCACTTCTCTGGCAGGTCTTCCAGACCTAAGGCAGGGTAGACCATAACACATATGAGGGCATATGTGTGCATGATAAAATAAGTCCCTACTTAGTTTTTCTAAACCTAATAAGAGCACAATGGAGTCATAGAAAATGCATGTGCTGGACACTTGTTGTTATGAGTTTCCCAGCTGCATGATGGCCTAATGTCAGTGTTGAATTTATTATAAAATGTACCCAGAGGACAACTTAAAGGTGCTCCCTGCTACATCTCACAGCCCAGGCATGGTTGCTGACTGGACCTGACCAGCCTTCCACCACAAAACACAATTCTGGACTTCTGGGGTGAGAGCCGTTTGCTCTCAGGAACCACAGCACAAAGCCTTTCCTGGGTGAAGGTGGTTACACCTCCTCCCCAAGGCAGGCACCTTTTACCAGCAGTCAGCTTCAACGGCTTTGCCCCCTTTGAAATCTGACTCGCCTCTGCTGCTGGAAGCAGATGGTCATCCAATGGTTTTGCCTCCTCTTTAGGCAGGACAACTGGTGGGAAAATTAACATGGATAGGAGGAGAGGTGATCCCCAGACTGCACCACCCATTACGGGTGCAGGTGAGGTGACCACTCCATTTCATTTATCTTCTTCTTGGATGGCAGGAAAATAGCCAAGAGGGTTATGGATCTGACCCCTTCCCACAGGAAGTGGTCACTTAGTGGGTATAGCCACCCTAATGTAGGTGGCCCATTGACCACTACCAGGTACTCCTACTAATGCCCCCTGAATGCCATATTTAGTGTCCGTCCCTAGACCAACAGAACAGTTTTGATGGGAACAAGAAGACCAGGGACAAAGAATACAAGAACAGAAGTCCAGCTGCACAAGGAAAAAGTCGCCAAACCCCACCTGCTCCTCCAAGGACTTGATGATCATCTGGAAACCTGAAGACCAGTTCACTAACTGATGGCTGACCAACAAACTGGACCCAGCAGCCTGACCAGAATCTGCACGACATACCCAAAGAAAAACTATCAGTGTGCCAAGTTTGGTGGCACTGTGGCTATCAGGGCCTGGGACGTAGCATTTCCTGGGGTACTAGACCCTCAACATTGGATACTCAGAAGCAAAGTCCAATCTGGTCTCTCAAAAACCCAGAAGCAAGTACCCCTCGAGGGACCTCGGGACACCCAAAAGCCACCCCACAGAGTGACCCTGCTGACCTACAATCCACCCTCCAAGTGACCATCTCCTGGCTCCAAGGACTCCAAGGCACATGGCTCCTGGCTGCCCTATCTGCGCTGCACCTGGCCTCCCTGCATTTACAACCAGCTATGCTCTTCGGGTCCCTAAACCCTTGCCAACTCCACCCTCCAAGCGGACCCACTGGGCTAATCTATAAGTCTATCTCTGCAGTGTGTTTCCAAGTGAACCCGCTCTCCTTTGTAAACCAGCTTCAAGACTTTCAGCCACTGCTCCTGCTTGAACCGGGAACCACCCGAACTTCTCCAGCTGGTCCACAGGACATCTTGATGACCTCGATCTAAATATAGAAGGTGACACTTGTATGAGAGCATTGCCTGATTTTATATACATTTTTAAAGATTTTCCCATTGATTCCTATGGTGCGTAATGACACTCAAAACCAGAACATTTTCTAAAGTAAATAAAAAAGTACTTACCATATAATTATGATCTTGGTCTTAAAATTGTATAAAAATCTGAGGTATTTTTGTAATTGGTCTTGAGTTATTCTTCCCAGTATGTGTCCACAGTTATTGATACTGTGAGTACAATAAATGCTTAGCACATCTCTCAGATAAGCTTAACTGCTCACTCACACTACAACAAAAACAGAGCATTATGTGGTCTGCTTTTTACTGTGGATACCAAAGTGAGGTTGCTTGGACTCTGCACAGTGTACGCCATTTTTGTACACTATATAGATGCCCAGCCACCTACATCCACCATCTGCCGTGGCCCTGACAGTATTACTGCCATTAACCGTGGCAACAAATCCAATCCTGAGCCCTCTGTGTCACATCCATTCAAACACCTTGCTGTCAAAGTCTTCCAATATGTTTGCAACTGTATGGGATTTCTCCATGGCAAATAAAGTTACTCTTGCATGGTGCAGAACACCCTTCAGATTTTCTTCAGCATTGAGACCTGCAGTTACCTGTTGCCTAATTCCCACAGAAGACATTCAGTATGCAGTGATACACATGCAATCAGTTGCTTGATAACTGGTCCATGTCTGTCGTCAGGTGGATAGTGTGAACAGCACTCTGCTGCAAAGCATAACCAACCAACTGCAGCACATCATGATGAAGGGTTGGAACAGTAACTCTGGCGAATAAGTCCGGCTAGGAACCTTCCATTTTAGGCAGATGGCCACCACAAATTCTAAAAATCCCATTCTTTCCACTGAAGAAAATGGGAGGAGGTATTGTACTAACATTTTAGCAAGCTTCTCATACAAACATTCCCTTGGGTGGTTGCATCCATAGTGCCCCTCCTGACTAAACCTGCCAGTAATAGAATTTTGTTTTATGCCACTGACACAGACTACTTCCAGAGCGAACCGGGAGGTGGTAGACTTAATGTATGTCTTTGGGTAATGACTGTATACTGTAATTTCTGCATCTGAGTCTTTTGCGATTGGGAGGTTGCTGATGCTAGCACACTGCATGGGACAGTGCTGCTTTGTGTAAAGAAGTCATCCTCTTCTTCCTCGTCACCTCCTGTCACTGTGATCAAAGATGCTTCTCCTATAAAATCACCACCACAGGTACCTTTTTAAGGTGCCTCTACCCGCTGGATTGTGTGATGTTTTTTTCTTATGGGATGTTTGGCTTCCTATACCATAGTGTGAACCAGACTTACCTCGACAACTACACATGTGGCACATGGAGCATATTGCTATGTTATCCTCCTTCTTGCTAATTGTAGAAAAGTCCCATAACTGGGGAAACCATTTCAGTGTGCCACTGTAAATGCCTAAAGAACTGGAACTAGATGGGTAACTCATTTGTCTCTCTGGAGTGCATACGTCAACTGAGGTAGTGGTGGCTGTAGTATATGTGGGGGCATTCAAAATATGGAAGATGGAGGTGGTGGGGGTGGAACCAGTTTCACATTCCTCTGAGCAGATTGAATATGAGGGGTAATCTTGGTGTCTTCTAATCCGCCTTCAATACTGAGAGTCATTGGATTGTCCTCAACACTATCACTTTCCATAATTCTAAGACTTTCATTTTCCCTTGTCTGTCATGGCAGGTCTCAGAGTTGGCCGGGGTCTAATCCATGTCCAGATCATCAAAAGGTATTAGGAAAGATGGTGGAGTACCCTTTATTTTTCTTGCTGGAGATCCGGAAACCAATGATTCAAGAGCTACATCTTGCTCAGCAGGAAGCTCAACCTCCTGCTCCTACTTCAGGAAGAACTGTTGCTGGCTGCAGTGCCTGTTCTTCTCTTTGCTCATGTTCCTGCGATGATTATGCACTTTGCTGCTGACACAAATCTAATTCAAACTCACTGCTCATTGCCATGAGTGCACTGGCTGCCTCACTGAGTAATATAGCCTTGGGCTTAGATTGGGTTGGTGCTATTGATGCAGGAGTGCTGCTACCGTTTTGCTTCTCAGACAAGGGTGCAGCAGCCCCACTTCATCCCTGAAAAAGATGGAGGGTAGCATGCCAGTGATGTCAATCTTCTTATTCTTGTCCTCTTCACTGGCCACTTTCTTGGAAGGAACACCTTTCTTTGATGCCCTGTTAAACTCTGTCAGTTGGAATTTAGCTGCACAAGCAGAAGCAGAGGGGGGCCTCAGGTGGTGTGGTATGGTGTCACACTGTGCAGGCCATCTGTCTGGCAGTACTGTGGGTGATGTGTCTTGTGCACCTAAAAGCAAGCAAACAAGTAAAACATTAATTGAAACATGACATTTTTTTCAGTTTGAATTATTCATACAAACAACATAAATTAGCAAGATTATCCCAAATAATTAACAACAATAACGTATCCATTTGAATCCATAACATAATATTTCAATTAGGATAACAACAGACAGCTTTAAAAGTTGACTGTATGTGCCTCTAAGGTGAGACACCTGTGACAGTCAGGTGGTGCAGGGAATATGGGATAATCCTTAAGAAATTAATGCTGCTGTGTGCCCATGGCATTGAGACCTATGGTAGGCAAGGGTTGCAGGAGGAAATTGAATACTCCTTAAAAGATTAATGCTGGTGTGCACCTATGGCAGGCAGGGAGTGCAGGACAAATGATGTAAACTTTAAAAAAATCTATTCTGGTGAGTTCCAATATATTAAAGACCTATGTCAGTCAAGGCCTGCAGAAGGAAATTGAATAATCCCTAAATAACTGAATGCTTTTGATTGCTTAAGGCAATCGGAGGTGCAGGGGAAAATGACGTAATACTTAAAAAAGGATTGCTGGTGTGTGCCTATGGCCTAAGAGACCTGTGACAGGCAAGGGATGCTGGGGGAAATGAGATACTCCTTAAAAGATGAATGCTGTTATGCACCTACGGCAGTCTGGGTCTGCAGGGGAAAATGATATAATAATTTTAAAATGAATGCTGGTGTGCACTTATGGCCTAAAAAACCTATAGCAGGCAAAGGGTGCAGGGGGAAGTGGAATAATCCTCAAAAAGATAACAATGTTGTGCTTCTACTGCAGGCAGTGGCTGCATGGGTAAATTATATAATCCTATTATATAATCCTTAAAGAATTACTGCTGGTGTGCCCCTATGATCCAAGAGACCTATGGTAACCAGCGTATGCAAGAACAAATCTAGCAATGTAAAGAAAAGTAGTTACTTGTGACTCACTAGGGACTGTGAGAACTCCTTTGGGAGGCAAGGGGTGCAGGGGAAAATGGAAAAAATGCATATAATATTGTACACACTAAATACGTACTACAATGATTCTCAGGGAAGAAAAGTAAAAAAGAATAAATAGCTAAAAGTCATAGCCCCCTTCTATCAATGTTCCTAGAAAATGGCTTTGAAAACTGCAAAAAAGGATTTAACATGCTGCCTGGTTAAACAAAATGGCCACCAGCCACATGTACAAAAAACAAGCAAGGAGGCATGGACAACAAAGAACACATACAGATTTATAGACTCTGACTACACAAAATGGCCACATGGCACAGAGAGAAAAGATAGAATACTGGCCTATGGCAAACTCACAAACATACACAAACACACACGCAACCCCCCCCACATACACACAATCACTCACACACATACACACACTGCCCAGAAAAAGGAGGCATGTGAAACAATGACAAAAACAGTACCTTTAATTCAATAATGCCAAAAAGCAAAAATTATCAGCTATAAAAAAATCCAAGAGCACACATCCTCCGAAGGCATCAAAATATTATCCACCCACCAAGATACACTTTTGCAGAAAAAAACGTGAAAAACAAAAACATTTTGCATTTAATCCAGTATCATTCCTGACCTAACTCATAGCTGTTTTAAAACAATGTATACCACAATACAATTCAGTACTATCCAGATGGCCACATTGTAAAATAAAAAAAAATAGCGCAACATTTTACAAACATGGAGAAAAGGCACTTAACTGTACAACCTATTTCTCTTATAAAAACAAAAAAATGTAATGCAAAAACTGGGCCCCTAACTCAACTCCATAAAAATCACAGAAAGAAAAAAATACTAACTTGGCTTTGATTAAGACATACAAGCTTGAAAATTTGCTCACGAACAACTCTACAGTGCAGTAAAAGTGAGTATAAAGTGTGCTAGTTTTATACAGTATATGTACATGAATAATGGCTGATTAAGGATGCAACGGTGTTTCATATACACTCTGACACTTAGTGAAAGGCTCCAAAATCAAATAAAAACAGTACACTATTATTGTGTGAATGTTTCCAGCCTGTAGCTTTACTTATGCAGGGTCATCTTTAGGATGACATTTTGTAAGCACCCAATGGATGATATTCATATAATGAATGTCAACTAGTACATTCTAGAATGATCCCACCTACTGATACAGGTCAAAAATAATGTAGTTCAAATCTAGTATCTCTGGCACCCTTCAAATGTGTGTGAACTTAAAGGAAGCCTCATGGGCACTGTCAGTGTTACTTCTACCCGGTATGCATCAATAGAGTGAAAGTAGTAATAAGGGCAACACCGAGAAAATCATGTGTGTCTCTCATCACTGTATTCCAATAGTCCCACAGAGGATGGAAAATACCAATCTACAGGCTCACTGCCAAGAACTGAAGTGAGCAATAATCTGGATGCTTAACGCCGCAACACATGTCCACTTGCAAAGTGTTACTACAGTGACACAATAATAGTGTACTGTGTTTATGTGATTTTGGAGCCTTTCCCTCTGTGTCAGAGTGTGTATGAAACATCATTACATCGTTATTCAGTCACTATTCATGTACATATACTGTACAGTACGAGCATCATTCTTACTGCATCATAGTGCCATTTAGGAGCACCGATTCATCCTTGAATGCCTTAATAAAGCCAAATGAGTTTTTTGAATTCTGTGATTTGTATGATGTACAATGAAAGAAAACTGTATTGTTTCTAGGAAAACCAATCATTTGATTTTTTTTTACTATTTTCTGAAGAATTTGAGGTTTACACTTCATCTTTAAGGCACCATTTTTTTCTTTATTACTGTATGACCCAGGTCCCAGGATTACTGGGTTGCCCCTTGTTTGTTAAATACTTCAATCCCAAGATACCACCACAATTAAATTTAAAATTGAATGAAATGTACATACATACTGGTGCATGTCCTCTTTTAAACACCTTTATCCAAAAGTTTTTTAACTTGCGATGTCACGAAAACAAAGGGGGTCATTCTAACCCTGGCGGTCGACGACCGCCAGGGCAAAAATGACGGGAGCACCGCCAACAGGCTGGCGGTGCTCCCATGGGCATTCTGACCGCGGCGGTACAGCCGCGGTCAGAAACGGGAAACCGGCGGTGTCCCGCCGGTTTCCCGCTGCCCTAGGGAATCCTCCACGGCGGCGCTGCAAGCAGCGCCGCCATGGGGATTCCGACCCCCTTACCGCCATCCTGTTCCTGGCGGTTTTCCCCGCCAGGAACAGGATGGCGGTAACAGGTGTCGTGGGGCCCCTGGGGGCCCCTGCAGTGCCCATGCCAATGGCATGGTACTGCAGGGGCCCCCTAACAGGGCCCCACTAAGATTTTCAGTGTCTGCATAGCAGACACTGAAAATCGTGACGGGTGCAACTGCACCTGTCGCACCCTTCCCACTCCGCCGGCTCCATTCGGAGCCGGCATCCTCGTGGGAAGGGGTTTCCCGCTGGGCGGGCGGGCGGCCATCTGGCGGTCGCCCGCCCGCCCAGCGGGAAACTCAGAATAACCGCAGCGGTATTCTGACAGTTCCCGCTTGGCGGGCGCCTCCCGCCGCCCGCCAAGCTCAGAATGACCCCCAAAGTCCTGTAATCCAATGACAGCAGGAATTACAGAACAAACGAGTGATCCTTTCACCCAGAAATCCAAATGAATAGTGAACAGGAGATGGACAAAGCACTGAGAGGATCCTTCTGGACAGAAAGAGGAAGTTGGAGTTTCTGGTGCACTTTTTCCTGTAGAAAAAAAGTAAAACAAAAAATGCTTTTCACACTAACATCTACCTGAACCATCTATTTTAGAATATTCACTCAAAAAGTTATTTTCAAAATGATTTAGCTACTTCTTGACTAGAAAGTTTACTTGAGAAGGAGCCCCAACTACTCACACCTGCCCACATCAAAAAAATTGCATCAAAAGGCTCTGTGGTGACTGGAAATCATGCCGGGGCCAGCAAATCTCAATCTCGCAAGCACCTTAGTGAGAATATCTCTTCTTCTATAGCTGGACACTAGTGACAATGATTCTTCTTCTATAGCTAGGCAGAGTGCAGTCATTTAGAAAATTAAAATAGTTGTTTGTATATTTTGCCTTGGGTATGAAGGAGGAAAGACCAGCATCAGTGACTTTGAGTAGGTGGATCAAAACTTTGATAGATAAAGCCTGTTAGGTGAAGGGAAAGCCTCCCCTTTGCAGACACAGTGCAGATAGATCAGTAGCATGTCTTCTATGGTGGCAAAATTACAGGGAGCGTCCCTTAATGATTTCTGTTGGGCAGCAATATGGCCTGACTCATCTACCTTTGTGAAGCACTTGGGGGCATATTTATACTCTGTTTGCGCCGAATGTGCATCAAAATTTTTGACGCACAATCGGCGCAAACCCTGCCCCATATTTATACTATGACGTCCGACCCCGCGGGCGTCAAAGTTCCACCATGTGCGTCATTTTTTGGAAGGGGGAACAAGCCTTGCGTTAATTATATGCAAGGTAGGCGTTCCCTTCCAAAAAATGACTTTAAGGCCTGTGCCCCATATTTATACTCTGACGTCATTTTGACGCACAGGAGGGGGAAGGCCTTAAAAAACGGCGCCCAGCCTGATGGGTGCCGTTTTTTAACGCCTGGGTCAGGGCAGGCGTTAAGGGACCTGTGGGCTCAGAAGGAGCCCAGAGGTGCCCTCCCATGCCCCCAGGGACACCCCCTGCCACCCTTGCCCACCCCAGGAGGACACCCAAGGATGGAGGGACCCATCCCAGGGAAGTTGAGGTAAGTTGGGGTAAGTATTTATTTTCGTTTTTTTTGTGGCATAGGGGGGCCTGATTTGGGCCCCCCTACATGCCACTATGCCTAATGACCATGCCCAGGGGACATAAGTCCCCTGGGCATGGCCATTGGGCAAGGGGGCATGACTCCTGTCTTTGCTAAGACAGGAGTCATGTCAATGGAGGTTTGGCGTCAAACAAAAATGGCGCAAATCGGGTTGAGGCCTGAATTTTGCCTCAGACCTGACTTGCCCCATTTTTTGACGCCCAACCTCCATTTTCCCCTACGCCGGCGCTGCCTGGTGTGAGTCCTTTTTTTTGACGCACACCAGTCCGCAGCGCCGGCTAACGTCATTCAATAAATAAGGCGCCCGCATGGCGCTTTGGAATGGCGTTAGCCGGCGGTAACATTTTTGACGCACAACTGCGTTGGCACAGTTGTGCGTCAAAAAGTATAAATATGGGCATACATGTTTTCAGAAGTTCATAGCATTGCTAATGGTTTTGGTTACAGGGTCTGGTCCTCCATGAAGGATCAGTGGGAAATTGATTTTTGTTTCAAATAAAGTATGTTTTCGTTCAGCATTTATGGGCAGTTGTCAGTTGTTCATTATGTCTGAGCTTAGTACATCTTATACATAATAAATTAAAGCAAGGGAGGGATGAAAGGATAATGCTTAAATGATTACCCGGAAATCAGGGACAGCCCTCCACTATGGTGGAGGAGCGTGGTCCCCACACTCCTGAAAACAGAGAAGCAGAAAAATAAAATGATAATAAAAGCATTTTATTTGTTTGCATAGTTAGGGTGGTGTGGAGCCAGCAGACTCTGCATCAGCAGGTGTGAGGAGTACTAGGTGCACTCTAGGTGCACATGTCAGTTTGGCCAGCCATCTGATGCCAGCCAAACTGACATGCACACTAAGAACTCTGTGTTGACCAAGCCCAGGCTGCCATTCCCTTACTGAGTAGCATTTCAGCCCACTCAGGCCAATTCCGTTGCCTCTTTCATGCTATGTAACAGCATGAGAGAAGCATCTGGATTGGGTGGGGAAAGGAGCAAGGCAGAAGCACTGAGGCAGCTGGAACAGTGGAGTAAAGGTGGCGCAGCAGGGAAGTGTTTTTTCTTTCCTTTTTGTTATTATTGCCCCCCTGCTCTGTGCTCCCAGCCCTTCCTGCCGGCAGCCACCCCTGCCGGTAATGTTGTCACTCTGAATCCTACTCCTTCACATTGATTAATAATCCCTCCCGACATCCCAGTACGAACAACTGATACATTGGTTGTTTGAGAGCTTGTTTACTGACAGAATATGTAATGGGGAAAGCAAGAAAATATTGCTAGGATAAAACAGGCTTTGGGGATGCTGGTTGTCTGCAGTATTTGCGCCTAAGTCAAACAGCAACTAAGAGAAATCTATCAATCCCTTACATTTCTCAAAAAAATAGAGCCTCTTGTGAATTAAGAGTTTTGTGACTTGTGTTGATTCCATTCATTCTTAACCACAAACCATTGCATAAAACAAAGTCTGGTTAAAAAAAAAAAAAAAAGCTACAGAGTTACATGCAATGGCAAATATCCTATCATCTCTAATGCTCTCACAGATATCTCAGTATAACTGGTAACCCACATGGATGTATAGATTTATCTTCCAAGACCACAAACGGCTCGATTAGGCATGCAACTTGTTTTGATTAAGTTACATTTTGGTTCCAGGGTCAGCCACCACCCAAGGAAACCTAACAATCTCACAGAATTCTAAATGCTAGAGACGTATTTTGGCATGGCTAGCATGGTTCTCATAACTTTTTCTGATTCTGAGGGGTCGGATTTCTTATCAATTTGTGGTGAGTTTGAGTTATAACAATGACACAAACCAGTGCACTCTGATTATGTGGGGTGTATTTTCCTTGGTAAAACTTAATTTGTTATTGCACTGGAAAATAGGCATTGCTTAGCTCAACCCTCTATATCGTTCTATGCGTTCTTAATCAGATGTTATAAGAGCAATTGGATTTGCGATGGTTTCTTACACGGATGATACTCAGTTGGTCATCTCACTATCCCAGGATGTTTAGAGTACCTCCACAAAGCTCAATAACTGTCTGATGGAGGTAGCAAAATCGATGGAAGACAGTTGTCTTCAATTAAATGGCAAGAAAACTCAGGTACTGAGGCAATAACTCATCCATTTGGCAACAAATCAGCTGGACATTTATGCTGGGTGAGGGCCCTCAACCAAAAACCTAAGTAAAAGGTCTGGGGCTTTATATTAGATCACAAGTATGGCCTCACAGGCAAATGGAATTACAGGAACCTGTTTTGGCTTGTTGAGAGTTCTCAGTAAAATCCTGAAATGGCTTCCATTTGAAGCCAAAAGGATTAATATCACGCTTGGACTATGGAAACTCTATCTACTTCGGAGTATTAAGGCAGTCACTTGGAAATTGCAACTTATTCAAAATGTGGCAACCAGGATTCTTCTGGGGGTTCCAAAGTTGTGTTCAGCAACTGGTGCTCTCAAATCCCTGCACTGGCTTCCAATTTGGAGTAGGATCCAGTTAAAGACTCTCTGTCTGGTTCATCGGGCTAAACACAAGATGGGCCCAAAAATTATCCAACAATTGATTTTCCCTTAACTATCAAGGAGACCTCTCAGATTATCCAGCCTGGACCTACTTGACATACCCAAGATGAGGAGAGGCAGGGGCTGCGGTGGGTCCTTCTCCTACTTAGCCCCTAAGTTATGGATTTCTCTCCTAGTGAGCCTGAGAAGGAAAAAGAATTGGCTATGCTTTTGCAAGCAAATAAAAACGTATCTTTTTCCTAGAACAGAGTAAAAGTTGGTAACCCTCTGGTATTCTTCAGCACTGGGAAGCCCCATTTTGCATAGCCATGCGTTTTTTAAATCCAGTAATGAATGAATGAATGGGGAAATTAGTAGAATTAGAAACCTGTGGGGAGGATATACCAGGGTTTATATATTGGACCTTGAGGGTCCTATTATAAAGGGGGAATTCCTGGGCAATCAATAATTTCCTAGGTACGTCTTAATTTTTCTATGAAATTTCACACAGAATGTCCACCTGTTCCAGTTGTGACACCACAGACCCAAGCATGCAGGAACTGCATTCCTCCTAATCCTGCTTTGACCAGTAACTCTCACTACTGGCTAAATCACTATTGACTGTAACTTGTAATGAGGAAATCACAGGGAAGAGCTTCTGAATTATATTGCAAACCGCAAGACTTCTGTCATATGCTAGATTTTTTGTAAAATGCTAACACTTGCAAATATCGACTTCAAGGTTTTAGTGCAAGAGCACCTTGACAATCGACTAGAATGTTTTCTAAATTGTGCCTGCAGGGCGATAAAATATGTATAGACCTGCATTTAATATGATTTTCAGACAATAAATTACTGAATGTTTAACCAGTGTTAAATCCTCAAAGGTAACTTCTACATACCTGAGGGTGATAATTGAATCTGTCAATGCATACATTTTAAATTCCTGTGCAGCAAAATATTAACAACTCACATTAAAAACATTTAACCAAGCTCTGTATTTCAGATTAAGAATTGCACCATTTTTGTGTACCCTTTTGTCTATGTTTAGCCATTTTAAAATACAATTCAATGTAATGTTCTATTTTAATGTAATCGGGTCTCTGAGGGAAACATGATTGACAGCTCTCACAGCGGTTCCTGCTGCGGGCTTACGAACGTAATCATTATCACATTCAAAGCATATGATGAATAAAAAACTTACGTGCGGTTTCGGATGTTTTTAGTAGTTTTCTCTGAGACAAACAGCAATTGTTTCTGTTTCCATATATTTATTTATCGTTCTGATGAAACATAGATCATTGCAGCACAGCAATCAAAGTTGCTGTGTTGTGCAAGGTGGTGAGAGCAGTACAAGCACTATGGGCCTGATTTATACTTTTTTAGTGTCGTATTTGCGTCTTTTTTGGCGCAAAAGCGGAGCAAACTTACAAAATTAAATAGAATTTTGTAAATTTGCACCGCTTTTGCGTCAAAAAATGACGCAAATGTGTAGCTAAAAAAGTATAAATCAGGCCCTATATGAGCTGGAAAAAGGATGTATTTCCAGTGCAAAAATGTTTTGCACTGGAAAGTATACACTCTTACAAGGCTGTGAGTTACTTTTCAGTGACGTTACAGTGGTGTGAAGAATTGATTAATGTGCATCTTGGTATACGAAACAAAAGCACCACATTCATATCTCAGTATTTACAAATAAATTCAGCAAAATGTATTATGCAATACATGGGAGTCTGTAATTTCTGCATACAAGCCTGCAGTGCTTAATTTGTGCTTGTTGTTGCAGGGGCCAAGAAAATAGAGATAGAACATTATGAGTTAACAGATTAACTAATGATGTATCTTAAGTAAACTATCAAAAGAGCAACTTACCACCCAAATCCATTTACTCTGGCCACTGTACTAGAAAAAGTACAACCTGGAAGATGGCATTTGCCTTTGGGAGCGGTTATACAACAAACCGTACAAAGACATATACTTTGCAGATTTGTCTGACAAAAATACAAATTATCCACAGACTGCTAGATTCACAAACAATTGTCTATGTGTACAGGCATTTTTCATATGTTGGTGTGAAATTGCCTTGTAGTTTTTCTAGCTTACTCCTGGAATTTAGGAATGATCAAGGAGTAATACAAGAAAATATCACTGCAAAATGTTTATGAATCAGGACCAACAGCTCCCAATAGTTTCAAGGCAGTCTCCTTGGCTAAACTCACCTTCATAACCACAGGCAGGAGCATGTAGGAGATATTTACCTCCTACACATTAGTGTGTAGGAATGCCATGATATAGCACAATTTTGAAAAGTGAGTTTTATTTTTATTTTAGTTTTATTTTATGCTCCATAATGTAACATATAACTGCAACTACTGCAATGATTTTTTTTTTAAAGTCAGTGTAACCATGGCACTATCTTTTCCAATTGAACAACTTAATGCATGCCTCTCATTGTAAAAGAGTCTAACGTTTGTGGTTTGTTCATCCTTTTTGTCTGTTTTTTTAATCCACTACTTGTCTGCCTTAGTTTCCATAACTTCCCGTTTGCGACCGGAAGAATCCTTTTTCCAATGTACAAAAGGCAAAATGCATTTCGGTAACATGTTACTGAATTGCATTTTGCTTTTGTGATTCAGTATTTGGAAGGGACATGTTTAGGGTATCCTTTCCAAATATCGAATTAGTATGGTATGTATTATTGTTTTGTGACCGTATTACAGTCACCAAACAGTAATAGTTTCAAACTGGTGGGAATCCATTCTCAAAGGGGACGGGATCCCCACAGGTCCTCTTCCCCTTTGAGAGCGTAAATAATCACCAATGCCTACTCTTAAAAAATGAAAATGAAAAGTTTACTTTTTTCTTTTTAAATGCATCCCACTTTCCTTTAGGGAAAACTGGTCAATTTAAAAAAGGAACAATAAAAGATTGCTTCATTAAAAAATAAACACAGCATGTTGGTCTGCTGAGATCAACAGGCCACCTTACCTGTGATGTCTGCGATTCCTAATGGCTTGCAAATTGTGGACAACTCAATAATATGCAAGAGGTAGGTGTATTTGCAACCCACTAGAAATGGCTAATGACACTCAAAAGAGATTCATACATTAGGAATATCGATCTCCTAATTGCAATTAATTGTGATTCGGAGAGAATCGCAATTAGTAAAACAATATTCCTAAAGTTAGTATATCTAGCCCCAACTTCTATATTTAGAGTTGTGTAACCAGAACAAATTACAGCATACATTACTGTAGCAGAATATCAAGTCATTCCACGATTCAGCAAAATACAGCATGTACAAATCATCCGTGTCTCAGACATTCTGAAGTTTATTAAATTGGTAGACTATTATATTATCACTAATCAAACCTGCCAGTTAGCTTCATACTGTGCAAAGTATGACTGTCAGTTTTGCATTTTACAATTTTTCTATGTGACTGGTCTAAATGCAGCTGTATGCATAAAGCATTGCATATTGAGTTTCTACTACCATTCCTTTCTCCTTTTTAATTTCATTCGTTAATGCTGAGCATGTATAATTATTTATCAATTTTGCCACCCTTTTCAGAATAAGAGAGTTAATTACTAGACCAACCCATATAGAGATTGACATTTGTTAAACTATCCAATCTTTGACTAGAGGAAATGATTCAGAGCTGGATGAATATCCTGCAACTTTCTGTAAAGTTGGGTAATATTAACCTCACCTTCTGTGGAGGAGCTATTTCAAAACGTCTTGATGCTCAAGGTACATATATTGAAGAGATGATTGGGGTAATACATGGGGGGGATCACCTCCTTACTCAAAATTACACAGTAGTATTGCTAATAAATTCCGAATCACAATCTATGCAAACTCATAGCAAGCACACCAAGCCAAGCAAGAGGACTCATCTCCATCATCCATCTGCACAGGAAGTTATATCACTAGATTTCCCATCATCCATCCGCACAGGAAGTGACATCACTATAAATCCCATTATCCTTTTCCACAAGAAGTGAATTACCCTTTCCCCTTCCAGGACTCATTTAATGATGGCTGAAGAATAGAGATGCAGCAGATGCACACAGGGGTAACATGACTGGTGCATTAAAAGAGCACCAAAAGCAAGCCCCTCTGAATCTTGACTGCGCTTAGTGCCATGAAACCCCGGTCCTCCTCCACCTGCTGCTACTCTGCTGCTAACCTCTGTGCCCTCAACCCTGTCTGTCACTCCCCACACTGATGTCTTGCTGCACCACACACCACAACTGGAGCATTGTCCTGTACTTCTTTCAAGTTTTCTTTCATTTACCTACACACAACACCCACTGCACCAACAGCACCAACACTCTACATTCACACAGTCCTTAAACCACCCACACAACACTCCACACTGACATACATGCTCCTCAACACCCACTCAATCACAAAACATGCTGAGGAGATCTGGGACCTGCTGCACAAAAACATCTCTGACCACCCTTTCCTCAAGGAAACCTAGCTGAACCCGACATTGAGACCTGGCATTGCCACAGCCATTCACCCCAGCTACAAGATCACTAGGTAAGAAAGAGTTCACAATCCTTGAAGTGAATTACCATCACCCTCAACAATGCCAACAGCTGCACACCTCTATGGAGACATCATTTTTCAACATGGAACACCTATCATTCAAATTCTATGACTCAGCCAACTTCACCCTAAGCAGCACTCTTGTCTACAGTCCACTGGCATCATGCACCAAATTCACTGACACCATCAAGGACTTTGCCAAACCACTCGCCCTAACTTTTACATCCTACTTGGGGACCTGATTATCCACCTGGAAGACCACACCTTCCCCAACTCAAAAGGACTCATTGAAGACATTGAAAGCTTGAGCCTCACCTGAGTGAAGAGATCAATCCTGTCACCATACACTCCCTAGACCCTATTTCACCACCTTTGACAAAATCTGAGTCAACGAACAGCCACCGGTGTTCTGGACGGACCACACACTCATAAAGTTCACCATCCCCACCTCGGTCCACAGAATATACATTCACCACCATCAGAACACCCCATCAAAAGTGGAACAGCATTACGCACAAAGACTGGAACATCACTCTAAAAATCCACTGACCTGATCACAGCAACAGCCTCCCCAAAGCCACCAAGAATTTCAACAATTCAATCACCTCCTGACTGACTCCCTGGTTCTCCTCTGGCACAGCAGTGCAACAGTGGAAATCAGACTGATTAAATGCCCCTGCAAACAACTGGACCACAAATGGAGAATGAGCCAGGAAAAGCAGACAGGTGCATGTATAATGCTGCCCTGAGATGCTACCACCAAATCATCTGGAACAGCAAATGCAGTGCTCTAGTGCACCTAATTGATGTCAGCACCAATAGATGCAAATAAATCTTTGCCATTATGAAAGATTTCACCTTAACAGAAGCCGCCTCCAACTTGATCACCCCCTCACAGGACCTCTACAACAATGTCTTTCAAAATCAATGTCATGTACAGTATCTTCAACCCACAACCAGACCCGACAGATCACTTCAAACACCTCCTGATCTTATTCAAAGAACCAGTGCTAACCACATGGTATATCATCATCCCAGAAGAATTTCCTGCCACCATAAATCCATCCACCCAGGGACGCCATTGGGCCCTTTCTCCCATCACGCCTACTCTGGTAGACTGCAACCGTCAGCAACATGTTAACACTCATTCTGAATGCTTCTGCCTCTTCTGAAAACATACCAGATGCCTGGAAACATGCATCTGTCCTCCTACTGCTGAAAAAACCCTCTGCAAGCCCAGTAATGCTTGCCAACTAAATGTCCATCTCCCTGCTAACACTCCTAGAAAAAGTCTTTAAAAAAATCATCAGAAGGCACCTCACTGAATACCTTAAAGAACACCATCTTCTTGACACCACTGGTTTCAGACTCAATCACAACAAGGAGACTTCCCTCATCATCACCAGAGATGACCTTTGCGTGACTGTGGATGGAGGCACCGTACCTCTCATCTGCTGAGTTCTGCAAGGATCCTCCTAGAGCCAAACCCTCTTCAACACAAACATGATTCCTCTAGCTAGCATCATCTGCTCATTCTGGCAGCTGCACTTTGAGTAATCTGCAGTCTTATCTTTGGGAAATTTGAGGGCACCCTAGCATAGGATTTTGCAGCAGTTTAAAAGTGAAATGATTAGGGCGTGCACAATGGTCCTCTGGACTAAGGGGAAAATTGCCCCAGAATTTTCTTCAGACTTCTCAACAAACCAAAACAGCCAAATGTCATTGTCGTAATTTGAGGTTCAAAGGACAACTTGTTGTCAATGTACAAATTATTTCAAATCAAATCAATCCTTATTTGGATATTACTCCATAAAAGATGTACAGATTCTTTAAAAGACAAAAATGACATACAATAAAGTATTTCTGCACACTAATAATAAATAAATGAGATCCTTCATTTTAACAAGTTTAACCATTATTCATTCTCGTGACAGAGGATTTCTAAGTCCATAAACATTTTCCTCTGCTCTATAGCGCATAGTACAAATTTTGTCACTGCATAACGTATCACTTCGGCATCCAATTTACAGAAATAATTAAAAGCTTCTCTACAATAAAATAATTTGTTAGCAATAAATAGAGGTTTCCTGACATCATCGTATAGTTTGCAAGACATGATAAAGTGCATCGTGGATTCTGTAAATCGTCCAACACAGGGACACTTCAGTAGATTTTTACTCCATTTCCCATATTTGGGAAAGCTACTAAATAACATAATGTCCTAAAACGCATTTGAGTTAAATAAAATCTTTCTTGAATGTTTGGTACTATTAACAAATAATTTTGAATAGTCTCATTAGCTTCAATCACATAGATGGTCATTCCAACCCTGGCAGTCGGTGTTAAAGCGGCGGCAAAACCGCCAACAGGCTGGCGGTAAAAAAAATGCAATTTCGACCCTGGCGGAAACTGCCAACAGAGACCGCCACTTTAACACACCGCCCGCCACGGCGGGACAAACAAACAGTGCGGCGGTCACCGCCAACAGACAGGCGGGAGACAATGTACCACCCACACTATCACAACCCACCAATCCGCCACCTATTCCGGGGCGGTAGCCCCGCCGATAAAAAAACGGCGGAAACAGACATTTCAAACGGAAAACGCTCACCTCCATACACCCCACAAGGAATCTGGACAGCATGGAACCCGAACTCCACATCCTCCCAGCTATTGTCTTCCTGCTCCTCTACCAGGAGCACGAACGCCGACGCAGAAGACAACGGTGAGTACTGCACCTACGACACAGGGGTGGGGGGAGGCAAAAAAATTCGGGGACACACATATGCGACACACCCACCCTCACCCTCGCCCACTACAACACACACATCAATGCATAGCAACACATCACAGTTACCCCCCAAACCCCCCGGAAGAATGCAAAGACAAAAGTAAATGATTATAAACTTAGAAATATATTGAATGACTGAGTATAAAATATATCACACATCTAAAACTTTATATACATAAATTGTCCAGTCCGATATGTGTATCAGCCATTGTTCGTGGGCCACTGGGCCAAAATCACATGGGCAAAGCCCACACAGGATACCTTACTCCAACGGAGAGAACACTGCAGGGGCATCAGATAGCAAAACTACAGGCACCTCAGGGGGAAGGGAAGGGGGGGCACCTCAGCCAGATGAGTCCACGACGCCAGATCCACAAGGGGCCTCCATGGCCACTGTGCCATCCTGGGGAGTGCAAAGCCACAGTCTCTCAAGTCTCTACAGTGGGTGGCTTGCCCACTGTGCCATCCTGGGGAGTGCAAAGCCACAGTCTCTCAAGTCTCTACAGTGGGTGGCTTGCCCACTGTGCCATCCTGGGGAGTGCAAAGCCACAGTCTCTCAAGTCTCTACAGTGGGTGGGTTGCCCACTGTGCCATCCTGGGGAGTGCAAAGCCACAGTCTCTCAAGTCTCTACAGTGGGTGGCTTGCCCACTGTGCCATCCTGCGGAGTGCAAAGCCACAGTCTCGCAAGTCAATATCAGTCTCCACTGGTACTGGAGGGGGACTAGTGCCCAGAGTGCTTTGTGCAGCCCTGCCCGACACAGATGCGGGCCTGCCCCTTCCGCCAATGGGCCAGCGGTGCTTGAGATGAAGGTCCCAGCGCAGCGGTGCTTGAGACGGCGGTGCCCAGCGGAGCGGTGCTTGAGATGAAGGGCCCAGCGCAGCGGTGCTAGAGACGGCGGTGCCCAGCAGAGCGGTGCTTGAGATGGAGGGCCCAGTTCAGCGGTGCTTGAGACGGCGGTGCACAGCGGAGCGGTGCTTGAGATGAAGGGCCCAGTTCAGCGGTGCTTGAGACGGCGGTGCCCAGCGGAGCGGTGCTTGAGATGAAGGGCCCAGCGCAGCGGTGCATGAGACGGCGGTGCCCAGCGGAGCGGTGCTTGAGATGAAGGGCCCAGCGGAGCAGTGCTTGAGATGAAGGGCCCAGTTAAGCGGTGCTTGAGACGGCGGTGCCCAGCGGAGCGGTGCTTGGGATGAGTGCCCAGTTCAGCGGATCAGCCCATGGCGTGGAGGTCATTCGCCACCTGACCTGTGGCTGGCTGCGCCTTCCTGCCCACCTGGGATCGGCCTGGTGGGGCCCTCCTGGGATGCAGTCCCAGGCCTGTTGGTGTCCTCCTGCCCACCTGGGATGGGGCATGCAGGGCCCTCCTGCTCAGCTGGGCTGCTGGCGGTCTTGTCGGGCGTGCTGCCCTTCCCAGCCTTCCCTGGTCGCCTGTGGCCCTTCCCCACCTTTGGCGGTGTGCCAGGTGGCACCACACTCCCTGCCGGATCCATGGTAGGGATTTTGGTCACAGGTGTTTTAGGCCTCTCGCGCAGGGCACTGACAATTTTGGCATGTTTTTGCGGCGGAGGGCTGCCCGTGCCTTGGCTCCCTACTGAGTTGGCTGCCCTTGAGGGTGGGAGATTCCACAGTCCATGGCAGACTGTCTTCACAGGGCCCGCTGTTGTGGTGGCTGAGGTGCTGACTGGAGTCTTTTTAGATGGACGGGGTGGGGGAGTTGTTGGGAAGAGGTCAAGTTTGGAAAGGAAAATAAGTTTAGGAAGAGAGGGACGGATAGGTGTAGTAGGTACGGGAGTGGAGGAGGAGGTTGTGGTTGTAGGAGTATGAAGTCTGGTGTCTTTGGGTGCAGGTGCTTGTGCTGGAGGCTGTCGTGAGGTGGATGGCTGTTGGGTGGGTGGCTGCCTGCATTTGTGTAGCTTGGAAGAGGGGGTGACAGACACTCTGGGAGAGGACACAGGGGACGTGTGAATGGTAGTGGGGGTTGTGACTGCACGTGTGCGGGGGGTTCTGGTGGGTGTGCTGGTGATGGACGTAGTGGCTGAAGATGTTGTGCATGTAGGTGTGAGTGGAGACGTGACAGGGAGGGAGGAGGGAGACGAGGAGGAGGGGAACACAGTGGAGGCAGTGGGTGTTGGTATGTCTGCATGTGGATGTTGCTTGTGTGAATGCTTGTGTGATGTGTGGTGCTTATGTCTGGATGAGCTTCCTTTGGGTGTTGAGGTGTGTGCAGGCTGGTCTGATGGTGTGTCTGGGATAGGCAGACGTACAGGGGATTGGGTCTGGGTGGAGGAAGTTGGAGGGGGAGGCTGAGACAGGGACAATTGCTGCCATCAGTGCTGAGGCCAGAGTGTTGAACGATCGCTGATGGGCAGCCTGACCCGAATGAATGCCCTCCAGGTATGCATTACTCTGGTGCACCTCCCTTTCTACACCCTGGATGGCATTCAAAAGGGTAGACTGCCCAACAATGAGCGTCCTCAGGAGGTCAATGACCTCCTCACTGAGGGCAGCAGGGATGACAGGGGCAGGGCCTGAGGTGCCTGGGGCGAAGGAGATGCCCACCTTCCTGCGTGAGCGGGCACGGGGCAAACGCTGAAGGGCTGCTGGGAGGGCAGTGCTGGTGCGCTGGGTGGCGGCTGTACCTGTTGTAGCGGGGGCACGGATGTTGCCGCCACCACAAGGGAGCTCCCTTCAGAGGACGAGTCGCTGTCACTGACATCCGCACGAGTCCCCGCTGTGGATCTCCTCTCGCCCTCCGTCTCACTGGTGAAATCCGAGTCAGTTGCATGGCCCGCCATGGCCATGTGAGATGCAGCTCCCTCGTGCTCCGATGCCACTTCTCCTCCGCCTGATGATGCTAATGCACAAATGAACAGGAAGACAATAAAAAAGGGGGGTTGAGTGCATGCATTGGCGACACCGTTGGCGGACAGGACAGACACAGAAGCCCCCTGCACTACGCCGCGCACTTGGGGTCGACTACGCAATCTGTGGGACATGGCCTACAAGCCTATGGACGACCTCTGCTCACATACATGACACAGGGCAATGAATAGCTGTACTTGGCACCCTACAGAGGTGGGGGGCGGGGGCACAGGGCCATGCTTTACGCAGGGGCCTAGCCTACAGATATCGCCCTGGCCTAGGGATACCCACAGCCCTCCTCCCCCACCCAGACACCTCCACTGCGCGCAAAGTTACCAGGATTTGAGTGTACTCACCCCCTTGTGTCTGCTGTGATGTCCTCACGCGCCCATCCAACTCGAGGTAGGCCACCGCCAGGATCCGGGACATCAGGGGGGTCAAAGTACGACGTGCACCCCTCCCACGTTGGGAGGCCATCCCCAGCTGAGCCTCCGCTGTCTTCCTGCTCCAGCGTCGGATGTCCTCCCATCTCTTCCTGCAGTGGATGCCCCATCTCTGGTGGAGCCCCAGGGTCCGGACGTCCTTGGCGATGGCACGCCAAATGTCGATTTTCTGATGGGCGCTGACCTATGTGACATGTACAGGGAGAGAAGAATAATTCTCACCTTCTGCATGCTCGATGTGAGTGGCCCCCCCATCCCCACCCTTTCCATGTGGCACATGCTCTCATCTGTCGTTTGATGCATGCCTCAATCGCTCTCCTCCCAACCATCTTTCATCCACCCGACTCAACACAGGCATTGCCCACAAAGCATGGTCCCAGTGTACTTACCTGTTGGTCTGGAGGACCGTAGAGTAGCGCATACTGGGGGAGGACCCTATCCACGAGTTTCTCCAACTCCTGAGCAGTGAAGGCAGGGACCCTTTCCCCAGTCGCATGAGCCATAGTCTCTTCCAGACCGTGGTCACAGCAGCACTTGCAGTATAGGTCCTCTCCTGTGGAAGATCAGGTATCGAGTGATTAAGCTGATAGAAAATGGCGGTCACGCCCGCGGCGGTGCGTACCGCGGCGGTGCGTACCGTGACCACCGGCGCACATCGTCATTGGCTCCTGAGACCCATAGGGTTCTTTGTTAACCAATGCAGCTTTGCGCCGCGGTCTTCGACCGCCTACCGCCACGGTGTCCCACGCCAGCGCATTGACCTCACATCCCATTGTCCCACTTTAGAGGTCAGACAGCCGCCATTTCAGGGGCCCACATGGCTTCATCTTCAACTGCGTCACACATACCTAGGCCTGGACTCAACACACATACAGACAACTTTTTGGATTTTGTTTCATCTTCTGTGTAGCTGTGGGTACATACCCCTAGTTGCTTGACTCTGTGGTCGCTGTTGTCCTTCCTAGGCACTGTCAGCTGGGACATGTGATGAGATGGCGGAATCCTCCGGTGTACCGAACGCTGGTGGACCTGTTGACAATGGAGGAGAGACATTTAATCATCACCTACAGGTTTGACCGGGCAACAATCCAGGATCTGTGTACCCAGTTGGAGCCAGACCTGATGTCACCCATCCGCCAACCCACAGGGATCCCCCCTCTAGTGCAGGTGCTGTCAGTACTCCATTTCTTTGCAAGTGGGTCATTTCAAACAACAGTGGCAATATCATCAGGGATGTCTCAACCTATGTTTTCCAAGGTGTTGTCCAGAGTGTTGTCTGCCCTGCTGAAACACATGCGGAGCTACATCGTCTTCCCTGAGGTGGGGGATTTGGCTACAGTGAAGGCTGATTTCTATGCCCTCGGACATATCCCCAACATCATTGGTGCCATTGATGGGACACATGTTGCTTTGGTCCCCCCCAGCAGGAGTGAACAGGTGTACAGGAACAGGAAGAGTTATCATTCCATGAATGTCCAGATGGTGTGTTTGGCTGACCAGTACATCTCCCATGTTAATGCCAAGTTCCCTGGGTCAGTGCATGACGCGTACATCATGCGGAGTAGCAGCATCCCTTACGTGATGGGTCAACTCCAGAGGCAACGTGTGTGGCTATTAGGAGACTCTGGTTACCCCAACCTGTCATGGCTACTGACCCCAGTGAGGAATCCCAGGACAAGGGCAGAGGAACGGTACAATGAGGCCCATGGGAGAACTAGGAGGGTGATTGAGCGGACCTTCAACCTCCTGAAGGCCAGGTTTAGGTGCCTCCGTATGACTGGTGGATCCCTAATGTACTCACCAAAGAAGGTGTGCCAGATCATCGTGGCCTGCTGTATGCTTCACAACCTGGCTTTGCGACACCAGGTGCCTTTTCTGCAGGAGGATGGTCCAGATGGTGGTGTTGTAGCAGCTGTGGAGCCTGTGGAGAGTGAAGAGGAGGAAGGCGAAGAGGACGACATAGAGAACAGGAACACTGTAATACAGCAGTATTTTCAATGACACACAGGTAAGAATCCACACCGGCATATTACATATGCTTAACTCCTACTACCTCTCTACTGTCTGTCCTTTTCCCCCAGTGTATGGTAACTGAGTTGTGACTTTCCCTTCCGATTTCAGAGATGTGGGCCCCACTGCGTGACATCTGCTTTATTTCCCCATGGACTACAGCTGTGTGACATTGGTATGTTGGCATCACAATGTGAATATGCCATTTGGCACGGTAATGTCTAATACATTTGTACATAATCACAGCCAGACTCTTCTTTTATGCAATAAGTGTGTTTATTACAGTGCTCTAAATTGGTGGGTGGTTGCAAATCGTTGAGGTGTGATGGTGGAGGATTGTCCATGGCAGGGTCCAGACTATCAGTATCACAGGTGCATTGTCCAGATGCCTGTGGAAAGTGGAGCAGGGGCAGTGTAAGGTTGGACAGGGTGTCAATGTGGGACATTTGGATGACAATCAGGGAGATATCCTTTGCTGGCGGGGGTCTTGGCATCTTACTCTGTCTTCTTCCTGGATCTCAGGGTCCGCTTGCGAGGTGGTTCACCTTCTGCAGGGGGTGGGGTTCTGGTGGCCTGTTGGTCTTGTGTCGGGCCTCCTGTCCACTAGCGCCGGCGGAGGTGGTAGGCAGTTCTTGGTCCATGCTAGTGTCAGGGGCCCTTTGTGGTGCAACAGTGTCCCGCAATGTGGTGACTAGCTGATTCAGAGCCACTACGATGGTGCCCATGGCGGTACTGATGTTTCTTAGTTCTTCCCTGAACCCCATATACTGTTGCTCCTGCAGAAGCTGGATCTCCTGAAACCTGGCCAGTACCGTCGCCATCGTCTCCTAGGAGTGGTGGTATGCTCCCATGATGGAGGAGAGGGCCTCGTGGAGGGTGGGTTCCCTGGGCCTGTCCTCCCCCTGTCGCACAGCAGCTCTCCCAGTTCCCCTGTTTCCCTGTGCCTCTGTCCCCTGGACCGTGTGCCCAATACCACTGCCCCCAGGTCCCTGTTGTTGTTGGGGTGGTGGGTTCACCTGGGTGCCCTGTAGTGGTGGACACACCGCTGATTGACGTGTCCTGGGGACAGAGATATGGGCCCGCTGGGTGGGTGCTGTGCTGGTTTTCCCAGAGGGGGGAAGGTCTGCTGTGGCCTGTGGCTGTCTGAGGGGAACCGACTGTCCAGAGGTCCCCGATGGGCCGGGCTGGTCATCTAGATCCAGGGAGACAGAGGTGCTGTCATCACTGTGTGCCTTTTCTGGGGGTGGAGTGGACATTTGTGGACCCTCCTGCGCGGTGACGTGGCGTTCGGGTCCTGCAGGGGTATAATAGTATGATTATTGCTTCTGTGTGTGCCATAGCGTGCAATGGGTGGGTGCCAGTGTACCCCTGTGCTTGCATTCCTGTGTGGGGGCTTTTGTGACGGTGTTTTTGGGGGGGGGATGGGTATGTGCAGTGGGCATGCTTAGGTGATGGGTGTCCATGCTTAGTGGTCGCATGCAGGACTTGGTGTTGGGATGGGTGGGTTGTGATGGTGAGACATTTGCAAGGAGTAGGTGTGATGGGGGTGAGGGTGGGGGTATGAGTTGGCATGCTGGTGGGGTTGGGGGTATGAAGTAGTTAAGATATGACTTACCAGAGTCCATTCCTCCGCCTACTCCTGCGAGGACGTCAGGATGCAGGATCGCCAAAACCTGCTCCTCCCATGTTGTAAATTCTGGGGGAGGAGGTGGGGGTCCGCCACCAGTCCGCTGCACCGCGATGTTGTGCCTGGATACCATGGAACGCACCTTCCCCCGTAGGTCGTTCCACCGCTTCCCGATGTCGTCCCGATTTCTTGGGTGCTGTCCCACAGCGTTGACCCTGTCCACTATTCTGCTCCATAGCTCCATCTTCCTGGCAATGGTGGTGTGCTGCACCTGTGTCCCGAAGAGCTGTGGCTCTACCCGTACAATTTCCTCCACCATGACCCTGAGTTCAGCGTCAGAAAACCTGGGGTGTCTTTGCGGTGCCATGGGGTGGTTTGGGTGATGTGTGGGGTGGATTGTGTGGTGCTAAGTGTGGTGATGTGTATTGGTGTGTATTTTGACGTGCATGGTAGTATTGCTGGGTGACAGTGAATTGCGCGTCTGTGTGCTCGGGTCTCTTATCTCTGTACGTGTTCACGAATCTCTAGGAGTAGGGGTTTGTGGGTGATGTGGGTGTGTGTTTTCTATTGTATTGGGTGTGTGGGAGTGGTGTGTGTATGTGTATCAGGTGTGTGTATTTCGAATTGTCCAATGTGGCTGTGTTTTGTATATGTGTGTGTATTTTGAGCGCGGCGGTGTGTACCGCCAATGGAATACCGCGGTTGAAAGACCGCTGCGTGGAGTCGTGTGTCGTGATAGTGTGGGCGTATTTCTGTTGGCGTGACGGTGGAGGTTTAGTCATCGCCAGTTTCTCGCTGCCCTTTGGTGTGGCGGACTTTTGTGGATGTCTGTATTTTGGCGGTTTGCCTGTTGTGGGTCAGAATGACCGTGGCAGTTTACCGCGGCCGCGGCGGTGTTATAGCGGTCTTCTGCACGGCGGTAAGCGCCTTTTACCACCGAGGTTGGAATGACCCCCATAATGTGCTACTGTCGATTTGTTATGTTCTCTACTAGCTCTGTCCCATTAATTGGTATTTCAATTTTTTTTTACTGAATTGAAGAATGGTAACTGGGTAATCTAAATCCGGATCCAGGTTTATACTTTTCAACAAATTTTTTAAATGCACAAAACATGGTATACTCTCCCAATGTTCTAGTGTTAAACAGTCTTTAATAATCTCTTTTGTAAATCATGCCCTTCTTTAGACCTGATGCCTTGCCATGCCAATAGGGCACTAGTGTATATCAAGTATTCTACATAGGGGCAGCCTAATTCCCTATGTACCATGCATGTAGAAGTGGTATTTAGCACAGAAAGTAGTCTACAAAGGAATTTATTCTCCAATACTTGTAGAGTCTGCATCTCGGGCTTTCAACCCCATAGGGCAGAACCATACGTGATACTATCAATTGTTTTACTTCTATAAATTTGTAGCATTTCCCTAAGGGGTTTATTTCCAATTGTCCTTAAAAATCTAAAAACGGCCTCTGTTGCACTTATATATTTCATCTTAGTTATTTCTAGGTGCTGGTTCAATAGGCCCATATCAGGAACTGTACACCCAGGTATGTAAAGCTATTTACCTCTTCACATTTATGACCCTTAATAAAATATGTTTTCTTTCTGGCCTTTCCCAGGCCACAAGTCATTACAACTGTTTTGTTCAGATTTAGGCACATATCTCTACCATCCATAAACTCCACGAAGCCCTCAATCAGCCTCTGCAGCCCGTCTGCGGTTCGTGACAGTAGGACCACATAATCTGCATATAGGAGGACTGGGACAGGGCATTTACCTATTCTATGTGTATCAACTGCCATATGTTTTAGGTGGGCATCTACCCCATTGATATGAAGGGAAAATAAAAGGGGAGCTAAAATGCATCCCTGCCATATGGCTCCCCAATTCCTAAGGCCTGGGGTACATTTGTAATTTCTCCCGTACGGCACTCGCCCTGTTAAATGATTATACAATTGTGCCAGAAAGCTAATTATATCTGGGGGATGCCCAGGTTCGTTCAAACTTTCCACACCTTTGAATGATTCACTAGATCGAAGGAGCTACTAAGATGTGCAAAGCAGAGAAATACATGGCCCTTTTTTAACTATTGTGTATTTGCTTACTATTAGGTTAAGATTTATGCACTGTTCTAAAGTAACATCCTCACGTCTAAATCCCAATTGGGTCTCCGTAAGTATCCAGTGATCAGTTGCCCAGGACTCTACTCTTTCTAGGAGTATTCTCCCTAATACTTTGATCGAAGTGTCTAAAAGGGAGATAAGTCTATAGCATTTAGGGTCGGCCCATTTCCCTTTTTAAAGATGGGGACAATTATACTTTCTGACCACAAGGTTAATATATTGCCCTTTGTCACAGCCAAAAAAACTTGGATCAAGATGGGGCACCATAATTCCATATATGTCAGGTAAGCATCTACTGGCACCCCATCCAGACCCGGTACCTTCCCTTTCGAACATCTTCCCAGGGCAGATCTTACTTCCTCTAAACTAATCACATTCAGAAAGTGTGGCTTGATCTCAATTATTCCAGCATTCGATGAATGCATGGCCAAATGGTCTGGATTAAATATTGTACCAAAATGAGAGAGCCAGTCCACTGATGGAACATGTGCGGTAATTCCATGTATATCTGTGTTTTTAAGGAATGCTTGGTTGATAGTTTTCCAAAATAGGGTACTATCTCTCAGGGCCACTGCCGGCTCAAAATTATCCCATGCCCTTCTCTCAGTTGTCCTTCCTAATCTCCAATGCATATTTATAATTACAACGTTTGGTGGTAACTTCTTCCCTATTTTTTGGTTGGGCCTGTAAGGCTCGCTTGAGTTTCTGCTTGTGAGCAGTTACGATCGAACCAGCCCTGTATTACCCCTTTTTGTTTCCGGATGTCGATTTTAGGCTCCCTGAAATGGCATTGCTCAGTTTGTTGAAGGACACTAAGGGCCAGATGTAGCAAAGGTTTAGCGAGTCGCAAACGGCGAAAATCACCGTTTGCGAGTCGCTAAAGCCACTTTGCTATGTAGAAATGCATTTTGCAAGTCGGAACCGACTCGCAAAATGCATTTCCGACTCGCAAATAGGAAGGGGTGTTCCCTTCCTATTTGCGACTTGCAATGGTATGCATTTTCATTTGCGACCACGATTGCGGTCGCAAATGAAAGTGCAGTTACCATCCACTTGAAGTGGATGGTAACCCAGGCGCAAACAGGAAGGGGTCCAGATGGGACCCCATCCCCTTTTTGTCTGGCAAAAAAAAAAAAAAAATCAGGGCAGGCAGTGGTCCAATGGACCACTACCTGCCCTGAAAAATACCGAAACAAAAGGTTTCGATTTTTTTTTCAAAGTGCAGCTTGTTTTCCGTTAAGAAAAATGGGTTGCACTTTGAAAAAAAAAAAACTGCTTTATTTAAAAGCAGTCACGGACATGGTGGTCTGCTGTTCCCAGCAGGCCACCATCCCCGTGAGTGCCCTGAATCGCTATGGGGTCGCAAATTGCGACCCACCTCATTAATATTAATGAGGTGGGTCTTTGCGACCCCATAGCGACTCGCAGAAGGTGTATGAGACACCTTTCTGCATTCCAAATTGCGAGTTGCAATTTGCGAGTTGCTGGGACTCGCAAATTGCAACTCGCAATTTGAAACCTTGCTACATCTGGCCCTAAGATCTTTAGTGGACATTGGTTAAATTCTGTGCATCTTGGAATTTCTTATTTATACCCAGTCACAATTTTCTTCATCAAATCTATTTAATTTCTACCAGTCCATTTTATGGCAATTCAATTTTCCCTTTTAATTCCTATATTTGTTGTTAATTTTTCTCCTATATTATAGGGTTCAGCTAGTCTCAGGGTAAGTGACAAAGGGTGGTGATCACTAAATATAGTTGGCTTAATTTTAAGTGGTTCAGTCATGACAACATTATTCCTAGAGATTAATATGTGATCAATAGTTGAGAAGTGCCCTCATACCCTGAATGTTGGGTGCTCCTCTCCCTTCGCCCCCTCTTGTTCCACCAGTTCCAGATCATATCTAAATATTATTGTGTTCAATGTGGTTCCATAGTTGTTATGTAAGAAATGAGGTTGGGCAATTCCCAGGTCATCAGTATACCCACATGCCTTTTCTGTAGTAATCTGGCACGTCCCAATGTTAAAGTCTCCAGCCCATATCAATATGTATGGGGATGTAATATAATTTAGGAAAAGATGTAAATCATCCTGGAGAGTTAGTGCCACCACATTTTTTGTATCATCAAATTTAATATTGTAATAATTGATTAACACAATTCCTGTACTACCATTTATCCAAAGATATAGAAACTGGTAATAAGAAGAGCTAAAGAAAGATTTTACCAATATGGACGGCATTAATGTTGAGATCAGTATAGCTAACCCCCCTTTAGCTTTCCCGCTAGAGGAGAGGGAAGCTAGTGTAATATGTTCGGAGTATCCTTCGATAAAAAAAAATCCTTTATGCCATATCTCTTGTAGGCAGATTATGTGTGAAAAACTTAATATTGTCTGACATTCCTTATCAGCCAGTTGGGTTCTTTCCCCAGTTATATTCCTTGACAAAAGGGTAATTAAATCATTTATTAGAGGCCTCTCATCAATCTCAACAGTACCATTAGAGATTGAAATGTTGGATATTGACTCTTTAGTGATATTTAGTGTTTCATCTGGGGCAAGCATCCCTGTTCTGTTTGTATCCTCCTGCTGTAGGTCCAGTTCCTCACTATTACTCAGGGGGGTGTATCGATTAGAGCATTCTAGATTGTCATACCTATCCAGGTTGCTGTCTACTTCCCTTGTGTCCCCTGAGCGCCTCACACCTAGAATATTCAGTGGTCTGTAGAAATACCCTAAGGGGACAGCCATTGTCCCTCATCATGTTTAGACAATTTTTTTCTTTTTTCTAAATCTGACAATACGTTTTTCACAAAGCGAGGGTCACAAAAGTTGACCACTTTGCAATCTCCCTCTTCTTCTTTCAGATATCCCACGCACCAATCTCATCTTGCATACAGGATTTCATGGGACAGTATATCAGGTGTACATATGTTCATCGACATCCAATGTAATACTTTGTTACGTAATTCTGGCCAGGTCTCAACAGTGTTTGATCCTAGTTAAGGTGCATTTTTTAGTATAATTGTGCATGGAGTAGTGTCTGGAGGTAGTTGTAGAACCTCTTTCATGGATTTATCTCTGTTCACACTCTCCCACTTATGGTTTACATCTAGTTGCCTCTCCTGGTTAGGTGCCTTTAGTTGAGATAATTCTCTCTGAGCAGAGCGATAGTATTCCATACCTCTTTTGTTAGAGTCCATATTCCCTCTCATTATAATATTCCTTGTACCTATATATACTTTTATTTTGTTTATTTGGCTGTTACCAGTGTACAATAATTTATTTTACAGATAATAAAATCCAATACAAATAAGCAAAGCAATAAACAATTAATAACAATCGAAAATAAGTACCTTCAAAAACTGAGATCAAGCTAAAAACACACCATAAATTACGCATGCAACATATTAAAAGACAAACCACCTAACCCAAAGCCCCACATAAAACACAAGGCAAAATACATAGGCACAGACCTAAAGTGCATGGTGCATAAAATAGTAATTGCACTAAACGTCAACATATACTGTTAGAGTACCTCATCCTAACCAATAACGGACAAAATGGCAAGAGCGTGGAAGAGTTCCAACTAAACGTGTTCATTGGTCGCAGTGCCATTAAATTTATATCGTGCAATTTTAATAAATTTAGTCAGTAACGCATTTAACATTGGATTGCCTGGGTCCAGAGACTGGATAATTGCCTGTCGACAGAACCGGATTCCCAATTCATTCCATTTACTCCGGAGCAAAAGTCTACGCTCCTTTCATAAAGCTGGACACAGGCAAACCACATGATCAATGATTTCATCCGCATTGCTACAGCCTCTACATGTCACACTGTCCCCAGGGGGTAGCTGCCATTGGGATACGTGTTTTAAAAACCCCAATCGCCCATTCTTAGGGCCAAAAAGGCCTTTTTCAACCAAAACCCGTATGTGCAAGAGAAAAAACTGGAGGACATATCTGGCTTAAAAGAGCCAATTACTGCCCAGGCATGCTTCCGATGGACATGAAGAGAATGGCCTGAGTGATAAAAGTACAGTTGAATAAGCCTTTTAATCTTTGATTTGAACAAGGAGTAGGGGGATTGCTTTCCCAAAGATCCCCTGCATCCAATCTCCATTTCCATTCAACCAAAAATTGGGAATAAATGCACTTTGATTTGAGCCCACTAATTTCTTGCCACAGGACTGCCTCCAGGTGGCCGTCCGAGGCCTGACGCAGTTTGTAACACAGGTTCAGGAAAGCGCCAGCGTCATCTGCCACCAAATCCGGAAGCCTGAACTCCAGCCGTACCTGCGCGGGTGATGCCATATGCGGAAAATGAAAGACTCTTTTATAAATTTTATTAACCAACCTATTTAATAGGCACTAGCCTTTGCCCAACAGAATTTCTTGACCGTGAGCCAACAAAGGGGTAATCTTTGCTCTCATGACTTTCATTAGGGGCAGAAGTGTCGGCCCCTTTAAAACTTTAGCTAATTTGGAAAAGGCCACCTGCAAGGCCACAGCTTTAAGTTCGATTTCCTTCTTCCCCTGGAGTCAAAATGTACCCCTAGGTATTTGTAGGACTGGTCGGAAACAATTTTATGGTTTTTATAGTACCAGCTGAAGCCCGAGTGTTTTTTCCTCCCAAAGGGGACCACTTTTGTTTCCAACAAGTTAACTTCTAATCGATTTACGGAAGTATACATCGCGAGTTGGTTAAGCAACCGTTGAAGATCGATCTTAGTACAACTAAACAAGGCTAGTTCATCGGCATAAAGCAGGTAATTAAGCCTGAAGCCACCAATCTTAGAGGGATGAGAATTGGCAGCGTCAAGAGATGTTGACATATCTGCAATAAACAAATTAAAAAGAAGAGGAGTAAGAACACAGCCCTCTTTCACACCACGGGTGGTAGGAATTTTCCTAGATAGGGAGCACCCATCACCAAGCTTAATACGGACCCAGGTGTTATTATGGAGTTCAATAATGGCACCCAGGAGTACTGAAGGGATGCCCCAACTTTGCAGTTTGGCCCATAGGGCACTCCTAGGGATCCGATCGAATGCTGCCTTGAAGTCCACAAAACAGCAATTCAGCATCAGGCCTGACGAGATAGCCCTATCAATCAAGATAGAAAGTGCTAATAAGTTGGTTGAGGTGCCTGAGCCAGCAGAGAACCACGTTTGGACTATGGGGATTACACCCTTCTATTCAGCCCAGAGATGGAGATCCTGCAGCAAAAGGCTGAAATAGAGATAAGCCTCATTGTCCAGCAGGGCTATCATCCTGAAATTGGCAGGATCTGACCTTCAGCCATTTTTGTATAAAATGAAAGATGGCACGACGCCAGGACTCAGGAACTGTTGAAGTTAAGAAGCAGTGTTTAAACAAATTTGCAAAATGATTGGCCCAAAGGAGAGGATCCTGTTTGAATAACACCTGTGGAAGACCATTGGGCTGGGGGCTCCAAATTGCTTAGTCTTCGAGATGATATGGGGGACGCGTAATTGAAAGGACTTCCTTACTCCCTGCGAGGAGATTAGAGACCCTGTAGACGAGGGACACATTTTAAGTAAGGCTGGAGTAAATCTATGGACCCCCTCATCCAATGATTCCGCATCCTGCTTGCTATCGGAGAAATGGGTGGTCAAGTAAGATGCCCATGCTCCCAATGAAATGTCAACAACGCCCATGCCCCTTTGATTACTGTTTAGGTCATAATAAGGGACCAGAATTTCGTGGAGTTTGGATATTTGCTTGCGCTTAAAAGTTTAACCCAACACTGACTGAGATATGTCTGATAGTCGTCATAAACAGCCTTCCTAAAATATTTCCTCAGTTGTTTATATTCAATAAATAGACACTCAGAATCAGGGCTTTTTCTGATTGACCTTGCTAGCCTATTCCGTACTTTCTTTAGATTATTGGTTTCCCTGGAAACAACAAAAGACCGAGATAGGGCACAATTACGCACGAGTTGGTAAAATTTTAACCATAAAAGGCAAGAAAGTTTCACCCATGACTTAACTGGGGACACGCAACCCAATCCTTCAGAATTAAAAAAGTTAATACATTCAACCAGTACTGTGCCACTAATAGAAGCATTCCTTTTATACGCTTTAGTGATTCGAAACAAGCGCCACCACCCACTGTCCTCGTGACATCATAAACAGGAAATCTTGATTTAATAGACACAATTTGTGGATGATGGTCGCTCTCACTCCGAGGGGAAATCAGAAACCTTTCAATGCGGGGCAACAATTCAATGTTACAGATGGTGTAATCTGAATAGGAGTGAGATCGACCATCGGACCTTGTCCACCGTGGGGGGACATCATCACATAAGAGACCATTCAAAACTTTAAAGCCCATACTGTTGAGATGAATTACTAAGTATTCTCCCAACAGGCAGTGCAGACAGCCCTGGGGCCTTGATTGTTTGGGAATTAGCTGGCAATTACCACAATCTGGACCCTCAAGAGCCTCCATTGTATCCTGGAACAGGTTCGTGTTGAAATCACCAGTTATAAGGTAACTAGCATGCGGGTAGTCCCCCACTAGATTGGCTACAATCTGCATCAGTCAAGACAATCTGCCTCTTTTGTCCTTAGATCCAGGGGCAAAGTAAACATTAATTATTATGAGGGTCTCCTGCGCAGTCCCATTCCTTATGACAATCCCCTGGATCCAGTTATCCTCCCAAACAAGAGGTAGTATACTCTCATCTAGTTTAACGGTCACATAAATGGCTAAACAGCCCTTGGCACGGCCATTCTTGCTCATTCTATGGGCAGGTTTCCATATTTCTAAGTACCCTGGCAGTGGACAGCTGTGCTCAGCCCAGGTTTCCTGAAGTGCAATTACATTATAACTATTGAAAAATGTTAAGAGGTTGGCCGAGGCAAATTTATGCACAACCCCATTGATGTTCCATGAACATAGGGACAGATACCCAGGTGTTAGAGCAGAACCACACACCCGTAATGGTCAATGGGGGCGACCGTGCAAGAGAGTGGGCGGCAACCAGTCCCGGTTGGAAAAACCCATAGAACCTGAACCAGTGTGGGAGGTACCATTAAAAGTGGAGGAGACACCCAGGGCACCTTTCAAGATTGAGAATGGTTTCGGAGCTGTGGGAGCCATCAAACACTTAGGTTCTGCTAGTAACACAGGATAGCCAGACTCTTTGAAGGGAGTTATTGTAATATCCCACAAGCAAAATAAATCCCTCCTAGCAAGAATAGCCTCAGCTATTGTGTCAGAAATGAGTGTGACCAAAGTAGAGTCTCTTGGGTAAGGCCCCCTAGAGTCAAAGAATTCATTGGACACAATGGGGGTCATTACAACATTGGCGGTAAAAGCCACTTACCACCGTGCAGAAGACCGCCAACACACCGCTGCGGCCGCGGAATTCCGCCACAGCTATTACGACCCACATCTCGAAATCCGACAAAATCCAGACACCCAAACAAGTCAGCCACACCAAAGGTCAGTGATAAACTGGCGAAAACAAATCCTCCACCGTCACGCCAACAGAAATACGCCCACACTATCACGACCCACGAATCCACGCGGCGGTCTTTCAACCGCGGTATCCCATTGGCAGTACACACCGCCGCACTCAAAATACACACACACATACAAAACACTGCCACATTGGTCAAGTCGAAATACACACACCTGATACACATACACACACCACTCCCACACACCCAATACACTATAAAACACACACCCACATCACCCACAAACCCCTACTACCACAATTACAGAGAGAAGGCCAGAGAGAGACACTACAAACCACTACCAAGCATCCACAGGCACACCAGACCATCACCCACACTACTTCCACGCACAAAACACCACACACCACTACATATCACCACACTTATCACCACATACACCACCCCACACATCACCTACACCACCCCATGGCACGACAAAGACACCCCAGGTTCTCGGAGGAGGAGCTTAGGGTCATGGTGGAGGAAATCGTCCTGGTAGAGCCACAGCTATTTGGAGCACAGGTGCAGCACACCTCAATTGCAAGGAAGATGGAGCTATGGAGAAGAATAGTCGACAGGGTCAACGCAGTGGGACAGCACCCAAGAAATCGGGACAGCATCAGGAAGAGGTGGAACGACCGACGGGGGAAGGTGCATTCCGTGGTCTCAAGACACCACATCGCGGTAGAGCGGACTGGTGGAGGACCCCCACCTCCCCCCCCACAACTAACAACATGGGAGGAGCAGGTCTTGGAGATTCTGCATCCTGAGGGCCTCGCAGGAGTAGGTGGAGGAATGGACTCTGGTAAGTCAAACCTTTAACTACCATATCCCCCACCCCACCTGCATGTTATCACAGACCCCCACCCTCGCCCCCTCCCCTATCACTCCAACTCCTCACTAATGTACTAATAACAGAAACCACACATCCCAACACCAAGCCCTGCATGACACAACAAAGCATGGACACCCATCACTAAAGCATGCCCGCTGCACATACCCAAACACCCCCCTCAACCATCATCACACAAGCCCCCACAGAGGAATGCTAGAATTGGGGTACACGCTCACCCTCCCATTGCACACCATGACACACACAGATGCAATAATCATGCTTTTACACCCCTGCAGGACCACTACCCAACGTCACCAGACAAGAGGGTCCAGACATCTCCACCCCACCCACAGAAGAGGCCCACAGTGATGACAGCAGCTCTGTCCAACTGGATCCAGATGACCAACCCGTACCATCGTGGGCCTCGGGACAGTCGGTTCCCCACACCCAGTCACAGGCCACCACAGAGCTTCCACCCTCTGGTAACACCAGCACAGCACCCACCCTGCGGGCCCATACCTCCGTACCCAGGATACGTCAATCAGCTGTGTGTCCACCACTACAGGGAGCCCAGGATAACCCACCACCCCAACAACAACAGGGACCTGGGGGCCGTAGTAGTGGTCACACGGTCCAGGGGACGGAGGCCCAGGAACACAGGGGAACTGGGATGGCTGATGTGCGACAGGGCACGGACAGACCTAGGGAACCCACTCTCCACAAGGCCCTTTCCTCCATCATGGGAGCATACCACCACTCCCAGGAGACAATGACAATGGTCCTGGCCAAGTTTCAGGAGACCCAGCGCATGCAGGAGGAACAGTATTTGGGGTTCAGGGAGGAACTCAGAACATCAGCTCCACCCTGGGCACCATCGTAGGGGTGCTGAAGGAAATACTGAACACCAGGAGGGACACTGTGGCATTCCAAGGGGCACCTGACACTAGCATGGACGATGAACTGCCCACCACCACCTCCGGCGCTAGTGGACAGGAGGCACCGCCACAGGACCACCACACCAGCACCCCACCCCCTGCAGATGAAGAACCACCCCGCAAGCGGTCCCTGAGATCCAGGAACAAGACAGAGCACGATGCCAAGACCCCCGCCAAGAAATGAGACCACCCTGATTGTCATCCCACTGTCCCACTTTGTAACCCTGTCCAAATTTAAACTGCCCCAGCTCCACTTCCTATGCCCATATGGGCAATGCACCTGTGAGACTAATAGACTGGACTCTGCCATGGACATTCCTCCACCATCACCCCAGCCCATTTAACAACCCCCCTCCAATATTTAGCACATCAATAAACACCCTTGAAGCACAAAACAATCTGGAGTCAGTCTGTGATTTTGAAAATGTGTATTAGCAATGACAGTGACAAAATGCGTTTTCAAATGTAATGTCAGCATACCTATGTCACACATCTCAAGTCCATGAGGAATCTAAGCAGATGACACACGTTGGAAACAACACCTGTGAAACCGTAAGGGAAATGTAAAACTCAGTTACCGTATACTGGTTGAAATCGACAGACAGGATAGAGGTAGAAGTGTGAAAGTACTCGTAGTAGGCAGGAATGTGTTCTCACATGTGTGTCACTGGAAATATAGCTGGATAACTGAGTCCCTGTTGTCAATGTCTTCTTCCTCTGCTTCCTCCTCATCACTGTCCACAGGCTCTACAGCTGCCACAACACCGTCATCTGGACCATCCTCCTGCAGAAAAGGCACCTGTCGTCGCAAAGCCAAGTTGTGAAGTATACAGCAGGCCACGATGATCTGGCACACCTTCTTTGGTGAGTAGAATAGGGATCCACCTGTCATATGAAGGCACCTGAACCTGGCCTTCAGGAGGCCGAAGGTGCGTTCGATCACCCTCCTAGTCCACCCATGTGCCTCATTGTAACGTTCCTCTGCCCTGGTCCTGGGATTCCTCACTGGGGTCAGTAGCCATGACAGGGTGGGGTAACCAGAGTCACCTAATAACCACACCCGGTGCCTCTGGAGTTGACCCATCACATAAGGGATGCTGCTATTCCACAGGATGTAGGCATCATGCACAGAGCCAGGGAACATAGCATTTACCTGGGAGATGTACTGGTCTGTCAAACATACCATCTGTACATTCATCGAATGATAACTCTTCCGGTTCCTGTACACCTGTTCACTCCTGTGGGGGAGTACCAGAGCTACATGGATCCCATCAATGGCACCTATGTTGTTAGGGATATGTCCAAGGGCATAGAAGTCACCTTTAACTGTAGGCAAATCATCCACCTGAGGGAAAACGATGTAGCTCCGCATGCGTTTCAGCAGGGCAGGCAACACTCTGGACAACACGTTGGAAAACATAGGCTGGTACATCCCTGATCCCATGGCCACTCTTGTTTGAAATGACCCACTTGCTAGGAATTGGAGCACTGATAGCACCTGCACCTGAGGGGGGATCCCTGTGGGATGGCGGATTGCTGACATCAGGTCAGGCTCCAACTGGGCACACAGTTCCTGGATTGTGGCACGGTAAAACCTGTAGGTGATGATCAAATGTCTTTCCTCCATTGTCGACAGGTCCACCAGCGGTCGGTACACCGGAGGAATTCCGCCATCTCCTCACATGTCCCAGCAGACGGTGCCTAGGAATGACAACAGCGACAACAGAGTCAAACAACTCAGAGGTATGTACCCACAGTCTACACAGAACACCATTCATACACAAAATGTGGCCTGTATTTGTGTTGTGAGACAAGGCCTAGGTCTGTATGACGCAGTTGGTAATTAGGGCATTTGGGCTCATGAAATGGCGGCTGCCTGACCTCTAAAGTGGGACAATGGGATGTGAGGTAATTGCGCTGGTGTTGTACACTGTCGCGGTAGGCGGTATAAGACTGCGGCGCAATGCTGCATTGGTTAACATTGGACCCTATGGGTCCCAGGAGCCAATGATGATGTACGCCGGCGGTGATGGTATGCACCGAAGCGGACGTGACCGCCGCGGACGTGACCGCCATTTTCTATCTGTTCAATCACTCGATACCTGATCTTCGACAGGAGAGGACCTACACTGCAAGTGCTGCTGTGACCTCGGTCTGGAAGAGACAATGGCTTGTGCGTCTGGGGAAAGGGCCCCTGCCTTCATTGCAGAGGAGTTGGAGAAGCTTGTGGATGGGGTCCTCCCCCAGTACACGCTACTCTATGGTCCTCCAGACCAACAGGTAAGTACACTGGGAGCATGTTGTATGGGCTATGCCTGTCTGGAGAGGGCTGGTTGTAAGAATGAACGGGGCACATTTCTGCGTGCATGAAGGGCTGTGAATGCATGTGCCACATGGCAAGGGTAGGGATGGGGGCAAATCACTTAGACGGTGCAGTTGTTAATGACTTCTCTTCTCTTCTTCCCCTGTACATGTCATGTAGGTCAGCGCCCACCAGAAGAAGGATATTTGGCGTGCCATCGCCAAGGACGTCCGGACCCTGGGGGTCCACCACAGACGGAGCACCCACTGCCGGAAAAGATGGGAGGACATTTGCCAATGGCGCAAGAAGACGGCGGAGGCTTAGCTGGGGATGGCCTCCCAACGTGGGAGGGGTGCCCATCGAACCATGACCCCCCTGATGTTCCGGATCCTGGCGGTGGCCTACACTGAGTTGGATGGGCGCTTGAGGTCATCACAGCAGACACAAGGGGGTGAGTACACTATCATTCAGCGGACTTTGCGCGCAGTGAAGGTGTCTGGGTGGGGGAGGAGGGCTGTGGGTTTCCCTAGGCCAGGGCAAGTTCCGTAGGCTAGGCCCCTCTGTAATGCAGGCCATGTGGCACCCCAGCCCACCTCTGTAGAGTGCCAAGTACAGGTATTCATGCCCCTGTGTCATCTATGTGTGCAGATGTCGTCCATAGCCATGTAGGCCATATCCCAGGAATTGCATCTGTAGAGCCCAACTGCACGACTTACTGCGAGGGGCTGCTGTGTCTGTATTGTCGGCCAACGGTAGCGGTAAGCTATGCACTCAACCTGTCTTTCTTCTGTCGTCCCCCCCTTTTTGTGGTCTCCCTGTTCTTGTGTGCATCAGCATCATCAGGCGGAGGTACAGTGGCACCGGAGCACGAGGGAGCTGCATCCCACATGGCCATGGAGGCCCACACCACGGACTCAGAATACACCAGTGGGACGGAGAGGGCGAGGGGAGCACCACGGCGGTCACAGGATCTGCAACGAGCGACACAGACTCGTCCTCCGATGGGAGCTCCCTTGTGGTGGTGGCAAAATCTGTGCCCCCCACTTCTACAGGTACAGCCGCCACCCCCCCTACCAGCACCGCCCTCCCAGCAGTCCCTCAGCCTTCGCCCGTGCCCGCTCACCCAGGAGGGTGGGCATCACCTTCGCCCCAGGCACCTCTGCCCCTGCCCCTGTCACCTCTGCTGCCCTCAGTGAGACAGCCATTGACCTCCTCAGGTCCCTCACTGTTGGGCAGTCTACCAGTTTGAATGCCATCCATGGTGTAGAGAGACAGTTGCAACAAACGAATGAATTCCTGGAGGGCATTCATTCTGGTCAGGCAGCCCTTCAGTGAGCTTTTCAGACTCTGGCCTCAGCACTGATGGCAGCCATTGTCCCGGTCTCTAGCCTCCCCCTCCAACTTCCTCCACCCAGACCCAATCCCCTGTACCTCAGCCTATCCCAAGCACACCTATAGACCAGCATGCACACACGTCAACACACAAGGGAAGCTCAGGCAAACATAAGCACCACACATCCCACAGGCACTCACGCAAGCATCACACACATACAGACACACCAACATCCACTGCCTCCACTGTGTCCCCCTCCTCATCGTCTCCCTCCTCCCTCCCAGTCTCGTCTACACTCACACCTGCATGCCCTACCACTACAGCCACTACGTCCTGCACCAGCACACCCACCACCACACCCCGCTCACGTGCACTCACCACCCCCACTCCCATTTACACGTCCCCTGTGTCCTCTCCCAGTGTGCCTGTGACTCCCCCTCCCAAGATACACAAACGCAGGCACACACCCACCCAACAGCCATCCACCTTACAACAGCCTCCAGTCCATGCACCTGCACCCAAATCCACAAAATGTACACCTCCTACAACCACCACCTCTTCCTCTACTCCCAAACCCCCTCCATCTACCCGTCCCAGTGTTCCCCAAAAACTTTTCCTGGCCCCCCTTAACCTATTTCCCACCACATCCCGTTCAACTCATAGGTCCCGTACTAGCACCTCAGCCAAAAAATCTCCGGGACCAGTGGTGCCTGTTGTTACAGGTATGTGGAGTGCACCGGCCACCAGGCCAGCCAGTGTGGCACAGAGCCACAGCACAGCCAGTCCCCCCCCTGTGAAGCACCAGAAGTTGGACAGTGCCCGCGGGAGAGGGGGAAGCCTCCAGCCAGCAAAGCTGCTCACAAGGGTCCCGGGGGGAGTGTCGACTCAGCTGTGACTACTCCCAAGGTGGGGTAGAGGCTGAAGAAATCTCCGAAGTCTGGGAGGAGCAGCACGGCGGAGAGGACCGCCATCATCCCCGCTGCCCAGGAGGCCACCGCCAGAGTCACTGGCCAGGAGGCCAGCCCCATCGTCACTGGCCAGGAGGCCAGCCCCATCATCACTGGCCAGGAGGCCACCGCCAGAGTCACTGCCCAGGAGGCCAGCCCCATCATCACTGGCCAGGAGGCCAGCCCCATCGTCACTGGCCAGGAGGCCACCACCAGAGTCACTGGCCAGGAGGCCACCGCCAGAGTCACTGGCCAGGAGGCAAGCCCCATCATCACTGGCCAGGATGCCATCGCCAGAGTCACTGGCCAGGAGGCCAGCCCCAACGTCACTGGCCAGGAGGCGACTGCCAGCCCCAGAGTCACTGGCCAGGAGGCCAACCCCAGCCGCAGACTCACTGGCCAGGAGGCCACCTACAGCCACAGCCCAGCTGGCCAGGAGGGCCCCGCAAGCCACAGCTCAGCTGACCCATGAAGGACCGCCAGCCACAGCCCTGCTGGGCAATGAAGGACCACCTTGGCAAGCACCGCTGAACAGGCCAGTGACCGCTGAACAGGGCAAAGACCGCCATGGAATGCACCGCTGAACAGGTCTGATACTGGCAACGCAAGCACAGTTGAACAGGCCAGGGACCGCTGAACAGGGCAAAGACCACCATGGAATGTAACGCTAGCCCATTTGCGGCAGGGGCAGTGACGCAACTGGGACCTTCACGGGGTGTGTGCTGCACTCTGGCCAGGATTGAACAATGGGCAAACCACCTACTGTGGAGACTTGAGAGACTGTGGCTTTGCACTCTCCAGGATGGTACAGTGGGCAAACCACCCACTGTAGAGACTTGAGAGACTGTGGCTTTGCACTCCCCAGGACTGAACAGTGGGCAACCCACCCACTTTTGAAATTTGAGAGACTGTGGCTTTGCACTCCCCAGGGTTGAACAGTGGGCAAACCACCCACTTGTGAGATTTGAGAGACTGTGGCTTTGCACTCCCCAGGATTGAACAGTGGGCAAACCACCCATTGTAGAGACTAGAGAGACTGTGGCTTTGCACTCTCCAGGATAAAGCAGTGGGCAAACCACCCACTGTAGAGACTTGAGAGACTGTGGCTTTGCACTCCCCAGGATATTTCAATGGGCATGGAGCCCCCTCATGGATCTGACGTGGCACACTCATCCGGCTGAGGTGCCCCCCCTTCCCTTCCCCCTGAGGTACCTGTTGTATTCCTATCTGATGCCCCAGCAGTGTTCTCTCCGTTTTGATCAGGTATCTTGTGTGGGCCTCGCCCATGCATTTTGGGCCCAGTGGTCCACGGACAATGAATGGTGCATTACCTGCACTACTAATCGTGGAGTATATTTTGTTGATAGTGTAAATATGTATATATTTGCTTACTGTATTTTGATATATTACAATGGTTCAACTCATTTCCTTTTGTGTTTGCATTCTTCCGGGGGGGCTGGGGGGTGTTTCTGTAATGTATGGATATGCATTGGTGTGTATGTTGTAGTGGGTGAGGGTCGGGTGGGGGTTGGAATGTTGGTTGTGTGTGTCCCTGTGTTTTTGCCTCCCCCCTCCCCTATGTCGTAGGTGCAGTACTCACCGTGCTCTTCGCTGCCGGCGTTGATGATCATCGTATAGGAGCAGTAAGACTATCGCTGGCAGAATATGGAGTTCCAGCTCCATGGTGACCCTCTTCCTCGTGGGGTGTGTAGAGGTGAGCGTTTTCCCTTTGAAATGGCGGTTTCCGCCGTGTTTTTATCCGTGGTGAATCCGCCCCTGAAATGGTGGCGGATTGGTAGGTTGTGATACTGTGAGCGGTACATTGTCCTCCGCCTGTCTGTTGGTGGTGACCGCCGCGCTGTTTGTCTGTACCACTGTGGCTGTCGGAGTGTTAAAGTGGCTGTCTTTGTTGGTGGTTCCGCCATGGTCATAATTGCAATTTTGTTACCGCCGGCCTGTTGGCGGTTTTACCGCCGCTTTAACACCATCCGCCAGGGTTGCAATGACCACCAATGTCCTTAGAACCAATGTAGTTTAGATCCGAGATAGTGTTAAGGAGTCTTAAAATATTCCCCTTGTTCAATATGTCGTGGGGGCCCCTCTAGCAGTATTCTGGGGTAAACACAAGTTTTAAAACTGAGCGTTCCAATAGAGTCATTAAAGGATGCGTGGGAACTGGAAGTAGTGGCTGTTCCTCTACATTCGGTAGACCTGCAGAACCCCCCATGTCCAGATTTTCGACGGGGATGGTCCGAAGGCTTGGTGGCAGGATTGCAGGAGAACTGTTTCTGTTGACAGACAGCAATTTAGAGGAATTGACGGAACCAGAATCCAAAGCATCGCCATTCATATTCCCATGGACAGTTTTGGATACAGGCAGTGTGGTGACAAGGCAAGCAGTACCTCCACAACCCCGGCACGGGGCTGCCAAACCCAACACACTACCAGAGTTACATTTCTCACTTGGAACCAGGTGGCCCTTAAGGGAAGAATTGGTTTCCTGCACAGTTGTTCCCACCAAGGGGACATTGACAGGTGCAAGCTGAAGGGGATTGGGAGGTGAAGTCACCCTAGGTGGATCTTGGAACTGCAAGGGCAGCTGCACCTCAGGGTGAGCAGATGGTCAGACATTTATCAAAACATCCTTGAAGGGGTTGGCTCTGCCTGCTGTTCTGTCGTGAGGACATCGGTTGAACTAAGGCAGGTTGTGCAGGGGTGCGAGGATGGTGAGAAGAGGCAAGCACCGCCAGCTCAAGTTCAGGAGAAAAGGGAGACATAGAAGCACCCCTAACCTTGGTGACCAATTCCGGAGCTCCCGAAGCAGCTGACCGAGGAGGATTGGTCAAAGTTACACTCTTGAGAGGACAGAATTTGTCTGATGTTTTTGGTTGGGTGAGCCCCCAAACCAAATCCGAGGGAACACTTGGATTCGGCGGGAGTGCCGAGGACACGGGCACTGAAGATAGCCTCTTAATTTCACATAAAACTGAACTTAAAAAGGTAGGTAAGGATTACAAACTTTCCATGATTGGAGAACAGCAACATGTCGGTTGAACATAATTGAAGCTTGTCTGTGCTCTGGTAATAAGCTGGTTAAGATTATAATTTTTTTTATCTATACCAGCTACATAAGAAGCCAGTCTGTTCAGCAGATCAAATTGAACGTCCAGTTTGTCAGAGTGATAATTCAGAGCCAGGAGAGTGGATTGAAGAGTTTGCAAAAGCTGAGGCCAGGCTGAGCTGGCTTCTGTGGGCGTAAAAGGGGGCACAGGGTTAGATTCCTTGGCAGCACCACTCCGAGAATCAAATTGAAGACAGGAAAGGTCAAGGAGTGATTGGTCGTTGAGCTTGCCTTTAAAGAGAGCTGTAAGCGGCCCCACTAGAAGACCTTAGTGGTAACATTGGATGGATGCTGCTCGGTTGAACTCCGGATCCATTGGGCTGCTGGGAGACTGGGTGGTAGGAAGGTGCCATGGTCCTGCAGGGAGTTGTGGCAACCTACAGTTGGCCCATGCGGCCCGGCCAACCGACAGAGAACTGAAGGGGACACCGCTGAAGAAGGCAGCCCCTCCCCTGCATTCAAGGAGTTGTCACTAGAGATAATGATTGGGGAGAGTTCGTATTTTGCCAAAAGTACAGCCCACTGGTCTTCAAGGGGTGGTGAATGTCTCACTTCGCTCTGAGATGCTAACTGGGGAAAAACAGGTGAAACGGGTGAAGCTGGACGATAAACTTGTGCCACAAGCAGTAGGTAGAGGATCAGTAATTGCAGGCTTCATAGGAACACTCTGGCCTAGCTCTGACTTAGGTGGTCATTCCGACTCCCGCCGGCGGCGGTAACCGCACGCCCGGCGGGAGCCGCCGAATGACCGCACCGCGGTCAAATGACCGCGGCAGCCATTCTGGCTTTCCCGCTGGGCTGGCGGGCGACCGCCAGAAGGCCGCCCGCCGGCCCAGCGGGAAAGCGCCTTCAACGAGGAAGCCGGCTCCGAATGGAGCCGGCGGAGTTGAAGGCGTGCGACGGGTGCAGTGGCACCCGTCGCGATTTTCAGTGTCTGCTTGGCAGACACTGAAAATCAATGTGGGGCCATGTTAGGGGGCCCCTGCAGTGCCCATGCCATTGGCATGGGCACTGCAGGGGCCCCCAGGGGCCCCACGACACCCGTTACCGCCATCCTGTTCCCGGCGGTGAAAACCGCTAGGAACAGGATGGCGGTAAGGGGGTCGGATCCCCATGGCGGCGCTGCAAGCAGCGCCGCCGTGGAGGATTCCCTGGGGCAGCGGGAAACCGGCGGGACACCGCCGGTTTCCCGTTTCTGACCGCGGCTGTACCGCCGCGGTCAGAATGCCCATGGAAGCACCGCCAGCCTGTTGGCGGTGCTTCTGCGGTCGTTGGCCCTGGCGGTCGGTGACCGCCAGGGTCAGAATGACCCCCTTAATCTCCCCACCATTTGTCAAGAGTTCCAGTTTCGGTTTAGGGTTTTCTTAAAGTATGACAGTAGAGAGGACTTGCAAAGCTTTGAAGGACGTGAATATGGCATAAGAAAAGCAGAAAGTTGAGGCTTCAAAATCTCTGAGCTGGGCGGATTAGCAGCTGGTGAAAAGAGAGCTGCTGGGATTACAGAGGCTGACGGTAAAGCTGGTGGTAGAGGCGGGGAGGCATTACCCACATCGACGGTGCGGTGGCATTTCTTGTGCTTTTGAGGGTTTGGATGGTCCTTCCTTATTTTACCAGACCTCATGGTGCAGCAGAATCCTGGACCTTCCCTTAAGGCGAGGACAAATTCAAGGGGGAAGAGTGACTCTCAGCATGGGAGGATAAACCTTGAAGAGGCCCTTTCACAGCGCTCGTTTGAAAGGTCAGCGCACCAACTGAAGACTAACAGACTAGAAGTGAAGGGATGAGGGAGTCCCAATTGAATTGTGCGGCAAGGGGAGGCAAGAGATAAGGCACTGGCAACACGGTCCGGACAAGCCGCACTAGCGTGACGCCAGCAGCTTCCATCAGAGCCGTTTGCCTGCAACCTAAGTTATAATTTGTACACTGGCCAACTTGGGGCAATTTATAGGATGTTGAACACTTGCCTAAGGCCGCCTTCTTCTGCAATGCTCCTATGTTGCAGTTATATTGCTCCAATGTGGCTCCAATGTGGCTCCTGAATAACTCCTATGCGGCTCCTGCCCAGCGGTTCTTACAGTGCTGAGGGATCCAGGGAGATCGATATTGGCCCAAAGTTCTCTTGTACGGCTGCCAAGCACCCTGGGGCCACCCGTCACAAGATGGAGAGCAAAAAGGAAGGCAGTGGCCAGCCTAGCACAACCCCCCTCCGGGCCCAAGCTCCCTGAACAGGCGGGCCTGGGTCCGGGTGCCGGAGACCAGCAACAACAGCCCAGAAAGTCAAGGACGGCCAGATGGTGGAGGGGAGATGGGGGGAGACAACCGGAGGCCAACCCGCTACTGCTGGGCCGCTGAGCAGCACCCCCAAGCGCAATAGCTGATGTGATTACCCCGAGAGATAGGCTCTCTCTCATGCAGCTTCTCTCTCGTAAGGTTGTAGGTGTAGACTTACTGCAATCCTCCTTAGTCCTCACGGCCCTTGTGGTTGACCCGACTCCGGCACCGGATCCTGTTTTCAGCCACCAGGCGTCTCCACGGTGTTACCCCAGCGGCCGCGAGCTCAGAGACTCCACCTCTCAATAGGCACCGGCTCCGACACCGGCTACAGTGGCAGCGTCCTGGTGTCCGGCGGCTCTGGCAGCCGCGCGGCAACTCTGAGGCACTGCCTCCCTGAATTATGTGACCTCTCTGCGACCTCACGACCTCACTCAGTAGTGGACATATCTACTTGACTCTCACTCAAGGCCCTGTGGCACCCAGAAACAGGATTTTTAGCATTGATCGCCATGTTAACACTTTTTTTTATCTTACTTACACATTCTTTTATCTCCATAATTTCTAGCAAAACTTTGGATTCTATATTGTCTAGTTTTCTATGCAACTTCGTAAACAAAGTTTCCATGCTTTTTAATAGAGGACCATCATGGGTTATTGGTGCGTCTAGGGATTTTCTTTCATGTATTTCAGGGGTTATTTTCCCTCCCTTGGGAAGCTGTAATTATGGTATGAGATTAAATTTTGTTATCTGCCTGTTCCTCTTCTTCTTGGGTGGGGGGAGTTAAGTCATCTACGCTAATCAGAGGTTCTATTCCTACTATTGAATATGTTGGTACTGTTGGGTCTAAAGAAGATTCAGGGACCACACACAGCTTCTGTGCTCATTTCTATAATGACCTCATGTAAAACACTTTTGGTAGCCACCAGACGTGCTTCAGCATTAATAATCTCTTCATTTGGTTTCCCCATTGCATCTGTAAGGTAGTTAGTGATCATATTGGTTGTACTAAGGGGTTTCGTACTAATGCCATACCCTACCTGATTCTGCTTCCTTTTCCCCATAGTAAAATATGGGCTATAAATTTCTAAGTAGGGTCATCTTTACTAATCAAAGTGAGGATATACAGGTCTTCAGGCCGAGAAGCTAAGAGAGTATGCCCAGCCCAGCCTCCTCTGGGCTCTGATGGGCACAGATGGGACTGCCCTTGGTCCGGTCTGTGGTTAACTGCCTGGTGCTAATAGCGCTCGTTGGTCTGGTGAGTGGGAGCAGCTGTGACTAAAAGATGGCCACCTCCTGGTGCCAAAGAGCACTCTGGGATATGTAGCCCCCCTCCTTGTGGTAGCGCGTCCCACGCTGCGGTTAACTGCCTGGCGCGTTTTAGAGCTCGTTGGTCTGGTGAGTGGGAGCAGCTGTGGCAAAATGGGATATGTAGTCCCTCTCGTTGTGGTAGCACATCCCATGCTGCGGTTAAGTGCCTGGTGCTTTATAGTACTCGTTGGTTTGGTGAGTGGGAGCAGCTGTGGCAAAAAGATGGCTGCCTCCTGGGGCCAAAAACCACTCTGGGATATGTAGTCCCTCTCCTCGTAGTAGCGCATCCCATGCTGCGGATAACTGTCTGGTACTTTATAACGCTTGTTGATCTGGTGAGTGGGAGCAGCTGTGGCAAAAAGATGGCCACCTCCTGTGGCCAAAGAGCACTCTGGTAGAGGTAGTCCCCCTCCTTGTGGTAGCACGGCCCGCGCTGCATTTAACTGCCTGGCGCTTCATATCGCTCATTGGTCCGGTTAGTGGGAGCAGTTGTGGCAAAAAGATGGCCTCCTCCTGGGCAAAAGTGCATTCTGGGATATGTAGTCCCCCCACCCCCCCCCATGGTAGCGCATTTACATTTTTTGCTACAGGTTAGAAGCCGAGGGACAACCTAGACCCATAGGCCCCTAGTGTGGTAAACACCTCAACCAAGTATGTCAATAGTTACACCGCTATTTTATTTGCATTCTGATTCATTGCACCACTGATGTCATACAATTCCTAAAGTGACGGGGTCCCTCCTACTCAGATGACAAGATTAACTGAGTATCATTTGCATATGACACTAAGGACAGCCTAAACAATTCCACAATGTCCCTTAGAGGGCAGACAGAGAAAAGTGGAACTTAAAGCAGATCCCTGGGGACCCCAAACTTAAATTGGCATTTAGTGTAGGAGAAAGGTGGAACTATAACTTGGAAGGAACGTCCTTCAAAAAAGAGAAAACCAGGCCAGCAGCATGTCCTGAATATCAATATGACTCAAACTGGCCAAAAGTGTAGCTCATGGGAAATCATGTCAAAAGCAGAGCTTAAATCTAGTAAAATCCGAGCCACTGAACCACCTCTATCCATGATCTGACGCAGCTCCTCTGTCACCCTAAGCAATGTACTCTCATTTCTGTATGCAAGCTGAAAGACAAGTAATGAACCACTTGATTGTTAATAGATTTCTCCAAAAGTGTGTTCAAAGATGGTAAGGGGGATATAAGGTGAGTAGCCAAATATAGGTTTTTGTAATAGTAGAAACACCATGATATACTTCCAACTGGGCAGAACTACCAGAGTGGAAATGGAAAGATTTAAAAGTTTAAAAGGACAAAAAAAGTACAAAGCCTACCTTTTTCAATATATCAGGGTTTGCTGGGTTGCACGATGAGCCAGATTTTACTTTAATGCAGAGATATTGTAGGCAGTCCATATTCAGTGGCTCAAAAAGCAGCTAGGCGCAAGATTACTGAAGATTTCTGAACTGGTAGGGATGGCAGTAACTAACATGTGGCTTGGATTATCCTCTGCCAAATGTTTTTAAATATCTTTATTTTTTTCTTACAAAGTACTCTGCATGCATATTACACTTCCTTCCAGAAGTGTCAAATAGAGCAGTGTTGTCTGACCTATTTGTCAGAGCTTGCACACTGTTAAAAATGTATTTAGCTGGATTCTGACAACCCTGAATTTTCACAATATATAAAAGTGAAACTAAGGCCTTTTTTATCATTTTTGTTAATGTTTGATATAGACAGAGCAAACCTTTTAGGCCTCAGAACCATAAGATTTCTGCCATGCTTGTCCCAACACTTTGCATCTACTCAACTAAATGATTATCAAACCAAGAGGCAAGTGTTTCATTTTTAGGCTTTGCCATTGTTTTGCAGAATGAGAGTATCAGTAGACAAAATACTCCAAGAGCTGATCCTAGTCACCAATTCTTCAAAATTAGTGTCAACCGCTGGTCTAATGGGCTGTAGCATATTACAGATGATGGCTTTGTCAAGTTTGTTCCATTTTCTATTAGGCAGTGGAGTAGGGTTTATCTAAGGTCCTCAGGGCTTCCCTATCACTGTAAGAGGGACTGCATAATGGGAGAGGGGTGTGCATGCTTAAGAGCTTTAGATTTGAAAAAGTAGGCTCCAACAAATGGCCTGCTCAGTCAGAAGAACCTTTCATCAACTAAATTAACTGAACCCGTTCCCTTTCTTTTAGCACATTTAGTGCATGGGGCACAGTATCAGAATCAAAATTTTAATTAGCATTTCAAATAATATTTAAGTCAAGATCACGTTTACAAATGGAACAGTATTCTCCACTACCACTTCCAGAATGCTATTAAGGGAGCAGCAGTTGGGACTACCTGTCCCAGGCCTCACAGGGGCTAGCAGGGGGAGCCCCCGTTATCATCACTCCTGATCTTTAGCTGGCACTATGGTGGTCATTACAACCTTTGCGGTCTTTTTACAAGACCGCCGAGGGACCGCCGTGCGGAAGACCGCCAGTAGTGGCGGTTTGCTGCTCGGCCTATTATGACTGTTGGCTGCTTTCTGTCCTTTTACCGACGGAGAGCTGCCAACAGCCACACTGGCGGGCGGCGGGGAAGTGGAGGTTGCTCCACCTTCACCACCACGCCAACAGAACACCGCCCAGCGAATCACGTCCTGTGATTTGGCGTGGTGGTGTTCTGTTGACGGTGTGGTGTCGGCGGGGCAGCCCCCATGGCTCCCGTCCCCTCCCGGAGGATCGACGGAACAGGTAAGTCGATCGTCCGTTAGGGGGGGGGGGCGGGGGGGTGTTGTGTGTTGTGTGGGTGCATGGGGGTGTACGTCTGTGTATGTAGAGGGGGTGTGTGAGTGCATGTATGCTTGAGGGGGTGTTGCGTGTTTTGGGAATGAGTGCGTGTATGTCTGTGGGTATGTCTGTATGGATGTGTGCGTGTATGTTTGCATGTGGGTGTGCGTGCCTGACTGTGTGTGTGTATGTTGGCATGTATGTCGGTGTGTGTGCGTGTGTGTGTTGGTGGTTCCTGCATACGTGTTGTGTGTGTGTGAGTTATGTGATGTTGGGGGTCCGGGTGGGGAGGGGGGCCGTGCCACCTTTGGGGGGTGGCAGGGGTGGTGGGGGTGTAGGGGAGGGAGTTGGAATGGGGGTGGGGGATGGGGGAGACCCCTATCAGTGCCAGGTAAGGAATTCCCTGGCACTAATAGTGCTTAACGCCCTGGATTTCGTGGCGGTTCCAACCGCAGGAAATCCACGGCGGTAAGCCGGGTCACAATACCGCTGGCGGTATAGTGATTTTCCGCCGGGCAGGAGACCCAGGTCTCCAGCCCGGAGGTCGTCTCTGCCCTGGCGGGCGGAACGGAGAACCGGCGGATGACCATGGCGGTAACCGCCATGGTCATAATACAAAAAAAAAGACCGTCAGCCTGTTGGCGGTCTTACCGCCGCTTCTCCGCCTTCCGCCAGGGTCATAATGACACCCCTTTGTAACTTGTGGATCCAACTTCCTGTGTGGGATGTGTTTGGGTCACGCCCGTCCTGTGTCATTAGCACCAGGAAGAGCCAGGGCAGGGCAACCTCCCATTTGCTCTGTAACTGGGTTCTTTGATGGCATCTTCGAGAACACCTAGTTTAATTATCCAGGTTTGTCCTAAACTCCTGTTGTTGCTTGTGATTCCCTCTCAGCCCTGATTTAGGTTGGGACATAGTCCTGGTGCTCACACACAACAAGAGGAAGAGCTATGGGGTTACTGCAGGGCTCCCGACCATCTGCCTGTGCGAGCCATAATTCTCCTCTAGGCTTGTTTGCCCCTCCTCATCTCCCTTTAGCTGGGGCTAGTCATCGTACACTGCCCCGCTGCTTCCTTGGACATAATTAAAGTGCCTTGGTGAGTGTGTGTAGTGACTGGCAACCACAAATCTTGCAGTGCATCTTACAACAGCTCCTACAAATATCCCCCCCTTTGCTTCCTACAGCTTCACACCATCCTCTAGTTTAATTGAATTTTAAGAAACCTTCAGGGCATGCATGTAGTGCATAGACATTCACACCTCAAGCCCAATTGTATCCTATTGTTCACGTGCATCTTGCCTCGATCTGCTCCTGGGGTGGGGCATAATCCCCTAGTTATCCTGACCCTGAAGGAAAGGTGTGGAGTACTTGGGGGAGCTACTAGCCCCATAATACTTTGCAGGATTCGTATCTGGGGCATCTTTGGTTTATTTTTGGCAAAGCTTTAGCTCTCTCCCACATCTTTTTGCACCCTTTTTGTGGGAACTACTAGCGCCATAATGCTTTGCAGGATTCGTAAAAGGGGAGCCTCTGGTTTATTGTTGTCTGAGCTTCACCTCTCCCCTGCTCCTTTTTGCACCCTTTTTCTGCCTCCCTTTGGGCAGAGACTATGGTGGTCATTATGTCATTGGCAGTGACAGTTAAAGTGGCAGTACTACTGCCAACAGGCTGGTGGTAATTACCGCCAAATTAAGACCATGGCGGTGAAAACTCCCATAGACAGCCAATGTACCACACTATCTGCCATGGAGTTAACACCACTCACCAAGGCGGTAGCCACCAACAGCCAGGCGGAAGACAAGGTACCGCCCACTTTATCATGACACTGCAATCCGCCACAATTTCTGGGGCGGTACCAACGCCATCAAAAGCCTGGCAGAAACACTGCACAGAAGACAAAAGACTCACCATCAGAGACACAGAGCAGAACAACGCCGCCATGGAACCGGAAATGCAAGTCTTCCTGATGCTCTTCTACGCCATGCTTCACCTGGAACACCAATGCCAACAAAGAAGACGACGGTAAGTACTGCCGCCTAGCACACAAGGGAGGGAGGGAGGAAAAGGAGAGTGACACACACATGCACAACACACACCAGACACACACACCATATACACACAACCAGCAGTGGATGAAAAACAATGGTACACAGCACACGTCATAATAATGCAAGGACTACAGTAAGGCAGGACTGAGAATGTATTGAATGGAAATAGCCACCAAGAGAACCAATTGGATAACAAAGAGATATGTACAATTGTCCAGAAAGGGTCAATGCCCAGTCCAAAGAGCAAAGGGCCCACATGCCCACAGGGTACAGTCCAAGGCCCAACTTGTTTCCTGACAACATCCGCACAGAACTGTGCATGGGCATCATTTTGGAAGTGGGCAGGCACCTCAGGGGGAAGGAGGGGGAGTGGGGCACCTCAGCTGAAGTCGGGAACTTGCCCACTGGTTCTGGAGGGGGCTCCATGCCCATTACTCATTGCTCTGGAGTGCAAGGTCACAGTCTCTCAGGTGGGGTACTTGCCCACTGGTTCTGGAGGGGGCTCCATGCCCATTACTCATTGCTGGGGAGTGCAAGGTCACAGTCTCTCAGGTGGGTTACTTGCCCACTGGTTCTGTAGGGGGCTCCTTGTACAGCAATCCCTGGAGGGTGGCCTACATGCCCTCTACTGGAGGTGAGGACTGCATTGTCTCAGCTGGAGTTGAGGGCTCCGTGACCACTGGTGGTGGTGGTGGTACCGTGTCAGCCTCTGCTGGAGGTGAGGGCTGCAGTGTCTCAGCTGAGGAAGGAGCCTCCTGGGCAACCTCTGCAGGAGGTGAAAGCTGCTGTGTCTCAGCTGGGGAAGGTGCCTCCTGGGCAGCCTTTGTTGGAGGTGATGGCTGCTGTGTTTCAGCAGGGGATGAGGGCCCCCTGCCCACTGGTGGTGGTGTTGGTACCCGTTTAGCCTCTGCAGGAGGTCAGGGCTGCTGTGTCTCAGCTGGGCAAGGGGCCTCCTGGGCAGCCTCTGTTGGAGGTGAGTGCTGTTGTGTGTCAGCAGGGGATGAGGGCCCCGTAACCTTTGGTGGTGGTGGTACCCTGCCAGCCTCTGCAGGAGGTGAGGGCTGCTGTGTCTCAGCTGGAGGTGAGGGCTTCTTCCCTTACAAGGCAGGAGGTGCGGGCTTCTTCCCTTTTCTGGCAGGAGGTGAGGGTTTCTTCCCCTTCCTGGCTGAGGGAGTGGGATTCTTCCCCTTCCTGGCTGGTGGAGTGGGATCCTTCCCCTCCCTGGCTGGTGGAGTGGGATCCTTCACTGTCTTGTCTCAATGACTAGGAGCTGTCTCCACTGTCCCTGTGGACTCTTTGGCTGAGGTGCTGGGCTGGGTCATTGGGACCTTGTTCTTACGGGCAGGACAGGGGGAGGAGGAGGGAAGAGGTCAAGTTGAGCAAGGAAAAGCTTCTTAGGGATGGTGGTGCAGGATGAGGGAGGTAGTATAGGAGTGGAAGTTGAGGGAGGGGTTGTTGGAGGAGTACATCTACTGGACTTGGGTGCAGGTGCATGGGCAGTGTGCTGATGTGAGGAGGATGGCTGTTGGGTGTCTGAGTGCCTGTGTTTGTGTCCTTTAGGAGGAGGGACAGACAGGGTGGGAGAGGACACAGGGATTGTGTGGATGAATGTTGTGGAGGTATCTCCTAGTGAGGTTTGCATGCTGCTTGGTGTGGTAATGCTGGTGGTGGATGTTGAAGCAGTGCATGCAGCTGTGAGTGTGGACGTGAATGTGAGGGAGGTGGAGGAAGGAGGCCAGACCCTGAATCGATCTCTGTTGGGCCGCCAATCCACTGTGGATGATCCAGGAATGCATTGCATTGCTGCATCTCGGATGCCAGCCCCTGGGCGGCATTCAGAATGGTTGACTGCCCTACAGAAATGGATCTCAGAAGGTCAATAGCCTCCTCACTCAGGGCAGTAGGGCTCACTGGGGCAGGGCCTGAGGTGCCTGGGGCAAAGGAGATGCCCACCCTCTTGGGTGAGCGGGCACAAGGAACTCGCTGGGGGGCTACTGGGAGGGCGGTACAAGTATGGGGGTGGCAGCTGTACCTGCAGCTGGGGTGGTCACGGAGGTGTCCGTCACCACTAGGGAGCTTCCATCGGAGGAGGTATCTGAGTCAGTGTTGTCACCTTCTGTCTCTGCCGTGGTGCTCCCCTCGCCCTCCGTCCCACTGGTTCCCTCGGCGTTGATAGACTCTGCCTCCTGGGTCCTGTGGGATGCAGCTCCCTCTGTCGCCAGTGCCCCTGCTCCTCTGCCAAATTATGCTAATTTACACATGAACAGGATGGCAGAAGGAGAAAGAGGGGGAGGGAGAGAAAGGGAGCACTATGTCAATTACAGCACCAACACCACAGTTGGCATACACAGTACCGTCACACACAGTGATCAGGATTGAGCACTATGCTTTGCACTGGCATTCAATTGGCTAGATGCCACAGCAAGATAAGAGCCAACCACCACCAACTGCACCCCTCCTTGGACCCACTAAGCCCTTTCAGACATGGAATGAAACCTAGCTAGGTTACCTGGATTGGCTATACACCCATTATCCTTGAGCTGGATCATGCTGCAATGTCTGACCTGGCATCAAGGGGCACCCACTAACTCACACCCACCTCCCAGATCCCATGCCACCTACCAATTTTTGTGGAAACGCTGACTGTACTCACTCACCTTGTGGCTGCTGTGATTCCCTCAACCACCCATCCAGATCTGGGTAGGACAACGCCATTGTGAGGGCCATCAGGAGGGTCAGGTTCCGACGGGCACCCCTTCCTCATTGGGAGGCTATCGCCAGCTGGGCCTCTGTGGCCTTCCATGCCCAGCGTCTCAGGTCCTCCCACCTTTTCCGACAGTGGGTGCTCCACTTGCTGTAGACCCCCAGGGTCTGAACGTCCTTGGTGAAGGCACACCACAATCCCTTCTTTAGGTTGGAGCTGACCTGCAGAGGCAATACAGATGGGAGGACACCATTACACATACAATCCAGCCTGTCACACATATGGCCCACCAATCCCGTTTCCATCTCCATCTCCATTGACACACACATAGGCCGGCGCCCACCATGTACACTACCACCACTGATGACACAATGCTTGCACACACATCTCCATGCATCCTTCCAACATGCATCATACCCAAGATGTACTCACCTGTTGGTCTGGAGGCCCATAGGGCAGTCCATACTTGGGTAGGACCCATCCATCAGCCGCTCCAACTTCTTCAAAGTGAAGGCAGGGGCCCTTTCCCAGACACAGGTCACAACAGCTACTCACCCCGAGAAAGTCTGCCAGATACTAGTGGCATGCTGCAATTTGCACAACCTGGCTCTCAGACGACATGTGCCTTTTCTGCAGGAGGAGGAGACTGTAGATGGCCCTGTGGCAGCAGTGGATCCTGAGGACAGAGAGGATGAGGAGGCAGAGGAAGAGCATGTGGACAACATAACATCAGTTATACATCAGTACTTCCAATAACACACAGGTAAGACAGTGGAAATGATCATTGCTCTGTCTATTGATTTCACCTATGTCACTGAGCATGATGGCTTTTACTTCCTTTGCATTTCAACTTACTGTCACCTATGGCTTGTCATTTTACAGATGTTGGTGATATGACAACAGTGTCCTGATGTGATTACTATAGACGGTTACAGGTCATTAATTGTATGCTATCACAATGTTCAGATCATTTGCAGTAGATGTGACTGTTCCCCTAAATACACATTCTCAAAACATATAATACTATCAGTCAAGTTGTGTTCAATGGTGTTTATTGTAGTGCTACAAAATTGAGGGAAAAGTGCAATGGAATGGGGTGATGGTAGAGGAAAGTCCAGGGTATTATTCCAGTCTATTTGTAGCACAGGTCCAGTGTCCAAGTGGCCATAGGAAGGTGAGCAAAGGCAGTTCGAAGTGGACAAGGTGACAGGGTGGGATACAAGGGGGACAATCAGGAGAGTCTAATTTCCTGGCAGTGGTCTTGGTCTTGACAAGTGTCTCTGGCTTGTGTCTGGGTCACAGGGACCGATTACAGGGTGGTTCACCTTCTGCAGGGGGAGGGGTCCTTTCAGGCATGTGAGTCCTGTGGTGGGGCCTCCTGCCCACTAGCTGCAGTGGAAGTGGAGGGCTGGTCAATAGACTGGCTAGTGTTAGTGATCCGCTGCTGTGCTGACGATTGCCTCATGATGTTGGCCATGTCTGCCAGCATCCCTGCTATGGACATCATGGTGGTGTTGAGGGCCTGCAAGTCCTCCCTGATCTCCTGATGGTGTTCCTCCTGCAGCCACTTGTTCTCCTGCATGTTGTCAAGGATCTGGCCAATTGTGTCCTGGGATTGTTGGTAGGCCACTAGGATCTTGGTGAGTGCCTCCTAGAGAGTCGGATCCCTGGGCTTGTCCTCCCCCTGGTGCACAGTGGTCCTCCCAGTGTCCCTGTTCCCCTGTGCCCCTGTCTACTGAACATTGTGCCCACTACCACTGACCCCAGGTCCCTGAATGTCTTGGGGGAGAGGTGTGGACTGGGGTCCCTGCACAGGTGGGAACACTGCTGATTGACATGTCCTGAGGACAGAGGTGTGGGGACCCTGGATGGGTGCTGTGGTGTTGGATACTGATGGGGAGGCTCTGTGGTGGACTGTGAGTGGGCTGGGATGACAGACTGTCCAGTGGCCCCTGATGGGCCGGGTTGTTGATCCAGATCCTGAAGTCCGGAGTTACTCTTATCACTGGGGACATCTTCTGTTGGGGGACTGGATAGTCATGGCACCTCCTGTCCACTGACATTGGCGGGGCACCTGCGGGGATGTAAGTGCTGTATTATGTTTCATGCTTCTGGCATATTGTACATCCCTAGCTTCCCCTCTATTGTTGCTGTTGCCCTGCAACCTTTGTTTGTGTAGGTTGATGTTTTGTGGGATTGTTAATTCCCCTATGCTGTGCATGCATTGGTGATGGGTGTCCATCCAGGGCTGGGAGGTCTGTCAATGCATTGGTATAGTATGCAGGGCTTGGCATTGAGGTTGGTCTAATGAATAGGTGCAGTGTGTGGGATGGAGTGGAATGATGGGAGTGAGGGTGAGGGTGTGAGATGGCATGCGGGTATGGGGGTTGATAAATAGTAAATGTTGACTCATCAGCATCCAGTCCTCTGGCAACTCCAGTGAGTCCCTCAGGATGCAGTAATGTCCCATGCTGTGAGCTGTCGGTGAGGAGCTGGTGGCTTGCTGCTATGAAATGTACCTTCCCCCGTAGGTCGTTCCACCTCTTCCTGATGTCATCCCTTTTTCTTGGATGCTGTCCCACGGAGTTCACCCTGTCCATCCTCCATCTTCCTGGCAATGGATATTTGCTATACCAGTGCTCCAAACAGCTGTGGATCTACCATGACAATTTCCTCCACCATGACCCACAACTCCTCCTCTGTGAAACAGGGGTGCCTTTGTGGGGACATGGGTGTTGTGTTTTGTGTGGAAGTGTGTGGGTGTTGGGTACTGTGGTTGGGTGTGCGTAGTGGGATGCATGAGGGATGTATGGGTGTGTGTGCCTAGTTGTCACAGTGGTCTTGGTCTGGTGGCAACAAGTTTTATTCGTAAAGGTTTGTGGGTGATGTGGGTGTGGGTTTTATAGTGCTGTGGGTAGGTGGGTGTGGTGTGTGTATGAGTGGCAGGTGGGTTTTTGGTATTGACCAATGTAGTGTGGTTTAGTATTTGGGTGTCTGTTAGACCTGACGGCCTTAGGGTGGCCACCCCTAACTTTTTGCGTGCCTCCCTCCACTTTTTAGATACTGTTTTTGCTGGTTTTTAGACTCTGCACACTTTACCACTGCTAACCAGTGCTAAAGTACATATGCTCCCTCCCTTTAAACTGGATGACATTGGATCATACCCAATTGGATTATTTAATTTACTTAGAAGTCCCTAGTAAAGTGCACTATATGTGCCCAGGGACTGTAGATTGAATGCTACAAGTGGGCTTGCAGCACTGAATGTGCCACCCACTTTATTAGCCCCTTCATCCTGTCTCAGGTCTGCCATTGCAAGGCCTGTGTATGCAGTTTCACTGCCAATTCGACTTGGCATTTAAAAGTACTTGCCAAGCCTAAAACTCCCCTTTTTCTACATATAAGTCACCCGTGAGGTAGGCCCTAGTTAATCCATGGGGCAGGGTTCTGTGTACACAAAAGGCAGAACATGTACCTGTGTAGTTTACATGTCCTGGTAGTGTAAAGCTGCTAAATTAGTTTTTTGACTGCTGTGAGGCCTGATCCTTCATAGGCAAACATTAGGGCTACCCTCATATACTGTTTGAGTGGTAGCTGCTGATCTAAAAGGAGTAGCAATGTCATATTTAGTTTGGCCAGAATGGTAATACAAAATCCTGCTGACTGGTGAAGTTGGATTTAATATTTCTATTTTAGAAATGCCACTTTTAGAAAGTGACCATTTCCCTGCACTTAAATCCTTCTGTGCCTTACAATCCACGTCTGGCTAGGTCCAGTTGACAGCTCCCTTGTGCATTCACTCAGACAAACCCCAAACACAGGATGATCAGCCTCACTTGCATAGATCTGCATTTTGAATGGGTCTTCCTGGGCTGGGAGGGTGGAGGGCCTGACACTTACATGTCAAAGGACAGTAGCCTGCCCTCACACAAAGGACTGACACACCCCCTACTGGGACCCTGGCAGACAGGATTGAACTGAAAGGGGACCTTGTGCACTTCTAGGCCACTCTTTGAAGACTCCCCCACTTCAAAGGCGCATTCGGGTATTTAAAAGGGGCCTGTGCCCCTACCAACTCAGACACTTCCTGGAGAAGAGAACCTGAACCAGAACCTGCAACCTGTCAAGAAGAACTGCTTGGCTGACCAAAGGACTCATCTGACTGCTTTGCCCTGCTGCCTTGCTGCTCTCTGGCTGTGCTGCGATGTGCTCTCCAAGGGCATGGATAGACCTTGCCTCCTGTTCCCCGAAGTCCCAGGACCAACAAAGACCTCATCTCTGCAAGAAGGACCCCTTATGTGGCTAAAATCGAGGCACAGCCTGCCAGAAATGACACACAGCCTGCATCCTGGTGAAAAATTCAGTGCACGCCAAACCGGAATGACGCAGCCCGACTTCGCAATGAGAAGATCGACGCAGCGCCAGCGTAGCAACCGTAAATTCGACACATGGCCCACTGGATCGACACACAGCCAGCCAAAATGATGCAGCCTGACTTCCAGAGAGGAATCAACGCAGCGCCTGCCGTGCGGTAGAAATTTCCACGCAACACCCACCGGATCGAAGCAGCCCCTGTGACTTTGTCCTGTCAGTGCCAGAAATCCACGCATTGTCTCTGGGGCGTCCAAAAACCCTGCAACCCAAAGAGGATCCAAGACCGAGCGCTGGAAATTGACGCAAAGCCTTCCCTGCGTGAAAACTAAATGACACACCGCCATGTGCGGCCTGATTAATCGGCGCACATCTCTCTGTTTTTCACGCATCTCCTCCTCTGCGGTTCCTTGCAGAGATTTTCGAACTCAAACCAGGTACTTTGTGCTTGCAAGAGACATTTATTGCTTTTAAAAGACTAAGGGTGAGATGTAGCAAGCAGGTTTGCCCATTCTGTGTCTATGAGAAAATGTGTTCGTACATATGGCCCTAAAACACTTTGGGGGTCATTCTGACCTCGGCGGTAAAAGGCGCTTACCGCCGGTCAGAAGGCCGCCATAACACCGCCATAACAAGGCCGTCATTCTGACCCGCAACTGGCAAACCGCCAAAAATCCGACATCCACAAAAGTCCGCCACACCAAAGGTCAGCGGGAAACTGGCGATGACCAAACCTCCACCGTCACGCCAATAGAAATACGTCCATACCATTCCGACCCACAAATCCCCGCAGCGGCCTTTCAACCGCGGTATTCCATTGGCGGTACACACCGCCGCGGTCAAAATACACACACCTTTACAAAACACTACCACATTGGATAATTCAAAATACACATACCTGAGACACATACACACACCACTCCCACACACCCAATTAAATATAAAACACACACCCACATCACCCACAAACCTTATGACCACAATTGCGAGTGAAGGACAGAGAGAGAGAGCACAGCATAGAGTAGACCATCACACAGAGGCAAATCACAACATCAGCCACACAATTTCCTCGCACAAAACACCATACACCACCACACTCACAACACTCTACAACACATACACCACCCCTCTCCTCATCCACACCACCCCAAGGCACCCCAAAGACACCCCAGGTTCTCTGACGCAGAACTCAGGGTCATGGTGGAGGAAATAGTTCGTGTAGAGCCCCAGCTCTTCGGGGCACAGGTGCAGCACACCACCATTGCCAGGAAGATGGAGCTATGGCAAAGAATAGTGGACAGGGTCAACGCTGTGGGACAGCATCCACGCAATCAGGAAGCAGTGGAACGACCTACGGGGGAAGGTGCGTTCCATGGTATCAAGGCACAACATCGCGGTGCAGAAGACTGGCGGCGGACCCCCACCTACTCCCCCAGAATTCACAGCATGGGAGGAGGAAGTCTTGCACATCCTGCATCCTGAGGGCCTCCCAGGAGTAGGCGGAGGAATGGACTCTGGTAAGTCTAATCTTCACTACTTCATTCCCCCCACCCCACCTGCATGCCAAATCATACCCCCACCCCCATCACACCAACTCCTTGCAAATGGCTCACCATCACATCCCACCCATCCCAAAACTTATCCCTGCGTGCGTCCCCTAAGCATGGACACTCATCCCCAAAGCATGCCCACTGCACACACCCATCACCCCCACAAGCCACCGTCACAAAAGCCCCCACAAGGGAATGCCAGCACTGGGGTACACGGCCACCCACCCATTACACGAAATGCCACACACAGAAGCAATAACCATACTCTTATACACCTGCAGGACCCGAATGCCACCACACCGCCACGGAGGGTCCAGAGATGTCCATCCCACCCCCAGAAGAGGCCCCCAGTGGTTCCCCACAGACAGCCACAGGCTACACCAGACCTAACCCCCTCTGGTAACACCAGCACAGCTCCCACCCAGCGGGCCCATGCCTCTGTCTCCAGGACATGTCAATCAGCGGTGTGTCCACCACTACAGGGCACCCAGGTTGACCCACCACCCCAACAACAACAGGGACCTTGGGGCAGTGGTAGTGGGCACACCGTCCAGGGGACAGAGGCCCAGGAACACAGGGGAGCTGGGAGGGCTGCTGTGCGACAGGGGGGGACAGGCCAAGGGAACCGACTCTCCAAGAGGCCCTCTCCTCCATCATGGGAGCATACCACTGCTCCCAGGAGACGATGGCTACGGTACTGCCCAGGTTCCAGGAGATCCAGGTACTGCAGCAGGAACAGTACATGGGGTTCAGAGAGGAACTGAGGAACATTAGTTCCGCAATGGGGACCATCGTCGTGGCCCTTAACCAGATACTCACCACATTGCGGGACCATGTGGCACCACAAAGGGCCCCTGTCACTAGCCTGGACCAGGAACAGCCTACCACCTCCGCCGGCGCTAGTGGACAGGAGGCCCCCACACAACGACAGGCCACCAGAACCCCACCTCCTGCAGAAGAAGAACCACCCCGCAAGCAGAACCTGAGATCTCACAAGAAGACAGAGTAGGATGCCAAGACCCCCGCCAGCAAACGATACCCCCTGATGTCATCCCACTGTCCCACATTGTCACCCTGTCCAACCTTGAACTGCCCCTGCTCCATCCTACCACAGGCATATGGACAATGCACCTGTGCGACTGAGAACTGGACTCTGCCATGGACATTACTCCACCATCACCCATCACCGTTTTACAATCATGTTCCTAAATTTAGCACTTTAATTAAATCACTTATTGCACTAAAAAAATCTGGAGTCTGCTTGTATTTTGAACAAATGTATTAGACATAACAGTGCCAGAATGTTCAGTTACATTGTGATGACAACATACCACTGTCACACAGCTGTAGTCCATGTGCAAACAAAGCAGAGGTCATGCAGTGGGGCCCACAGCTCTGAAAACGGAAGGGAAAGTCACAACTCAGTTAACAGGAACTGGGGGGGAACTCAGACAGTAGAGAGGCAGGAGACTTTAAGTAAATGTAAAATGGCGTGGTTGATTCGTACCTGTGTGCTACTGAAAATACTGTTGTATCACTGTGTCCCTGTTGTCTGTGTCGTCCCCGTCCTCTTCCTCCTCTTCACTCTCCACAGGTTCCACAGCTGCTACAACACCACCATCTGGACCATCCTCCTGCAGGAAAGGCACCTGGCGTCGCAAAGCCAGGTTGTGAAGCATACAGCAGGCCACGATGATATGGCACACCTTCTTTGGTGAGTACATTAGGGATCCCCCTGTCATATGCAGGCACCTAAACCTGGCATTCAGGAGGCCGAAGGTTCTTTCTATAATCCTCCTAGTTTGCCCATGAGCCTCATTGTACCGTTCCTCTGCCCTTGTCCTGGGATTCCTCACGGGGGTCAGTAGCCACGACAGGCTGGGGTAACCAGAGTCACCTATTAGCCACACCCGGTGTCTCTGTAGCTGTTCCATCACATAAGGGATGCTGCTATTTCGCATGATGTACGCGTCATGCACTGACCCAGGGAACTTGGCATTTACATGGGAGATGTACTGGTCAGCCAAACAGACCACCTGGACATTCATAGAATGATAACTTTTTCTGTTCCTGTACACCTGCTCACTTCCACTGGGGGGAACTGAGGTACTGGGTTTTTCAGAACCGGTACTGATCCGGTAACCCAGCGGTGCCAGGCTACACCCAAAGACCTCGGGTACTTTCCTGATTCAGACTACAGAAACTCAGAGTCTTCTAGGTGAAGTCAAAGATCGAATTTATTGGCTGCAGCCAAGTAACAAGCGTCCTAGAAGTACAACAGCACGGTTTGTATGTTCTCAGGAGACTGTGGCCCGTATTTATACTTTTTGATGCTAAACTGCGCTAACGCAGTTTCGCGTCAAAAAATTTTGCACCGGCTAACGCCATTCTGAAGCGCCATGCGGGCGCCGTATTTATGGAATGGCGTTAGCCGGCGCAAGCAGACCGGCGCTGCCTGGTGTGCGTGGAAGAAAACCACATACACCAGGCAGCGCCGGCGTTGGGAAAAATGGCGTTAGGGCATCTTAAAATGGCGCAAGTCAGGTTGACGCTAAAAAATCGTCTTAACCCGATTTGCGCCATTTTTAACGACGCCCAGACGCCATTTACATGACTCCTGTCTTAGTAAAGACAGGAGTCATGCCCCCTTGCCCAATGGCCATGCCCAGGGGACTTATGTCCCCTGGGCATGGTCATTGGGCATTGTGGCATGTAGGGGGGCACAAATCAGGCCCCCCTATGCCCAAAAAAAATATAAAAAATGTTTTGTTATACTTACCTCAACTTACCTGAATGTCCCTGGGGTGGGTCCCTCCAGCCTTGGGTGTCCTCCTGGGGTGGGCAAGGGTGGCAGGGGGGGTCCCTGGGGGCATGGGAGGGCACCTGTGGGCTCATTTTGAGCCCACAGGCCCCTTAACACCTACCCTGACCCAGGCGTTAAAAAGTGGCGCAAATGCGGGGTTTTTTGACCCGACCACTCCCGGGCGTGATTTTTGCCCGGGAGTATAAATACGACGCATTTGCGTCGCCGTCATTTTTTTAGACGGGAACGCCTTCCTTGCATCTCATTAACGCAAGGAAGGCGTTCACGCGAAAAAATGACGCTATTTGCCCATACTTTGGCGCTAGACGCGCCTAACGCCAAAGTATAAATATGGCGTTAGTTTTGCGCCGAATTTGCGTCGAAAAAAACGACGCTAATTCGGCGCAAACGGAGTATAAATATGCCCCTGTGTGTCAATGCAAAATCAGGTTTCCTTATATACAGTTTTTTAGGCTTCAGGCAAACATTCTTGACATTTTGGTTGGTCATTCACATGTCTTCACTACAAATAAAAAACAGTGTCATGATGAAACCTCATATTTCATGTCATCCAACCCATAATAAATTACCCGGCAAGGCCTAGAATTTCACATCAGATAAGTGTGGACCCCCAATAAAAACGGGCACCTCCCCATCGTAAAGTAAGAAGAAGAAAAGAGCAGGTGCAAGTGTGAGCAAGATTAGGCAGGGTGTGTGAGCGATAATAAGGGTTTTATGGCATGGTGTGCCTTGATGCTATCTGATTCGGCCACTGGGAGAGGGACTGACCAAACAGGTTTGGCCTGAGGCAATGGTTCCACCTTGCCCAGGTCAGAGAAAAGTCAATCAAGGTGTACGTGTCCTTGGAATCAAATCCGACTGTATTATAAGCCTATGTGAGGGCAACTTTTAAAATGGCTGCCGTGTATAAAATGGGAGCCACGAGTGCAGGACGAAAATGGCAATTTCGAGGTGAAAACGCTGCTGGAATTGAGCGAAAATGCTCATGCTTAGTGTACTAGTCATTATCGGTCTTTTGATCCTAAAATCGTACTGCTCTGGCAAAGTAAATTACATGGGTCCAGAATTTTTAGAACCACAAACCCTCCTTTTGCCCTTACATAGGCAATAAACCTATTCTCGTGCTAATCTGAGTCCAGGTCTATGTTTCTAAAGTCGTTGAGATGTTGCTGTAACATCATCCTAGTATTTAGCTTGTCTCTTGGTGCAGGTTTCCTTATGCATGATGTAACACAGAAACCATATATCGCAGGAGCACACTGCACGCATATACAGAACAGAAAAAGAATGGCCAAGATCATCCCAATGACCATCAGAATCTTCCATCCCCATGCTGATATCAGTTCCCAGAACCATCCCATTAATGACCAATCTCCTTTATCTAAATGAATAGATTCGGAAATTCTATGCAATTTGGAGATGGCCTGGTATACTGTTGGAGCGTTATCTGGGACAAAAACACAGCAACTCGATTGGATCAATGTACATACTCCACCCCGGTCTGCAAGGATGACATCTAATGCGACCCTGTTCTGAAGGGTCATAAGACGATCCGACTGGAGCTCAGCAGTCAAGTTACCAAGGGCACCAGCGGTTTCAGCCACGGTGGATTCAACCACTCTTACCAATTGCCTTATGCTCCTGCTGTTACTTATTTGTCCCCAGAACGGCAGAAAACCCTTTACGAAGTCCCCAAATTCTTGTACTGCAGTGTCTTCTTCACTGAAGACGCCTCTAACTATCCTTGTCTTGTGGTAATCTGCCGCTGCTGTGTAGGTAGGGGGCAACAGGAACGAAACAAAGCATGTGCCCGAAAAGTCAGGGGGCAACCATGTAAAGGCTCTATCATGGCAGATGAAATAGGTGCCCTTAGCTGCCAAGAGCGGAGGGGAGGTCTGAGATGCGAAGACATATGTCTCAGTGCAGACGCTTTCCCCTAGCTGAGCTCTGGGATTCCTGCCAGTACCTTACAGACACAGGTGACCCTGGTGGGGTACAACCCAAATCAGGGAAGATATCTTAGCTTGCTGCTTCTCATTCATTGTGGCTTCATATCCGGTCATGTTCCATCCTATATATGCCATTGTCTCATCTCTGGGGATAGTCTCGTAGAGGATATTGTCCTTCATCATGTCTATGATACCTTTAACTAAAGCATTTTTCTTAGGGTTGTCTTCCGCAAAACGTAGGGGGTAGTGTGCATAGATGAATATCGTTCTGAATGCCCACACGGAACCATTGTGGCTAAAAGGCAGGATCAGATAAGGGATACCTTTATCTGCTGTGTGAGGCATAAGGCCACACAGCCAACAGTTAGTTGTATTTATCACTAGTTGGTGTTGGTGCAAAAGCTGGATGAAGGAGTTATTAATGAACTCTAGTCTCCTAGCAGATTCATGTTTAGGGAGGAGTTGAAAAGAATGTGGGGAAACAGTGGAAGGAGGAGGTGTAGACGAGGTAGTGGGTGCCAATATCACGTTAAAACAGAATAAAATATATCCTATAAAAAACATAGGTATACTAAATAACATAAAAATGCACAGCAGCAAAAACCGTTTCCTGGTTATCGTTTCACATATTCTGTTCTTGAAACTCAGTCTTTTTAACATGTTCTCCATTCTGGAAAGATTCCATCCTCTAACCGTGGCCGCTCGTGGCGGTTGGTTTACTTCACTTAGGAGTGTTCTGAATGTTCCAGGCCGCCCTAGAACAAACCAGACCTGTAGACCTTGTGTCCACAGGCTACCCCCCTAAGTCTTTTCAGCCACGATCCTACAGCTGAACCCGGATGGAGGTTCAAAAAATACAAAAAGCAAAAAGTCATTCAAAAATAATTTTCCATATTGGAGAACTTTCCTAAAGAGAAGAAAAGTAAACTGTTTCATTTGTCCTTTATTCTTGGTCGTAGATTATAACGGTTAGTCCCAGGTATCGTGTGGTCCTGAAAAAGGAGTTCAGGTTCTGTAGTGTCCAAACGAACTGATGGTGATACTGCTGATTGTAAAATGTCATCATTTTTTTTCTCAGTGAGTGTTCCTTTTATTTGTGCATCGCTGAAAGGCAGAAAACGTGGCACGGTTTCAGTCTCTGAGTCGGCGACACCTTCCTGGACCCACCGGTCATATGGCAGAGGTAGGGGTACCCTTTTGCAATGGGTCCCATGGATCCAGTGTTTCTTCCCTTCTACTCGAACAGTTGATCTTGTGGAGAGAAGAACGAGGTGCGGTCCGGTCCACCTGGGCTGCTCGTTTTTGGTTCGCTGAAAGTTCTTTATTAAAACCCAGGATCCAGGCTCAATGGGATGACCTGGAGATTCAGAGACCGGAGGCAAGATGTCGTGGACCTGTTGATGTAAGACACGCAATTTAGCTGTCAATTCATACAAATAGTCAAGCAAGACAGGATGCTCTATCTCGCTGAACTTCTTGGGCCTAGGCACTCCCCATATATTGGCCGGGCGGCCAAAGATTATTTCATAAGGACTAAGTTTTACTCGTGAATGCACAGTCATTCTGGTTGATAGGAGTGCTAAAGGTAGAGCGTCAGGTCATTTGAGACCAGAGCTCGCTTGTATCTTGGCCAATTTTAGCTTTAGAGTGCCATTATAGCACTCCACTAATCCAGCTGACTGGGGGTGATTTGCAGCATGAAACTTTTGGTTTATGCCTAGCCCTTCGCATACTTTCTTCATCACTTGACCCACAAATTCACTTCCATTGTCACTCCAGATCATTCTCGGCATCCCGAATCTAGGGAAGAACTCTTTCACAAGGGCTTTGGCTGTGGATAGCGCAGTATTGTCTTTTAGGGGATAGGCTTCCACCCATCTTGAAAAGGCACAAACAACAACGAGTACGTATTTTAAGTTGTTGCACCTCTCCATGTGGATGAAATCTAGCTGCAAAACCTCAAACGGATACGTAGGAGGTGCAAAATGACCAGCTGGAGTTGGGGTTCCTCTACCAGGGTTGTGTTTCAGGCATACCATGCAATTTCTAACCACATTTTCTGCGCACTTGGGAATTCCTGTGTTTTGCCATACTGGGGCCAACAACTTACAAATCCCTTTCACACTGATGTGAGCCATTCCATGAGCCATTGTAACTACTGCAAGCACATACGAATCGGGTAGCAACCATCTTTGATGTTCTGACAACTCGACCCAACAACCATTCGCATCCAATTTACCCGTACTTTCTCTCCACTCACTCAATTCTCTCTCTGTGGCTTCAGCTTGAATCGATTTCACGCTTTCTATCGTGTCTTCACACATTCCAACATCACCAATCCATCTTGCAGGGCCCGCGACATACATTCGGCTCATCACATTCCTTGCCGTTTCTTTTGCGACCTCGTCAGCAAATGCATTCCCACGACCAACATCATCAGTCACCTTTTTATGTGCGCTACACTTCACAATCGCAACTTGCAACGGTAAAGTAAGTGAATCAAGGAGCTCGTTTACCAACTGACCATGCTGTATTTTAGTTCCATGCGAGGTCAGGAACCCACGTTCCTTCCACAAACGCCCAAAACTATGGGCCACACCAAACGCATATTGGCTATCGGTATAGATAGTCACTTTCATTCCTTTTGATACTGTACATGCTCTTGTTAGGGCTATTAACTCAGCTGCTTGGGCTGAATTATGTGGGATACGTGCAGCTTCAACAATCGAACCCAAAGTTGTCACAGCATACGCCGCAGTCGTGTCACCATTCGGGAGCTTAAAGCATGATCCATCCACCCACAAAGTACCATCACTCTTTGCAATGGGAGTGTCCAGAAGGTCTATTCTCCCTTTCGTTTCTTCTTCTGTTCTATGGAGACAATCATGTTGTTCAGAAGTATCTAACTCCGTCACAATTGGCAATAATGTAGCTTGGTTAAGTGTAGTGCATCGTTTTATATGTACATGGCTTGCTAACAATGTCAACTTGTAACCTGACAATCGAGCACTAGTTAAATGCTGTGTCTTGGTTCTGTTTAACAACGTGTCCACTGCATGTGGAACCATTACGATTAATGTGTTATTCATCACTAAACCAGCAGACTGTCGGATAGAAACAGCAGCTGCCGCTGCCGCTCTTAAGCAGCTCGGTAGTGCCTTAGCTACTGGGTCTAAGGTTGAAGAGAAATAGGCGCATGGACGCTCCCTGTCTCCAAACTGTTGTGTCAAAACTGCTAACGCACAACCTTCTTTCTCATGGACATACAATGTAAAAGGCTTGCTGTAGTTGGGGGTACCCAACACAGGAGCTGAACATAATGCATCACGTAATTCGACAAACTTTTCTGACAATCTTCAGACCATGGGACGGGATTTGGTATATCTTTACAAGTTAATGCCACCAAGGGTTTGGCTATTAACGAAAAATTAGGTATCCATTGTCTGCAATATGATGTAATACCCAAGAAAGCACGCACTTCTCTTTGTGTTTTTGGCACACTTATTGCTGCAACAGCCCTGATTCTCTCTGGGGTCAGTTGCCTTCCCTCCTTCGAAAAGAGATGACCTAAATAGGTCACTTCATTTTGACAATACTGTAACTTTGAAAGGACACTTTGTGGTGTAAATCAGACAAATGACGCAATAATGACAATGTTGCTTCTTTGCAGATCTCCTTAGTATCTGCGGCAACTAGCAAATCATCGACATATTGAATGAGAGTGGCGCCATCAGGTAACAGAAGAGTGTCAAGTTGTGCTTTCAAAGCCTGACTATAGATAGATGGACTTTCACAATAGCCTTGAGGAGCTCTCTTAAATCTGAAGCTTCGTCCTCCCAAATTGAAGCCAAAAATGTCCCTGCTCTCTTCTGCAATAGGGATGCTGAAGAAAGCATTTTTCAGGTCTATTACTGAGAACCAAGTGGATGAAGCTGGAATCATTGTCAACAATGCAGTGATATCGGGGACGACTGGAAACTGTGGCACAACTATTTTGTTCACCTCTCTAAGATCAATTACAAACCTATAAACAGGTGGCTGAGTAGAGTCAGTATGCTTCAAGACAGGCAAAACAGGACTATTGCAAACGTTGCCTCTTGTCTCTTCAATTACATCCTTCTCAATCAGATCACGAATAATTGCCAACAACGCTTTTTCCCCTTCACTAGAGATCTTGTATTGGGGAATACGTGGCATTTTAACATTGGCTTTTAATGTTATCACATATGGCTGAATTTCCAAAAGACCTACATCATTAGGTCCAGTAGCCCAAAGAGTATTAGGAAGAGACGAAAATTCTGGTGGAAATCTGTCCTTTGACAAATACATTGGTGAAACCACTTTCTTACCCAATGTGAGTTGCACTCCAGAAGGAGAGCAATACAATGTCGCATACAATCTCTTTAACAAATCTAATCCTAACAAGTTCTCGCCACAACCTGTCGTCAAAATAAGGGGTGTTTCAAATTTACAAGGTCCAACAGAAAGAGATATAGGGTTAGAAATCGGATTTCTAACTGGGGCGCCGGAAAACCCTACTGATACATTTGTTTCGCCAGACAAAGGTGCGCCAGGGAGTTTTGAGTGCATAATAGAACTCTTGGTAGCACCAGTATCCAATAGAAAAGGTTCTGACACACCTGATGCAATCACCTTAACATAAGGCCCACTCTGATCTACTGGAACTGAAACAACTCCCTCTCTTTGTCTATGGCTGTCCTAGCAATCATTACTGTCCAAATGCTCACCCTCTGTATAGTAATCATCAGTATAGTACTGAGCCGTCCTACCAGATGCATTAACCTGTTGATCAAATCTGTTCATTGAGTTTTGAGGGAGGAATGGCCGCGCGCTCTGGGGAACATATCCACGTCCTCTTCCTCTAGGTGCTTGTGGAACACCTCGACCTCTTAAACCAGAAGTACCATTTGCGCGCTGTAGCAAAGCAGGGCAACTATACTTGAAATGACCCTCTTCCTTGCAATATGAACACTGATTGGGACCTACTGGGATACGTGGTTGAGCATACTCGGTTCTTTGCGAGTTTCTCTGAAACGGTTGGGGCTGATAGTTATTCTGATTACTGTTTTGTGCACCACTATTCTGACCACCACGTGGCGGGTACGCTTGTTGTAACAGAACCTTTGTTTTCAAATCTTTTGTTTTCTTCTCTACTCTATCTCTCTCATCTTTATCTCTATTTTCGTAGTATTGTGCAGTAGCCAGTATCTGTGCTGAAGAGGAAACTGCCCAAGAACTTTCTGAGTCTTTTAACTTTTTACACAACTCAGGAAGCAGATTATGCACAAATTTATCGACGAACAAACGTTGACCACCTTCCGTGCTCATATCTTGACCACTGTGGTCCACAAACGTTTCTTCAAACCAGGGGAAGAAATCTGATACCGTTTCTTCTTTCTTTTGCTTACATGCAGACAATTTATCCCAGTTTACACGCATCGCAGGCATTATAGTTTTCATGTAATCAATAATTCTACCAGGAAGTTCTGTCACTAAAGGCTCAGGTTTAGCACCACCAATTTGTCGGGCATCTGCAGCAGCAATTTTAGCCCATGTGTCACCTAATTCTTGAGCATGGTCTGTATGGCGAATCTTTCCCCATAAAGGCTGTGGAACAGCATTCCCAAACAACATGTCTATGTCAGCTAAATTCATAATGCAAGACCCCGCAGTCTGTGACAATTCCTTGTAATACCCTGTAGGATTCTTACGGGGATCAGGCAATGTCTGCTTAAGGGCTAAAACTTCCGCTCGCTTCCATGGAACGTGTACCCATACACGCTGGAAATGAGGCAGGACAGGTGGATTAGCATTTGGGTCCCCTTCCCTCCACTGTGGGGGAACTTCTCTCATGGGGTACTGTTTCCCTTTCTTTTTAGCAGGAGAATCATATTTAAACAATAACCTGGAAACACCTTCAGTCCTAAACGACAATAACATCGCAACTGCTTTCTCGACATCTGAACCCACAATCAAACCTGTCGAAAAATCAAACCGTACATGACACAACTTAGGCGGATTGGGCTCCAAACCATTTTGCTCTAAATCCTCAGAATGAAAAGTACACATTTTCTCAAAAACGTATCTCTGTTTCGGTTCTTCCCACTGATGGAAGACATCCATAACAGACTCTAGTTCATATCTCGCTGGTTCAGTAACCCATTTATGCGCCAAATAATTCAATGTCTCTTTCTCCATACCATCAGGCAATTGGCTACGCAATTGTTTACGCTCTGTAACTGGGGTCGTCGCTAATGACCCAAAGAGAGGGGATAAAAGACTAGTCACAGTGTTTGTCATTCTCTGATGGATAGAGGGAGAGGTTGACAAATGAACAGGAGGAAAAACAGAATGAGACAAGGCAGAGACAGAAGCAGTGTCAGAAACAATACCAGGAGTGGTAGTCGCTATAGTAGTCAAAGTTGTAGGAAGTAAAGGCAGAGCAGATGTCATAGCCGGTGGCCCTTGAGGAGGCTGCACCGGAGGAATAGGAACCAACTGAAGAATAGCTGGTGGGTGCTGGGGAGGAGCAGGAGGCAATGCAACCACTGGTTGTGCAACTAGAGGTTGCGGAGGTGCCGTTGCATTCTGCGCATAGGGTGGTGGCGAACTTAGCAAATGCGACATTAGGGGATCTTTTTCAGAGTCTTTTGCTGCATCTTGCTGAAGAGGCGGCAAAACTGGATAGCATTTATCTACTGTCATTTTATGTCGCCTATGCAACTGCTCATTCAACTGTTCTACTTCGTTATCTTTAAACTGTATAGCAGCTTGCATAATCGAAATACCTTTTTCTCTCTTATTTTTCTTAGCTAATTTAATTTCCTTTTGCTTGCCTTCCTTACGCCATAAGCGGAAAGAATCAAACATTGCCGGCCGGGCTTTCTTCTTAAAAAGTCTAACTTAGAAGTTATCTAAGATTTCTGTGTCAAAGCTACCATTTTGGGGCCATTTTAAAACACCATCTTTTCTGGTGTAACGGATCCATACTTCATTATATTTGATGGGGCCTACTCCGTGCTTCACATATAGTTCATAGGTTGGAGTTCCAATCGGAGGAACCGGACATGAGTCCTCCAACCGGGAGTCCCTTTTACAACCAAGACAAAACAAATTTCCAAGTCTGCTAAGACCAGGCATCTTCGCTCACTAGTCTAGCATCAAACTTCAAAGGATTATCGTTTACAATAGTCTCGTGAATACACGAGTCCTTCGGCTTTGGTACTTGCAAGTTCCAAATCAAAGTGATCCCGAAGGGATACCAAACCAAATGTCCAACTAAGGACCAAACCAAGTGTCCAACTAAGGACCAAACCAAGTGTCCAACTAAGGACTGGGAGACGCTCCACTTATACTTAACTGAAAATATCGATGACGTCACCAGAAGACTCGTCTTATCGTTTCGCTCTACCAAACATCAAGGGTCCAAATCAGGGCGATAGCCAGGGCAGCAGTCCTTCGTAGCCGTCGGAAAGCAGGGAACCTCGCAGCAAAGACTTTCGGACCACGTCGACATGCAGGGGTCGATGAAGTGGCGGCCTTCCTCCAGAATTTTCACACGAAGCTCCTCACAGACCTCAGGCTTGGACCGGTACCGCTGGTATCGCCCCACGTTGGGCGCCAACTGAGGTACTGGGTTTTTCAGAACCGGTACTGATCCGGTAACCCAGCGGTGCCAGGGTACACCCAAAGACCTCGGGTACTTTCCTGATTCAGACTACAGAAACTCAGAGTCTTCTAGGTGAAGTCAAAGATCGAATTTATTGGCTGCAGCCAAGTAACAAGCGTCCTAGAAGTACAACAGCACGGTTTGTATGTTCTCAGGAGACTGTGTGTCAATGCAAAATCAGGTTTCCTTATATACAGTTTTTTAAGCTTCAGGCAAACATTCTTGACATTTTGGTTGGTCATTCACATGTCTTCACTACAAAGGAAAAAACAGTGTCATGAAGAAACCTCATATTTCATGTCATCCAACCCATAATAAATTACCCGGCAAGGCCTAGAATTTCACATCAGATAAGTGTGGACCCCCAATAAAAATGGGCACCTCCCCCTCGTAAAGTAAGAAGAAGAAAAGAGCAGGTGCAAGTGTGAGCAAGATTAGGCAGGGTGTGTGAGCGATAATAAGGGTTTTATGGCATGGTGTGCCTTGATGCTATCTGATTCGGCCACTGGGAGAGGGACCGACCAAACAGGTTTGGCCTGAGGCAATGGTTCCAGCTTGCCCAGGTCAGAGAAAAGTCAATCAAGGTGTACGTGTCCTTGGAATCAAATCCGACTGTATTATAAGCCTATGTGAGGGCAACTTTTAAAATGGCTGCCGTGTATAAAATGGGAGCCACGAGTGCAGGACGAAAATGGCGATTTCGAGGTGAAAACGCTGCTGGAATTGAGCGAAAATGCTCATGCTTAGTGTACTAGTCATTATCGGTCTTTTGATACTGAAATCGTACTGCTGTGGCAAAGTAAATTACATGGGTCCAGAATTTTTAGAACCACAGAACCAAGGCCACATGGGTCCCATCAATGGCACCAATGATGTTGGGAATATGTCCAAGGGCATAGAAATCACCCTTTACTGTAGCCAAATCACCCACCTCAGGGAAAACAATGTATCTCCGCATGTATTTCATCAGGGCAGACAACACTCTGGACAAAACCTTAGAAAACATAGGCTGAGACATCCCTGATGATATGGCCTCTGTTGTTTGGAATGATCCCCTTGCCAAAAAATGGAGTACTGACAGAACCTGCACCAGAGGGGGAATCCCTGTGGGTTGGCGAATGGGGGACATCAGGTCTGGCTCCAGCTGGGCACACAGTTCCTGTATAGTGGCTCGGTCAAGTCTGTATGTAAGTATGACATGTCTTTCTTCCATTGTCGACAGGTCCACCAGCGGTCTGTACACAGGAGGATTCCTCCATCTCCTCGCAAGTCCCAGCGGACGGTGCCTAGGAAGGACAACATGGAGCACAGAGTCAAGCAACCCACAGGTACGTAACCACAGCTTGCACAGTACACGATTCGCTATGCATTGAATGGCTTGTATGAGTGGCAATGCAAGGCCCAGGTATGTGTGACGCAGTAGAAATTAAGCCATGTGGGCCCTTGAAATGGCGGCTGCCTGACCTGTGAAGTGTAACAATGAGATGTGAGGTCAATGCACTGGCGTGGCACACCGTGGCAGTAGGCGGTCGAAGACCGCGGCGCAAAGCAGCATTGGTTAACATTGAACCCTATGGGTCTCAGGAGCCAATGATGATGTGCGCCGGCAGTCGCGGTACGCACCGCCGCGGTACGCACCGCCGCGGGCGTGACCGCCATTTTCTAACTGCTTAATCACTCGAGACCTGATCATCCACAGGAGAGGACCTATACTGCAAGTGCTGCTGTGAACTCGGTCTGGAAGAGACAATGGCTGCTGCGACTGGGGAAAGGGCCCCTGCCTTCACATCTGAGGAATTGGATAAACTTGTTGATGGGGTCCTCCCCCAGTATGTGCTACTCTACGGTCCTCCAGACCAACAGGTAAGTACACTGGGAGCACGTAGTATGGGCTATGCCTGTGTTGAGTGGGGTGGATGTAAGATGGTGGGGAGGGGAGCGAATGAGGAGTGCAACGCACGACAGATGAGAGCATGTGCCACATGGCAAGGTTGGGGAGGGGGGGGGCCACTCACATCGACCATGCAGAAAAGTGATGATATTTCTTTTTCAACCCTGTCCATGTCACATAGGTCAGCGCCCATCAGAAGATCGACATTTGGCGTGCCATCGCAAAGGACGTCCGGGCCCTGGGGGTCCACAACAGACGGGGCACCCACTGCCGCAAGAGGTGGGAGGACATCCGCCGCGGGAGCAGAAAGACCGCCGAGGCTCTGCTGGGGATGGCCTCCCAACGTAGGAGGGGTGCCAGTCGTCAATTGACCCCCCTGATGTCCTGGATCCTGGCGGTGGCCTACCCCGATTTGGATGGGCGCGTGAGGACATCACAGCAGACACAAGGGGGTGAGTATCAGCACATTCCGCTATATTAGCGCACAGTGGAGGTGTCTGGGTGGGGGAGGAGGGCTGTGGCTATCTCTAGGCCAGGGCGGTTTCTGTAGGCTAGGCCCCTCCGTTAGACATGGCCCTGTGCCCCCACCCCCCACCTCTGTAGGGTGCTAAGTACAGCTATCCATGGCCCGGGCTCACCTATGTGTGCATTTGTCGTCCATAGACTTGTAGGCCAAGTCACTATAATTGAGTAGTGTACCCCGAGTGCGCAGCGTAGTGCAGGGGGCTTCTGTGTCTGTCCTCTCCGCCAACGGTGCCGCCAATGCATGCACTCAACATGTCTTTCTTTCTTCTCCCCCCCCCCTATTTTTCGGTTTTCTGGTTCATGTGTGCATTAGCATCATCAGGCGGAGGAGAAGTGGCATCGGCGCACGAGGGAGCTGCATCTAACAAGGCCCCGGAGGGCCCTGCAACCGACTCAGAGTTAACCAGTGAGACGGAGGGCGAGGGGGGCTCCACAACGGGGACCCGTGGAGACGTCAGCGACACCGACACGTCCTCGGAAGGGAGCTCCCTTGTGGTGGCGGCAACATCCGTGCCCACCGCAACAACAGCGCACCAGCTCCGCCCTCCCAGCAGCCCCTCAGCTTCCGCCCCGTGCCCACTCGGCCAGGAAGCCGGCCATCTCCTTCGCCCCTGGCACCTCAGGTCCTGCCCCAGTTACCCCTGCTGCCCTCAGTGCGGAGATCATTGACCTCCTCCAGACGCTCATTGTTGGGCAGTCTACCCTTTTGAATGCCATCAAGGGGGTAGAAAGGGAGGTGCATCGGAGCAATGCATACCTGGAGGGCATTCATTCGGGTCAGGCTGCCCATCAGCGATCGTTCAACGCTCTGGCCTCAGCACTGACGGCAGCAATTGTCCCTCTGTCTAGCCTCCCCCCTCCAACTTCCTCAACCCAGTCCCACTCCCCTGTTCCTCTGCCTATCCCAGACACACCTACAGACCAGCCTTCACACACCTCAACACCCAAGGGCAGCTCATCCAGACATAAGCACCACAGATCACACAAGCATTCACCCAAGCAACATCCACATGCAGACATGCCAACAGCCACTGCCTCCTCTGTGTCCCCCTCCTCCTCGTCTCCCTCCTCCCTCCCTGTGATGTCTCCACTCACACCTGCATGCTCACCACCATCACCACCACACCCACCAGAACAGTCCGCACACGTGCAGTCACCACCCCCACTGCCATTTACACGTCCCCTGTGTCCTCTCCCAGTGTGTCTGTCACTCCCTCTTCCAAGCCACACAAACGCCGGCAGCCACCCACCCAACAGCCATCCACCTCACCACAGCCTCCAGCACAAGCACCTGCACCCAAAGACAGCACACTTGACTCTCCTACAACCACATCCTCTTCCTCCACTCCCATACCCACTGCACCTACCATTCCCATTGCTCCAAAAAAGTTGTTCCTCTCCAAAATTAACCTCTTTGCATCACCTGACCCACCACCTCCATCTCGTAAGAGTCGAAACAGCACCTCAGCCACCACAAGCCCTGCACCTACTAGGACCACGTTCAGGGCTATTGGAGTCCACCAGCTCCGAGGGCAGGAACATCCGCCAGCAGCAAGGGGACAGCCAGCCAACCCCCTGGGAAAAGGACCAAAAAAGGGAAGGGCCGGCGCGACAGGCCTGAGACGGCTGCCCCCAAGGACACCACCCTTGCACCGTCACCTGGCCCATCCACAAAGGGAGGCAAGGGCCCCAGAGATTCGGCCAAGGGGGGCAAGGGCAGCAGGGCGGACAAGTCCGGTAGCAGGCGAGATGCCCAGGACGCCCCACCAGCCCCATTTGGGGTGTGACGGAGGACACCCACGGGCCCAGGACTCCAGCACAGGAGGGCCCCGCAAGCGAAAGGTCGAATGGCGACTGAGTGGGAATTATTGGCCAGATCTGGTTCCCTAGGAACACAAGACAAGCACCGCTGAAGAGGGCCCCGCCGTGAGAAGCACCGCTGAAGAGGGCCCCGCCATGAGAAGCACTGCTCCGTTGGGCCCTTCCTGTCAAGCACTGCTCTGCTGGGCCCTTCATCTCAAGCGCCGCTCCGCTGGGCACCGCCGTCTCAAGAACCACTGAAGAGGGCCCCGCCGTGAGAAGCACCGCTCCGCTGGGCCCTTCCTGTCAAGCACCGCTCTGCTGGGACTTCATCTCAAGCACCGCTCCGCTGGGCACCGCGGTCTCAAGAACCGCTGAAGAGGGCCCGCCGTGAGAAGCACCGCTGAACAGGGCCCCGCCGTGAGAAGCTCCGCTCCGCTGGGCCCTTCATCTCAAGCACCGCTCCGCTGGGCCCTTCATCTCAAGCACCGCTCCGCTGGGCCCCTCCTGTCAAGCACCGCTCCGCTGGGCCCTTCATCTCAAGCACCGCTCTGCTGGGCCCCTCCTGTCAAGCACTGCTCCGCTGGGCCCTTCATCTCAAGCACCGCTCCGCTGGGCCCATCCTGTCAAGCACCGCTCCGCTGGGCCCTTCATATCAAGCACCGCTCCGCTGGGCCCATCCTGTCAATCACCGCTCCGCTGGGCGCTTCATCTCAAGCACAGCTCCGCTGGGCCCCTCCTGTCAAGCACCGCTCCGCTGGGCCCTTCCTGTCAAGCACCGCTCCGCTGGGTGCTTCATCTCAAGCACCGCTCCGCTGGGCCCCTCCTGTCAAGCACCGCTCCGCTGGGCCCTTCCTGTCAAGCACCGCTCCGCTGGGCCCTTCATCTCAAGCACCGCTGGCCCATTGGCAGGGCCGGATCTGTGTCGGGCAGGGCTTCACGAAGCACTCTGGGCACCATGCCTCCTCCATAACCAGTGGAGTCTGTAATCCACCTGATGGACTGTGGCTTTGCACTCCCCAGGATGGTACAGTGGGCAATCCACCCACTGTAGAGACTTGAGAGACTGTGGCTTTGCACTCCCCAGGATGGTACAGTGTGCAATCCACCCACTGTAGAGACTTGAGAGACTGTGGCTTTGCACTCCCCAGGATGGTACAGTGGGCATGGAGGCCCCTCGTGGATCTGGCGTCGTGGACTCATGTGGCTGAGGTGCCCCCCCTTCCCTTCTCCCTGAGGTGCCTCTGGTTTTATTATCTGATGCCCCAGCAGTGTTCTCTCCAATGGAATCGGGTCTCGTGTGTGGGCTTTGCCCATGTGTTTATGCACATTGGCCCACGAACAATGGCATGTAGCCAATATGTGCCTGACTTTTGGACTTTGTATACATTGTTCATGTTGTAATGTATTTATTTGATAAATTTCATATTTCACTTAAGTTCAAATATGCTTTAATATACTTCAATTTTAATGATCATTTTATTTTGTCTTTGCATTATTCCAGGGGTTTGGGGGGTGTCACTCTGACTTGTTGCTCTGCATTGGTGTGTGGGGATTTGGGGGTTGGGGGGGTCGCGTAAGTGTGTGCCCGTAATCTTTTCTCCTCCCCCCTCCCCTGTGTCGTAGGTGCAGTACTCACCGTTGTCTCCTGCGGCGACGTTCGTGCCCCTGGTAGAGGAGCAGGTAGACAATAGCTGGTAGGATGTTTAATTCGGGTTCCATGCTGTCCAGATTCCTCGTGGAGTGTATAGAGGTGAGCGATTTCCCGTTTGTGGTCTGTTTCCGCCGTGTTTTTATCGGCGGGGCTCCCGCCCCGGAAAAGGTGGCAGATTGGTGGGTCGTGATAGGGTGGGCGGTACATTGTCTGCCGCCTGTCTGTTGGCGGTGACCGCCGCGCTGTTTGTTTGCCCCGCCGTGGCGGTCGGAGTGTTAAAGTGGCGGGCTGTGTTGGCGGTTCCCGCCAGGGTCAGAATCCCATTTTTTTGACCGCCTGCCTGTTGGCGGGTTGGCCGCCGCTTTAACACCGACCGCCAGGGTTGGAATGACCCCCTTTATATCATTTTTACACTGATATCTCAGAATATACTTATTGCATTTTAATCGCTTTGACCTGCATCTTATCAGATAAATATTATATATTTTTCTAAACACTGTGTGGTGTATTTTTGTGGGGTTCTACTGTGTTATTGCATGATTTATTGCACAAATACTTTACATTGCCTTCTAAGTTAAGCCGGACTGCTCAGTGCACAGCTACCAGAGGGTGAGCACAGGATAATTTGGATTGTGTGTGACTTACCCTGACTAGAGTGAGGGTCCTAGCTTGGACAGGGGGTAACCTGACTGCCAACCAAAGACCCCATTTCTAACAGTGTCCATTCTGAACGCGTTGGTGTGTACCGTCAATGGTTTACCGCCATTTTATGTCCGCTGTGGTGATTCGTGGGTCATGATGTAGTGGGTGTTGTTTTATTGGCGTAACGATATGGGGTTGGTACAGATAGTTTAACACTGACCTTTAGGCTGGTGGATTTGTGTATGTGGCAGTATTCTGTCGGATTTGTGTGCGTGTGTGTCATAATGTGGCGAACGGATATACGCCACTGCAGTGGTATGTTGGCGTCCATCACCGTGGCGGTAAGCGGGATTTACTACCAATGTCATAATGAGAGCCTATATCTCCCAGACTCATTGATTTTAATATTTCAACCTATAGGTGAGGCCAAAGAGCATCTAAGGTATTTGAGTTATATGTTGCCAGGTCAAAAAAAATGTATTTAATCTTTTTATTGCATAATCTTAAAGTATTTGCTGTTTCTTGACAACCTACTGGCATTTACAATTAAGATATAGTGCTACGCTTTTAGGTCACGTTTCATGTTGTGTTTATCACTTTAATGTTATATTACAAAGTTAAAATGAGTAAGAGAAAAGCAGATGATTTGAGAATTGCAATCTTTAAGAAATTGACACCCTGATAGACGAGGTGGAATCATTAATCAGCAAAGACAAAGGGCAGAAGTGTGCTCCAAAGATCACCACATTTTTTATATAAGCCAGAAAGAAGCACCTCAACAATGCTTCCTACCAAGATTGTCCCCTCTGCTTCCCTTAACCCCATATCTAACCCCAGACCAGTTTCTCTTTCCCTTGCGTCCTTAGATAATCTGGGCTTAAACCTTCCAGCTTTCCAATTACATGTAGCAATAGATTTTTGGTGCTTCACAATCTAGAGGTTGAACAAGCTAGTGACCAAGGCTATACTTCTGTTTTCCACTTCCTGGACCACTTAACAACACAACAGATATTTGATACATTGTGAACTCTGAAGGACGAGATAGTCAACTTAAAATTATTGATTTCAAGATTTTTACCCTCACACCAGGAAGAACACCCAAGTGCCAATTTGACTGTGAGGTATTATTACCTTAGAAAGGTTGCAAACCAGCTTACCCAGCTGCCTACGTCACCTACTCGCTTTTCCCAGCTGCCTAGAAACTTAGCACCAGTCCCAAATGTCTTACCACATGCCTGTTATACTTGATAGACACTTTCCATATTTGAAAGGGAGGGTTTTCCGTTTCCATGCACCCCATTCCACAGGGCATCTTCACACGGCCACACAGCATTTTGTCCATCCTATAGGGGTCCATCATCAGCTAGGAACCCTGCTTTCGTCAAAGCCCGAACCTCCTTAAGTCCTGCAAAATTGTGTGGGCACATAGGTCTTTGAGATAAATGCACCCAAGTTGGGCCATAGTTCATTTGAAGACACTGAGGGGCATATTTATACTACGTTTGCGCCAAATTTGCGTCGTTTTTTTCGACGCAAATTCGGCGCAAAACTAACGCCATATTTATACTTTGGCGTTAGACGTGTCTAGCGCCAAACTATGAGTAAAGAGCGTCATTTTTTTGCGTGAACGCCTTCCTTGCGTTAATGAGATGCAAGGTAGGCGTTCCCGTCCAAAAAACTGACTGCGACGCAAATACGTCGTATTTATACTCCCGGGCAAAAATCACGCCCGGGAGTGGGCGGGCCAAAAAACCCCGCATTTGCGCCTCTTTTTAACGCCTGGGTCAGGGCAGGCGTTAAGGGACCTGTGGGCTCAAAATGAGCCCACAGCTGCCCTCCCATGCCCCCAGGGAACCCCCCTGCCACCCTTGCCCACCCCAGGAGGACACCCAAGGATGGAGGGACCCATCCCAGGGACATTCAGGTAAGTTCAGGTAAGTATATATATATTTTTTTTTATATATTTTTTTGGGCATAGGGGGGCCTGATTTGTTCCCCCCTACATGCCTCAATGCCCAATGACCATGCCCAGGGACATAAGTCCCCTGGGCATGGCCATTGGGCAAGGGGGCATGACTCCTGTGTTTACTAAGACAGGAGTCATGTAAATGGCGTCTGGGCGTCGTTAAAAATGGCGCAAATCGGGTGGAGGCGATTTTTTTGCGTCAACCTGACTTGCACCATTTTTAAGACGCCCTAACGCCATTTTTCCCTACGCCGGCGCTGCCTGGTGTACGTGTTTTTTTTCCACGCACACCAGGCAGCGCCGGTCTGCTTGCGCCGGCTAACGCCATTCAATAAATACGGCACCCGCATGGCGCTTCAGAATGGCATTAGCCGGCGCAAATTTTTTTGACGCTAAACTGCGTTAGTGCAGTTTAGCGTCAAAAAGTATAAATACGGGCCTGACTTCCTTGTGAATAAGGTTGTTTATTGGATCGGAATTCATAGGGGGTGTCTTTCCATCATTCGCTCAGACATTATTAGGGCCCACAGGATATCAATAAGCAACAACGCTTTTGATTGCATTTGTTTGGTTCTTGCTAGTAACTCCCTAGTACAGGGTTTGCTATGTTTGGATTTCCAGACAGTAACTCCTTCAGGTTTTGCAGTCCTTCAGGTTTTTCAATCTTATTAAAACATGATGTCACTAGCAAGGCCTGATCTGACCCCCAACTATATTCTCTTTCTCCCTGCAATCATAGTTCTTTGCCGCCTGTGTAGTCTCTTTTAATTCATCTGCCATACCTAAACCTCTAATTGGTAACAATCACTTCACCTTACATATTCTTGGCATTCCCTTCAATGAGATAGACTAGCTTCTTCCAATCAAGGTTTCTACCACCCACTGTACTGTCCCTCTACCAGTTTTAGAGAGGCCTCGTTCTAATTATCCTTTCTTTTACTCAAACACTGTAGCTGACCCCGAATGCTGAGATTTGTTTGCTTTAATGGAACGTAGCTGGGATAGCTGACAAATTTATGGATCCTACCTAGCACAGCTTCATGGATTTCTTTCATATAATTTTAATCCAGGAATTCTGGGCTATTTCCCTGCTTCAAAGACCCAGGAACATATCCTTTTGCAATGACACCATACCATCTCGAAAGGGAAGAACCTCAGGTGTTTTGATCATTTGGCCTAAAATAATCTTCATTGTCAATGTAAGAGATTGGACATTTTGTCACCCGAAATCTTAGGGCTAAATCATAGCCCGTACAAAAGGAGTTCCATCAACATCCTAAATGTTTACAATTGTGTGGTCCCTAAAAACAGAGAATCTCTGACCCTTGCCATTGTTGAAAATATTCTTTCTTCTTGCTCTAGCTCTGAGCGTTTGATCTAAGTGGGTGATTTTAACACAACTCATGAACCTATTGAGTTTGTTACAACTATAAGCCAAAATTAAGATGGATCCTTGGGCAGTCCATTGATCAAGGCTGACCTTTTAAAAGCTTTGTCTGCAACAGCTTTACAGCTTGCTTCCTTAACTCTTCCTTTGGTCTTAGGGCATGGAATGAAAGAACAGAGTCGGATGAATCCATAAAAAATGATAAAATCATAATCTTAAAAAAGGTGTTAAGAAATCACGGATCGATTATTGCATCATTGGCATCAGACTTTGGAATAATCTTGATGACTTTAAGATTCTCCCAAGAGATGACAGATCCTAATGCCTTAGAATTAATGTTCTCAGGAAATTATTTTGTGATCCCAGACCACCCCTTCTATACCTATAATGTTAGATACTGCCCACAAAAATATTGAAAACCTTGCCACTCTAAGACCACTCCTTCATTGATTAGACACTGGTCTAACCACGAGCTTGATATGCACAGAAGGGATCTTTTACAAATTAAGAACTTAGACTCAGGTAAAACATCAAGGGGCATATTTATACTCTGTTTGCACCGAATTAGTGTCATTTTTTTTTAACTTTAATTTGGTGCAAAACTAACTCCATATTTATACTTTGGTGCTAGACCCTTCTAGCGCCAAATTTATGGAGTTAAAGTCATTTTTTGAAAGTGGAGACCTACCTTGCCTTAATGAGATGCAAGGTAGGCGTTCCCGTGCAAAAAATGACTCTATGGCCTTAACGCCATATTTAGGGGCATATTTATTCTCTGCGGCATATTTATACTCTGTTTGCACCGAATTAGCGTCATTTTTTAACTCTAATTCGGTGTAAATCTAGCTCCATATTTATACTTTGGTGCTAGCACCAAGGCCCTGATTTATACTTTTTTTGCGCCGTCATTTTTTGATGCAAAATTGGCGCAAACTTACAAAATATTGGCCCTTATTTATACTTTTTGCTGCAAAACTGCACTAACTCAGTTTTGCACCAAAACGTTTAGCACCGGCTTGCACCATTTCTGTGCACCAGCCGGGCACCATATTCATGGAATGGTGCAAGCCGATGCAAAGGGTAGGGTAGAGTAAAAAAAAAATGACTTTAGTCGGGTAGGGCTGGCAGTATAGAAGAAGAGGGTTTAGCACCAAAAAATGACATTAGGCAGGTTAGAGTAAAAAAAAATTACTCTAACCAGATTAGCGTCATTTTATGGTGCTAAACCTACCAAGCCACATGACTCCTGCCTTAGAAAAGGTAGGAGTCATGCCCACCACCCCAATGGCCAGCACAGAGGACAGGGGTCCCCTGGTAATGGCCACTGCACCCTGTGCCATGTATGGGGGCCCATTTCAGGCCCCCTATGGCACTTAAAAAAATAATATTTTAAATGCAATCTTACCTGTACTTACCTGGGATGGGGTCCCTCATCCTCGGCAGTCCCTCTGGTGTGGGTGTGGGTGCCCCTGGGGCCTGGGGAGGGCACCTGTGGGCTTATTCCATGGTGTTCCACCATGGAAATAGGCCCACAGGTCCCCTAACGCCTGCCCTGACCCAGGCTTAAAAAATTGGGGCAAAGCAAGCTTTGCCCCATTTTTTGACCCCTCATCCCTCCATTGCACCACTTTTGCATGGGAGTATAAATATGGCGTTAAGGCCATAGAGTCATTTTTTGCACAGGAACGCCTACCTTGCATCTCATTAAGGCAAGGTAGGTTTCCACTTCCAAAAAATTACTTTAACTCCATAAATTTGGCGCTAGTCGGGTCTAGCACCAAAGTATAAATATGGAGTTAGTTGTGCACTGAATTAGAGTGAAAAAAAAATGGCGCTAATTCAGTGCAAACAGAGTATAAATATGCCCCTTAGCGTCAAAAAATTATGTTAACATGGTCAGAATCATTTATTTTGACTCAAACCTGCCTAATGTCATTTTTTTTAAGCTAGCCTACCCTTTGCACCAGCTTACACCATTCCATAAATATTGTGCCCAGCTGGTGCAAAAAAATGGTGCAAGCCGGTGCAAAACCTTTTGGGGCAAAACTGCTTTAGTGCAGTTTTGCACCAAAAAGTATAAATAAGGCCCCAAGTGGCTTTAACATCTAAATTGATGGTTCACAAAACTTGGCTTACAGTCTTTTTACACCTCACTTCGGTGCATTAGCTCCATCATCAATGTTATCTTAAAAAAAACGTATTGGGACTTTTAACTGGTGCAATGACACCAATCTACTAGTTCAGGATCCCGGGATGCCCATATACTGACCTATAAGCCCTTTCCTAAAGTTGAAGATTTCCTTGATGAGATTTCACCTGCCCTTGATAAAAACCTCTATATTAAATTCCTCTTTGTCATTTTACCACTTACGGCTTTTGCCAGTGATTGACCCTCAGATGTACTTCTTATATCGGAGTGCAAATTGTGTGGGCATAAAACAGGGGATATAGATCATTTACTGTTTTTCTGTCCATATTACACGAGAACTAGGCACAAATGGATTCACCCTCTGTGCCGTAACTTGGGCCTAGATACATTTCTAACTGCCCGTAGGATTTTAACCTCTGATTCTTCAGGGATTGCAGTGGTTACTATTAGCAGATATTTTTTTGCAGCATGGTCCATACGCTCTAGATTGTTTCTGCTTGAAACCTAGAATTCTTGTTAGGTATTTAAATGATCAAATCTTCTCAAATACTATGTATTCTATGTCTACAGAACCTAGTTAAATTATGCTGTTTCATTTTTTTATGTGCCTTTCACATTGTCATTCTTTGTATGCAATCAAGTTACTTATATTTATATTTTGTTATTGTGAGTCAAGGACCTTTATTGGCGTCAATACAAGCACCTTACCTGAATGTCAGTGGCACCCGATCTTGTGATTTTAGGTTGTTCTTCTTTGCTTATACTAATTGTTCATATTATATGCATTTTACTTGAATGTTAATTGTTTACGTTGCTTATGCACTTTATATGCTCAACTCGTGATTTTGAATATTGTGATGTGAGTTTGTTTTCTTTCACCAGCTATTTATGCACGTTACACGCGCATGTAGTGCCATTTAGATTCTGTGACTCCGGGTTGCTTTTCTCTTGCTCATACGAACCGTCCATACTATAAGCACTTTTTCTAAATGGTAACTTTCCACATTATTTATGTACTTTTTATGTGCAATTAGTGATATGTTTACATGATCATAGTTCGTTTTCAGTTTTTGTTGTCATGAATGTGTATTCAGTTTGTACTTTGTACTTTTATGGTCTTCTGTCTGAAATAAAGTTTTATTATACTATACCATAACGTTTCCGGAAACTTCTTCGACGGCCCGAGGGATGATTAAACAAGCACTCCAGAGAATGTGAAAAAGTTAGTGAAGCCATTAGAGAACAGGGTGCTCTCACACTCTAGAATTCGACACGGACAAATATCAGGGCCCATATTTATACTTTTTGACGCAAAACTGCGCCAACGCAGTTTTGCGTCAAAAAAATTAGCGCCGGCTAACGCCATTCTGAAGCGCCATGCGGGCGCCGTATTTATTGAATGACGTTAGCCGGCGTTAGCCGCCGGCGCCGTCTGGTGTGCGTTAAAAAAACCGACGTACACCAGGCAGCGCCGGAGTAGGGGGATATGGAGCTTGGGCGTCAAGAAATGGGGAAAGTCAGGTTGAGGCAATTTTTGCTCCTCAACCCGATTTGCGCCATTTTTTGTTTCACTCCCAACCCCCATAGAAATGACTCCTGTCTTAGCAAAGACAGGAGTCATGCCCCCTTGCCCAATGGCCATGCCCAGGGGACTTCTGTCCCCTGGGCATGGTCATTGGGCATAGTGGCATGTAGGGGGGCACAAATCAGGCCCCCCTATGCCACAACAAAATACAAAAAAAAACACTTACCTGAACTTACCTTAATGTCCCTGGTATGGGTCCCTCCAGCCTTGGGTGTCCTCCTGGGGTGGGCATGGGTGACAGGGGGTGTCCCTGGGGCATGGGGGGGCACCTCTGGGCTCCTTCAGAGCCCACAGGTCCCTTAACGCCTGCCTTTTGCAGGCGCTAAAAAACGGCGCAAAAGCGGCCGTACGTCATTTTTTTTGACCCGCCCACTCCCGGGCGTGATTTTTGCCTGGGAGTATAAATCCCACGCACATGCCTCGGAGTCGATTTTTTAGACGGGAACGCCTACCTTGCATATAATTAACGCAAAGTAGGTGTCCACGCTAAAAAATGATGCTAACTCCATGGACTTTGGCGCTAGACGCGTCTAACGCCAAAGTATAAATATGGAGTTAGTTTTGCGTCGAAATTGCGTAGAGGACTCAGTTGGCTTGCTTTTAGTGCACTGTGGGTGTGCGAGCAGTGCATCAGTTGCATGCATTCGCTGAGTGTCTGGACATCAGCCCTCTAAGGCGAGTGGGGCTTGATGCTGAGATAATGTGACTGCCAATTAGACTAAACATGATAAAAAAGGACCTCTCAGAAAGACCCTGCCAAAATTGCAGCTCCGTCCCCAAGACATCACCACAAGTCTCACTCACTAGGTCATAGGTTTGTCTAGACTCACACCTGCACACTGCCAAGATACCCACCCTGTGCTAGTGCACTCTATATAGCTGCATAACATAACCTGAGAAGAGTTTACAAAAGCTGACCACCTACAAAAACTTACTTTATTTGGAGGAGATACTCCAGTGCCAATGAAATCTTCCTTTGAGGAAAATTGTAATAACCCTATTTAATAAACAGATTGCCACAGTGGGAGTTAAAGGGACCTTGTCATAATTCCTTTGTTTAAGACAGGGCAAAAGGTTTCCACTGTCTTCTTCCTACAGTGTCTGCTAGTAAGTGAACTCCTACTAAGATACAAAAAAAAAGAACAAAATGACAATTAAATTACAATTAAAGGTATACAAATTTAGAAGCAGAGGCTTGCACCCTGAATATCGACTCGGGAATCTCAATGAGGCACAATATAAAAGAAAATTTTCATAGGTAAAAGAGTCAATATATTCTATACCTAATAACACAAATCTGTACCTATGCTGTTCATATAACTTAAAAGTAAATAGATGTGGAGTTAATAATAGTAAATATATACTTTCCTATACGCTCTTAACTTTTAAGATTTTGCCCCTCAATGTTCTTGTACTATGATATTCGGGGGTTCGATATTCAGAAATACAATCAGAAGTAGATACACAAAGTTACTGCACAAGAAGATTATGGCCCTCATTACAACCTTGGCAGTAAAAGCCGCTTACCGCCGTGCAGAAGACCGCCAACACACTGCCGCCGAGGCGTAATTCCGCCACGGTCATTATGACTCACAGCTCGGAATCCGCCAAAATTGAGACACCCACACAAGTCCGCCACACCAAAGGTCAGTGATAAACTGGAGAAAACAAAACCTCCACCATCACACCAACAGAAATACGCCCACACTATCACAACCCACTAATCCACGTGGCGGTCTTTCAACTGTGGTATTCCATTGGCGGTACACACAGCCGCGCTAAAAATACACACACTCTTACAAAACACTACCAAATTGGACAATTTAAAATACACACACCGGATACAAGTACACACACCACTCCCACACACCCAATATAATATAAAACACACACCCACATCACCCAAAACCCATACAACAAAAATTGAGAAAGAAGGCCAGAGAGAGACACTACAATCTACAACCAAGCATCCACAGGCACACAATACTATCACCCACATAACATCCACGCACCTCACACAACACACCACTAAACATCAACCCACATATCACAACACACACACCCCCACACATAACCCACACCACCCCATGGCACGGCAAAGAAACCCCAGGTTCTCTGAGGAGGAGCTCAGGGTCATGGTGGAGGAAATCATCCAGGTAGAGCCACAGCTATTTGGATCACAGGTGCAGCACACCTCCATAGCTAGGTAGATGGAGCTATGGCGAAGAACAGTGGACAGGGTCAACGCAGTGGGACAGCACCCAAGAAATAGGGATAACATCAGGAAGAGGTGGAACGACCTACGGGGGAAGGTGCGTTCCGTGGTCTCAAGACACCACCTTGCGGTTCAGAGGACTGGCTGCAGACCCCCACCTCCTCCCCCACAACTAACAACATGGGAGGAACAAGTCTTGGCTATTCTGCATCCTGAGGGCCTCGAAGGAGTAGCTGGAGGAATGGACTCTGGTAAGTCAAACCTTAACTACTATATCCCCCACCCTACCTGCATGCCATCACATACCCCCACCCTCGCCCTCACCCATCACTCCAACTCCTCACAAATGTCCCAATATCACAAACCACACATCCTAACACCAAGCCCTGCATGTAACAACAAAGCATGGACACCCATAACCAATGCATGGCCACTGCACATACCCATACACCCCCCCTAAACCATCATCAGACAAGGTCCCACACAGGAATGCAAGCACTGGGGTACACGGTCAACCAACCATTGCACACCATGGTACACCCAGATGCAATAATCATGCTTTTTCACACCTGCAGGACCCTTACCTAACGTCACCGCACAGGAGGGTCCACACATGTCCACACCACCAACAGAAGAAGCCCACAGTGATGACAGCAGCTCTGTCCAACTGGATCTAGACGACCAGCCCGGCCCATCTGTGACCTCAAGACAGTCGGTTCCCCTCACACTGGCACAGGCCACTACAGAGCTTGCCCCCCCTGGAAACACCAGCACAGCACCCACCCAGCAGGCCCATACCTCTATCCCCAGGACACGTCAATCAGCAGTGTGTCCACCACTACAGGGAACCCAGGCTAACCCACCACCCCAACAACAACAGGGACCTGGGGGCAGTGGCAGTGGGCACACCGTTCAGGGGACAAAGGCCCAGGGAAGCCACTCTCCACGAGGCCCTCTCCAACATCATTGGAGCGTACCATCATTCCCAGGAGACGAAGGCAACGGTACTGGCCAAGTTTCAGGAGACCCAGCGGCTGCAGGAGGAACAGTATTTGGGCTTCAGGGAGGAACTCAGACCCATCAATTCCACCCTGGGCACCATCATAGGGGTGCTGAAGGAAGTCCTCAACACCAGGAGGGACACTGTGGCACAACAAGGGGCCCCTGACACTAGCCTGGACGATGACCTGCCCACCACCTCTGCCGGCACTAGTGGACAGGAGGCACCACCACAGGACCTCCACACTAGCACCCCACCCCCTGCAGAGGGAGAACCACCCTGCAAACGGTCCCTGAGATCCAGGACAAAGACAAAGAACGATGCCAAGACCCCTCCAAGAAATTAAACCGCCCTAAATGTCATCCTTTTGTCCCACCTTGTCACCCTGTCCATCCTCAAACTGCCCCAGCTCCACTACCTATGCCCCTTTGGACAATGCACCTGTGAGACTAATAGACTGGACTCTGCCATGGACATTCCTCCACCATCACCCCTCACCATTTTACAACCCCCTCCGATATTGAGCACTTAAATAAACACCCTTAAAGCACAAAACAATCTGGAGTTTGTCTGTGATTTCGAAATAGTGTATTAGCAATTACAGTGACAAAATGCTCTTTCAATTGTAATGTCAACATACCTATGTCACACAGCTCTAGTCCATGAGGAAACAAAGCAGATGTCACACAGTGGGACCCACATCTGTGAAATCGTTAGGGAAAGTGACAACTCAGTGACCATACACTGGGTGAAAATGACAGACAGTAGAGAGGTAGTAGTGCTAGAGTACATGTAGTAGGCAGGTTTGTATTCTTACCTGTGTCTCACTGGAAGTATTGCAGGATCAGAGATCTCCTGTTGTCGATGTCCTCTTATTCTGCTTCCTCGTCTTCACTGTTCACAGGCTCCACAGCTGCCACAACACCTCCATCTGGACCATCCTCCTGCAGAAAAGGAACCTATCATCGCAAAGCTAAGTTGTGAAGCATACAGCAGGCCTCGATGATCTGGCACACCTTCTTTGGTGAGTAGAATAGGGAACCACCTGTCATATGGAGGCACCGGAACCTGGCCTTCAGGAGGCCGAAGGTCCGCTCTATAATCCTCCTAGTTCGCCCATGGGCCTCATTGTAGCATTCCTCTGCCCTTGTCCTGGGATTCCTCACTGGGGTCAGTAGCCATGACAGGTTGGGGTAGCCAGAGTCACCTGCAAATGGCGAGGGACAACAGTTAGACACACACTAACCTGTAGGGATATCCCCAGACAACTATTCCCACTGATTTGGTTCCAAGTGCTCACCTAATAGCCACACACGGTGCCTCTGGAGTTGCCCCATCACATAAGAGATTCTGCTATTCCACAGGATGTAAGCGTCATGCACTGGCATTAACATGGGAGATGTACTGGTCGGCCAAACACACCATCTGCACATTCATTTAATGGTAACTCTTCCGGTTTCTGTACACCTGTTCACTCCTGCGGGGGGGGGACCAAGGCCACATGTGTCCCATCAATGGCACTTATGATGTTGGGGATATGTCCCAGGGCATAGAAGTCACCTTTCACTGTAGGCAAATCCTCCACCTGAGGGAGCACGATGTAGCTGTGCATGTGTTTCAGCAGGGCAGACAACACTCTGGACAACACGTTGGAAAACATAGGCTGGGACATCCCTGATGCTATGGCCAATGTAGTTTGAAAAGACCCACTTGCAATGAAATGGAGTACTGACAGCACCTGCACTTGAGGAGGGATGGTGGATAGCTGACATCAGATCTGACTCCAACTGGGCATACTGTTCCAGGATTGTGGCACGATCAAGCCTGTAGGTGATGATTACATGTCTTTCCTCCATTGTCGACAGGTCCACCAGCGGTCTGTACACCGGAGGATGCCGCAATCTCCTCACATGTTCCAGCGGACGGTGCCAATGAAAGACAACAGCGAGCACAGAGTCAACCAGCTCAGAGGTACGTAAACACAGCTTACTCCGAATACCATTCATAACCCGAATTTGGCCTGTATGAGTGTTGAGGCATGGCCTAGGTATGTGCGACTCAGTTAAAAATAAAGCCATGTGGGCCCCTGAAATGGCGGCTTCCTGACCTGTAAAGTGGGACAATGAGATGTGAGGTAACTGCGCTGGCATTGTACACCGTCGCGGTATACGGTCGAAGACCACGACGCAATTCTGCATTAGTTAACATTGGACCCTATGGGTCCCATGTGCCAATGACGATGTACGCCAGGAGAGGACCTACATTGAAAGTGCTGCTGTGACCTCAGTCTGGAAGAGACAATGGCTCGTGCGTCTGGGGAAAGGGCCCCTGCCTTCACATCGGAGGAGTTGGAGAAACTCGTGGATGGGGTCCTCCCCCAGTACACGCTACTCTACGGTCCTCCAGACAAACAGGTAAGTACACTGTGAGCATGCTGTATGGGCTATGCCTGTGTGGAGTGGTGTGGATCAAAGATAGGGGGGGTAGAATGATGCGTGCATGAAACGACAGTGAGTGCATGTGCCACATGGCAAGGATGGGGATGCGGGCCAATGACTGTGATGGTGCAGTTGGTAATAATTTCTCTTTTTCCTCTGTACAATTCATGTAGGTCAGCGCCCACCAGAAGAAGGATATTTGGCGTGCCATCGCCAAGGATGTCTGGACCCTGGGGGTCTATCACAGACGGAGCACCCACTGCCAGAAAAGATGGGAGGACATTCGCCGCTGGAGCAAGAAGACGGCGGAGGCCCAGCTGGGGATGGCCTCCCAACGTGGCAGGGGTGCCTGTCGCATCATGACCCCCCTGATGTTCAGGATCCTGGCAGTGGCGTACCCGGAGTTGGGTGGGCACTTGAGGGCATCACAGCAGCAACAAGGGGGTGAGTACACTCTCATTCTGCTGATTCAGCATGCAGTGGAGGTGTCTGGGTGGGGGATGTGGGCTGTGGGTTACCCTTGGCCAGGGCGAGTGTGCTAGTTAAGTCCCCTTTTTCAGGCAGACCTTGTGGCACCCCACCCCACCTGGGTACAGTGTCAACTACACCTAGTCAGGCTCCTGTGGCATCCATGTGTGCAGATATCGGCCATAGCCTTATAGGCCATGTCCCAGGGATTGAATTTTGGATACAGACTCGTCCTCTGATGGGAGCTCCCTTGTGGTGGCAGCCCCATCTGTGCCCCCGCATCTACAGATACAGTCGCCACCCCCCCTCCAGCATCGCCCTCCCAGCAGCCCCTCAGCCTTTGCCCCGTGCCTGCTCACCCAGAAGGGTGGGCATCTCCTTCGCCCGAGGCACCTCAGCCCCTGCCCCAGTCACCCCTGCTGCACTCAGTGATGAGGCCATTGACCTCCTCAGGTCCCTCACTGTTGGGCAGTCTACCAGTTTGAATGCCATCCATGGTGTAGAGAGACAGTTGCAACAAACCAATGAATTCCTGGAGGGCATTCATTCTGGTCAGGCAGCCCTTCAGGGAACTTTTCAGACTTTGGCCTCAGCACTGATGGCAGCCATTGTCCCGGTCTCTAGCCTCCCCCTCCAACTTCCTCCACCCAGACCCAATCCCCTGTACCTCAGCCTACCCCAAGCGCACCATCAGACCTGCATGCACACACCTCAACACACAAAGGAAGCTCAGGCAAACATAAGCACCACACATCCCACAGGCACTCATGCAAGCATCACACACATGCAGACATAGCAACATCCACTGCCTCCACTGTGTCCCCCTCCTCCTCGTCTCCGTCCTCCCTCCCAGTCTCGTCTCCACTCACACCTGCATGCACTACATCTACAGCCACTGCTTCCATCACCAGCACACCCACCAACACACCCCGCTCACGTGCACTCACCACCCCTACTACCATTCACACATCCCCTGCGTCCTCCCCCAGTGTGTCTGTGACGCCACCTCCCAATGTACACAAACGCAGGCACACACCCACCAAACAGCCATTCACCTCACAACAGCCTCCAGTGCATGCAACTTCACCCAAAGTCACCAAATGTACACCTCCTACAACCACAACCTCTTCCTCCACTCCCAAACCTCCTCCAGCTACCCGTCCCATTGTTCCTAAGAAACTTTTCCTTTCCACCCTTGACCTCTTTCCCTCACCTCCCCCACCCGTCAGTCTCCTAGGGCCCGACTCTTCAGGTCCCAACCTAGCACCTCAGCCACAACATCGGCGGGACCAGTGGTGCCAGTAGTCACCGGATTCTGGAATGCACCAGGCAGCAGGGCAGCCAGTGTGGCAAGGAGCCACAGCACGGACAGCCCACCACCTATCAAGCATCAAAAGTTGGCCAGTGCCCGGCAGGAGAGGGGGAAGACAACAGCCAGCAATGCCACTCCCAGGGGTACAGGTGGGAGTGTGGAGTCAGATGCGACACCTTCCAAGGTGGGGAAGGGGCACAAGAAACCCGGCAAGTCTGGGAAGATCAGCGGAGAAGACTGCCATCAGTCCTGCTGCCCAGGAGCCGGCCAGCAGCAGCCCGCTGCCCCAGACAGGACCGCCAGCAGCAGCCCCGCTGGCCCAGACAGGAACGCCAGCATCAGCCCCGCTGCCCAGGAGGCGACCGCTAGCATCAGCCCTGCTGCCCAGGAGGCGACCGCCAGCAGCCCCGCTGGCCCAGACAGGACCGCCTGCATCAGCCCCCTGCCCAGGAGGCGACCGCCAGCAGCCCCACTGGCCCAGACAGGGCCACCAGCATCAGCCCTGCTGCCCAGGAGGCGACCGCCAGCATCAGCCCCGCTGCCCATGAGGCGACTGCCAGCAGCCCCGCTGGCCCAGACAGGACCGCCTGCATCAGCCCCCTGCCCTGGAGGATACCGCCAGCAGCAGCCCCGCTGGCCCAGACAGGACCACCAGCAGCAGCCCCGCTGGCCCAGACAGGACCGCCAGCAGCAGCCCTGCAGACAGGACCACCAGCAGCAGCCCCGCTGCCCCAGACAGGACCACCAGCAGCCGCCCCGCTGCCCCAGACAGGACTGCCAGCAGCAGCCCCGCTTCCCAAGACAGGACCACCACCAGCTGAAGCGCTGCCAAGGACACCGCCGCCACAATCACCGCTGCCAAGGACACCGCCGACACAAGAACCGCTGCCAAGGACACCGCCGCCACAAGCACCGCTGCCAAAGACACTGCCGCCACAAGCACCGCTCCCAAGGACACTGCCACCACAAGCACCGCAGGCCCATGAGCGCAAAAAGCACTGACGCTACTGAGGCCGCCACGAGCAGGATGAAGAACTCTGGGCACCAAGCCCTTCCAGAACCAGTGGAGTATCACATCCACTACCTCTGTCCTTGGCAGGATGAAGCACTCTGGGCACCAAGCCCCCTCCAGAACCAGTGGAGATTGACATCCACTACCTCTGTCCTTGGCAGGATGAAGCACTCCAAGCCCCCTCCAGAACCAGTGGAGATTTACATCCACTACCTCAGTCCTTGGCAGGATGAAGCACTATGGGCACCAAGCCCCCTCCAGAACCAGTGGAGTATCACATCCACTACCTCTGTCCTTGGCAGGATGAAGCACTCTGGGCACCAAGCCCCCTACAGAACCAGTGGAGACTGACATCCACTACCTCTGTCCTTGGCTGGATGAAGCACTCAGGGCACCAAGCCCCCTCCAGAACCAGTGGAGATTTACATCCACTACCTCTGTCCTTGGCAGGATGAAGCACTCTGGGCACCAAGCCCCCCTCCAGAACCAGTGGAGTATCACATCCAGTACCTCTGTCCTTGGCAGGATGAAGCACTCTGGGCACCAAGCCCCCTCCAGAACCAGTGGAGTATCACATCCACTACCTCTGTCCTTGGCAGGATGAAGCACTCTGGGCACCAAGCCCCCTCCAGAATCAGTGGAGATTGATATCCACTACCTCTATCCTTGGCAGGATGAAGCACTCTGGGCACCAAGCCTTCTCCAGAACCAGTGGAGATTTACATCCACTACCTCTGTCCTTGGCAGGATGAAGCACTCTGGGGACCAATCCCCCCTCCAGAACCAGTGGAGTATCACATCCAGTACCTCTGTCCTTGGCAGGATGAAGCACTCTGGGCACCAAGCCCCCTCCAGAACCAGTGGAGATTGATATCCACTACCTCTATCCTTGGCAGGATGAAGCACTCTGGGCACCAAGCCCCCTCCAGAACCAGTGGAGTATCACATCCACTACCTCTATCCTTGGTAGGATGAAGCACTCTGGGCACCAAGCCCCCTCCAGAACCAGTGGAGATTGATATCCACTACCTCTATCCTTGGCAGGATGAAGCACTCTGGGCACCAAGCCCTCTCCAGAACCTGTGGAGTATCACATCCACTACCTCTGTCCTTGGCAGGATGAAGCACTCTGGGCACCAAGACCCCTCCAGAACCAGTGAAGTATCACATCCACTACCTCTGTCCTTGGCAGGATGAAGCACTCTGGGCACCAAGACCCCTCCAGAACCAGTGGAGACTCTTATCCACTTGAGAGACTGTGGCTTTGCACTCCCCAGGATTGAACAGTGGGCAAACCACCCACCGTAGAGACTTGTGAGACTGTGGCTTTGCACTCCCCAGGATATAGCAGTGGGGAACCCACCCACTGTAGAGACTTGTGAGACTGTGGCTTTGCACTCCCCAGGATTGAACAGCGGGCAAACCACCCACTGTAGACACTTGTGAGACTGTGGCTTTGCACTCCCCAGGATGTAGCAGTGGGCAACCCACCCACTGTAGAGACTTGTGAGACTGTGGCTTTGCACTCCCCAGGATTGAACAGTGGGCAAACCACCCACTGTAGACACTTGTGAGACTGTGGCTTTGCACTCCCCAGGATGTAGCAGTGGGCAACCCACCCACTGTAGAGACTTGTGAGACTGTGGCTCTGCACTCCCCAGGATTGAACAGTGGGTAAACCACCCACTGTAGAGACTTGTGAGACTGTGGCTTTCCACTCCCCAGGATATAGCAGTGGGAAACCCACCCACTGTAGAGACATGTGAGACAGTGGCTTTGCACTCCCCAGGATAGAACAGTTGGCATGGGGCCCCCTCGTGGATTTGGCGTCGTGCACTCACCGGCTGAGGTAACCCTCTTTCCCTTCCCCCTGAGGTGCCCGTTTTATTTCGATCTGATGCCCCTGCAGTGTTCTCTCCGCCATGTTCGGGTATCTTGTGTGGGCCTCGCCCATGCAGTGTGGGCCCAGTGGTCCGCTGACTTTAAGGGTGGAATACCCTGGACTAATATTCTTGGTGTATATATTTGTAAATAGTGTATGTATATTATTTGACTACTGAATTTTGATATATTACAATCGTTCAGCTCATTTCCTTTTGTCTTTGCATTCTTCCAGAGGGGTTGGGGGGTGTAACTGTAATGTATCATGCTGTATTAGTGTGTGTGTTGTCGTGGGTGAGGGTGGGGGTGTTGCTTGTTGCTTGTGTGTGTCACTTTTTTTTCCCTCCTCCTCCCCTGTGTCGTAGGTGCAGTACTCACCATGGTCTTCGCCGCCGGCATTCGTGCTCCTGGTAGAGGAGCAAGAAGATAAAGGCTGGTAAAATGTGGAGCTCGGGTTCCATGGTGTCCTGGTTCCTCGTGGGGTGTGCAGAGGTGAGCGTTTCCCTTCGAAGTCCTGTTTCCGCCGTGTTTATGTTAGCAGTGAATCTACCCCGGAAAAGGTGGCGGATTGGTAGGTTGTGATACTGTGGGTGGTACATTGTCTCCCGCCTATCTGTTGGCGGTGACCGCTGCGCTGTATGTTTGTACCGCTGTGGCGGTCAGAGTGTTAAAGTGGCTGTCTTTGCTGGCGGTTTCCGCCACGGTCGTAATTCAATTTTTTTTGCGCCAGCCTGTTGGCTGTCTTACCGCCGCTTTAACACCGACCGCCAGGGTTGTAATGACCACCTATGTCCTCTTTTTCACCACGGAGGTGTAAACCACTAATATGTGCTATGTTGGATTAAAGATTCCACCTTTGCTTGAGGGCAAATGCTTAGCATCTGCACACCTGATATAATTAAAAGATTGGCACTTACATAGCAGCCTAAAAAATCAGGGAGTTTGTTTAATGATTGTTGGCTGGAATTAGTGAAGCATAATAAGAAATGGATCACAACCGTGGTAAAACATCTTATAAAATCCTGATCACCCAAATAATTTACATGGAGGGAAGGGTGAAAATAATCAAAATGATGATCACCCCTACTATTGTTAAATGTTTATTTATTGTGTTCCTGGGCCAATTTTCAAACAACTTCTTTAAAAACCTGGACTTACTGATCTCTTCCTTAGTGTGGAAATGGAAGAAACAAAACATCATACCATTGAAAACAAGGTTAAGGAAACAGTTGTGCGTATCAATATCTCAATTTTTTCTTCACCAAATGGCCTGTTTAGGTAAGCAAGGTAGCATGCACAATCCTCTGAGATGACTATCCATCGAAGAATGATTGTTGGCCTCTAACGCAAAAATATCCATTATAATACCAATTCCAACTTTAGAGTTCTTCACTCTAGGTATATACCTATAGACATTTCTCTAGGTTTACTTCTGATAGACATGATATTCAAGGTTCTTTAAGTCTTAAATCATTGAATTGGTGATGATATTGCTTTAGTATTACAAAGAAAAGAAAAAAGATGAAAAGAAAATATGCTGGGAGCAATGGTAAGAAAAGGACATATCAATAGTTAGTATCCTAGGTTCCCTTAAAAGACCATACAGCTTTTTGAAACTACTGACCAAGGGTCTGATTTAGAACTCTGTGGACAGGCTACTCATTCACAACTGTGATGGATATCCCATCAGCCGAAATCTAAATTCAGTTCTATCCAATGGAATTTAGATTTTGGCAGACGGGCTATCTATCACCGTTGTGATGATGTAATCTATTGCCAGAGTTCGAATTTCAGCCCTAAATTTGGATTTAGTATATTTGCTATACTTTTACAAATTCTTCAAGTTACAAATTGTTTTATTTATCTTGGGTAGTTTCCAGAATCTTTAGACATATTATCAAAGTTAGGTCACTTAGAGTCACAAATCTATAGTCTCCTTAGACCTTTAATATGCCTACTAAGGAAAAATAGAACTTGACCTCTTGCAGTCACAATTGTTTCAAATAAGAAACTCCCGTTTCCTGTCCATATTTAACCCATTTATATCCTAATCCAGATTTTTACAAAACCACAAAGCATTCTGGGCCTAAGTGAGAATGCAGAAAATACTTGAATTGTCTCATTGATGTTCTCATGCAAACTGATCCAACCAATATGTCAAGATATGGTCAAGCCATTTGGGAAGAGCTTGCATAGATAAATTGCATTAGACCCAGGTTTAGCTTGCAACAGTATCTATATTAAAGCCAGCAAAAGTATTAAATCTGATGATCAAGCTGGGCATCGAGTTGACATTTTGGAAATGGAAATTAGCTCATAAACGTTCGATACACACATGGTGGGATTGGCTATGCTATATTTGAAGTGCTGACAATGATTCCATTAGACATTCAAATTATCCTTCTCCAACTATGCCACAAATTAGGGAGATACTCCAGGGTACCTTGTGTTCAGAGGAAAGAGCCCTGACAAGTTGCTTATTACAGTCATTAAGTTAGAGGATGATTTATGGCCTATTTAGTTGGCTGCATTGTTTCGATTCTGCTATCTATTCGGGGAGATACCTGACTCCTGGAGAGGCAGTATCATACTTCCACTCCATAAAAAAGGGCCTATTTATGTATACTTTGTGTGCTTTCCCTGATGGGGGGGCATTTATTTTTATTTGTATTATGTATTATCTTTTGACTGTATTGATCTTGTATGATTATTTTAAAGATCATTCATCATCATCCCCAGTAATTATAGGCAAATCATTCTCCTGGATGCAACTGGGAAAAGCCTTGCATGGAGTGTATTGAGTCAGCTGCAGGACTGGGTTGAAGAAAAGCATATTGTGGCCCTGGAACAGGCTGGAGTTCGACCAAATTGTTCATCTTAGGATAACATAACTGCATAGGTCCTTTTCATGGAAAAGTATGCCCAGAAATGGGATATGTCGGTTTACTTGGCATTTATAAATTTTTCTTATGCCTTCGACTGAGTGCACAGTCATACCATGTGGAGGAAACTTAGGGATCTGGGTTTTCCACAAAGTCTACTAAAATTGATACATGATCAGGTGGTGTCAAGTAACACTGGGTGATAATTGAGCTCTCACACCAAAAATTTAAACTAAGAATCACCTAAAATAAGGCTGCCTATTAGTGCCCCTTCTCTTTTCATTATACATCCCAGATCTGCTAATGTTGATGAACCATGTGGGAGGTATTCCCAAAAGGTAGGGTCTTACCTGATGGGAAATCTCCTTTATGCGGATGATATTGTGGTATTTGACCTGACTCCTAAAATCTTGCAGGAATGTCTTAATTTTTTAACAAGTAACGCTGACAGACATTTTTTTTAAAGTTATTAATAAAAGTATAATCATGAAGTTTCATAAGAGGGGCTGTAATCTGAAGAACTATAAATGACATTTAGGTACTGTACCTATAGAAACAGTTAAACTCTCAGAGGCTATCTAAAGTCTTTTATGATATATAGCTCTATGGAACATGATATTCGACTCTGTGGGAGATTAAAGAGGCTGCAGGAATTTAGAATGACAGGAAGTGTTTCAGCCCGCTGTCCTATTTAAGATGGAATTTAGAGGATAGTGTCTGCTGCTGTATGCTAATGCTTAGATTGAACTGCCTCCCTTTAAGTTGTGTTACAGATGTTTGGTGGCACATACGTTGGGCCGATAAGAGGTGTCATCTCTGCAAGGGTACGGTTCAGATGGTTGATCATGTTCTATTTGTTTGCCCTATTTTAAAATCCCCCAGATGCTGTTTTTTAAAACCCCTTTTTGTGAAATATGGTATTAAATAAGCTAGAGGAGCTGCTCAGTTGTTATACAGCCCAGTTATTAAAGTGATGTGCTACATAATTTTAAAGATATTTAAAAGCTTTTTAAACATGTCTTAGATCTTCTATCATGTAGATTAATTCACAAAAACAGTTATGAATATATCCAATTTTAATGTGTCATGTTTCCAACTCTTATGTTATTTTAATGTTGAACTCTTTGTAGATCTAAAACTTTAATAAAAAATCTTGAATCTTGAATCTTGACATTCAGATCTGAAGCAAGGTACCTCAAGTCCTCTGATGTCCTCAGTATTGGCATAGTGCTTGAAAGGGGCGTCATTAGACACCAGCACATCTGACTATTGTTACAGTACAGAGTGTTGGAATGGGCAGATGGTGGGGAAAAGGATTGGGGAGAAAAACAGCAAGGATGAAAGCATTACATTTTAAATGGCAAAGGAGAGTGGCAAGTGTACCCTTATATGCTATGACCTTTAGAGTGACTATCAGTGATACATTTCATGTTTATATTAAGAGTGCCCAATTTTCAACCAGTGAGGGAAACATTTGCTCTCAATGCACTTTTGTTGCTGAAAACAACTTTTGCAAAGCACTAAAACAACAGTAATGTTAAATTGAGGGTCACATGCAACCATACATTCTTTCATTTGAGCATTAACATACCAAAACAAGCATTGGCAAAGCCAAATAGGTCTAGCCTATAGAAGAGCTATTGGCTATGGCAATGTGTTTTACCATGTTGTACACCAGTAAGGCTGCTGTTCAGCATGGCTAAAGGTTTGTGGTGTGACATATCCTAGATTGGAGTGGGGTGGAGTAGAATGTGGTAAACTGGATTTGTTGGAGTAGAGAGTCGTAGAGTGGGGTAGGGTGTCATAATGTTGAGTAGAGGGGAGTAGAATTCAGTGGTTTGGTGGCAGATAGTGTTGTAGAGCAGTAGTTCCCAACCTTTTGACTTGTGTGGACCCCCACATTATCATTACCAGAACCCGAGGACCCCCCACTGAATCATTATTGGAATCCATGGACACCCCACTGAGTCAGTACCGGGGACCCTGGTAGGAACATTGTTGACGATTTGGACCACAAAGCAATCCATAAAAAAGAATACAGAAACAAGCATTCCATCAAACACATAGACAAATGAAAACACATTTTATTTAATTTGCAAACCAATACATTGAAAAAATAAACATGTTATTAGGAAGGTTGGAGCTTTTCTAAATTCATTTAAAGTCACTGATCGTCCATACTATATTCTGTTTGATTCACCTGCACTGCTCCAACAAATCAATCTGTGGATATTAATTTAATTTGTATCCTCTAATTTCAAATTATTTGACATTTACAATACTTTTTAAACGTTTCAATTGTACATTTAGCCACTTTATTTATATACACACTTTATTAATCTGTTATTAGTAATTTTCTAAACAGTTTCAGCCCCTCTTAGGAGGCTTCCTGGCCCACCAGCCACAGGGTCCCTGAACCACAGGTGGGAACCCACTGTGGATGAGTTCAGTGTCAAAGGATGCAGAGTTGTATAGTTGAGTGGGGTGGAGTAGGGTTGAGTGGATTGTGGTAGTGGGGTGGATTATATTGGACTAGACTAAGGTGGATTGGAATGGGGTAAAGTGGGTTGAATTGAGTGGGGTGGGTTTAGGCAATTGGGTTGAGGTGGATTGGAGTGGGGTAAATTAGATTAGTTTGGGGTATGTGGATTGGTTTGGAACAATAGGACTGGGGTGGGGTGGATAGGATTAGTGGATTGGACTAGTGTGGGATAGGTTGCATTTGAGTGCGGTGGGTTGGAGTGAGTTGGGTTAGAGTGGTGTAGATTGGACTGGGGTGGGTAGGAGTGTGGTGGGATGGATGTATTGGCTTGAGTGGGGTGGACTGAACTAGGTGGGGTGGATCTCATTGGGGTAGAGTGGGGTAAGTTGGACTGCAGTGGAGTGATTTGGATTGGAGTGGGGTGGAATGGAGTGGAGTAGACAGGTTGGGATAAACTGTATTGGGGTGGATTGGATTGAGATGCTTTGGAATGTGGTGGGATGGGGTGGATTGGAGTGGTGTAGGGTGGTGTGGGGTGGATTGGCATGGGATAGATTGGTTTTGGCTGGATTGGGGTGGATTAGACTGTAGTCTGTGAATTGGACTGGAGGGGGTGGACTGGACTGGGGTGAGGTGAACTTGAAAGGAGTGGGCAGATTTGAGTGGGGTGGATTCTTTTGAATTAGAGTGGGGCAGATTGAAGTGGGACAGATTGTTTTGGATTTGAGTGGGGAAGATTGTTTTGGATTGGAATGGGGCTGATTGGAGTGGGGCATATTGTTTTGGAATGGAGTGGGGCAGACTAGAGGGGGCAGATTGTTCTGGATTGGAGTGGGACAGATTTTTTTAGATTAGAGTGTGTTGGATTGTGGTGGATTAGATGGGATTGGGGTGGAGTGGGGAGGAAGTGGTGTGGATTGGGGTAAAGTGGATTAGATTGGAGAGATGTAGGTTGGATTGGTTGGGGTGAAGAGGATTGGAGCGGATGTATTGTGGTGGATTGCAGTAGGATGAATTGGGATAGAGTGGGTGGATTGGGGAGAGATGGATTGGATTGGAGTGGGGCAGATTGGAGTGGGAAGATTTGCTTGTATTAGAGCAGATTGGAGTAGGGTAGATTGTTTTGGATTGGATTGGGGTGGGTTTGAGCAGGCAGATTGGAGTATGGAAGTTTGTTTTGCACTGGAATGGAGAAGATTGGAGTGGGATGGATTGGAGTGGGGCAGATTGTTTTGGGCTGGACTGGGACAGATTTGTGTGGGGCAGATTGGAGTGGGGCAGATTGTTTTAGATTGGAGTGGGGTGGATTGGAATGGGGCTGATTGCGGTGTGGCAGATTGTTTTGGGCTAGAGTGGTGCAGATTAGTGTGTAATGGATTGGAGTGGGGCATATAGTTTTGGACTGGAGTGGGCCAAACTGGAGTGGGGTAGTTTGGAGTGGGTAGATTATTTCGGATTGGAGGGGGACAGGTGAGAGTGGAGCAGATTAGAGTGGGGCCAATTGTTTTAGACTGGAGAAGGGCAGATTGCAACAAGGCAGATTGGAATGGGCAGATTGGAGTGGGTGGATTGGAGTGGGGCGGATTGGGTGCGGGGCAGATTGCTTTGCTTTGGATTGGGGCAGATTGTTTTGGATTGGTGTCAGGCAGATTGGAGTGGCACAGATTGTTTTGAATTGGAGTGGGGCAGTTTGGAGTATGGTGGGTTGTTTTGCATTAGAGTGGGGCAGATTGTTTTGGATTTTAGTGGGACAGTTTGGAGTGGGGCGGATTGGAGCAGGGCAGATTCTTTTGGAATGGAATGGGGTGGATTGGAGTGGGAAAGATTGGAGTGTGGACAAATGTTTTGGACTGAAAAGGGCAGATTATTTGAATTGGAGTGGGACAGATTGTTTTGGATTGGAGTGGGGCAGATTGTACTAGGCTGGAGTGGGCAGATTGTGATGGACTGGAGTTGGCAGATTGTTTTCAATGGGATTGGGATTGGAGTGGGGCAATCAGAGTGGGGCAGAGTAGAATGGGGAAGATTGTTTTGGATTTGAATGGGGCAGATTGTTTTGGAGTGGGGCAGATTGAAGTGCAGAAGATCATAGTGGGTCATATTGTTTGGGACTGGAGTGGGGAAGATTGTTTCTAATTTGAGTGGTGTAAATGGAGTGGGGCAGATTGGAGTGGGGTGAGTTGGGAGCCCACAAGCAAAAATGAAAGAAAACATGAGTGCGATGTGAGAAGAGAAGGCTAGGCAAAATAAAATAAAGTCAACTATAGAAAATACATCCTTACAATTTTGTTTGTCCTGCTCAGCACGTTTTGCCAGTCACAAGACTTCACTAAAAGTTAAAAAGAACAAACTAGTACCTCAATCACGTCAGGAGCAGCAGACAGTCACTGATTAAGTTGTACCAATCAGGACTTGGTCCCTGCTCCACAGAGATGAATGAAAATGATTCTTGGCCTGCAGTGATAAATTATGAGGCTATAAAATATGGCCAGGAAAGCCAACAAATGGTGAGCTCTAGGCGACCTGCAAGCCCTTAATGTTAACAACGTCTGCTAAGCGAGATGCCTGAGCTAGCTTGTGCAGGCTAGCACATGCTCTCACGGGTTCAAACCTAAAAATGCACTGGTAACTGTGATCATGTCTTCTTTAACACAGTAGTTACTGCACCTTGTTTGGTTCAAAGATCAGTGAGAAATACAAAACATAGCATAACCATTAATAATACAGCAGCTCAAACATACAGTGTTCCAAAATCTTAATATTGATGCTGCTTGATAGGAATTATGAATACATGGGTGCACTTCTGGCCACATCAAAAAATGAATAACAACCAGGGCTCTAACTCAGAACGATAACAACAATGAACAGTTCCAGTCTTGTTGACTGTGATTCTTCTTCTCCACAGAATCTCCCAACACATGCATTTGTTTTCAAATTCGGACAAGGGGAAGATGCAAGCTTATATATGGCAGAGCATTTTGTTACACACTATGCTCCTCGCCAGAAGTTGATAACATTATAGTACAGGAATGTGAAAAATTTGACTTTTTATGTTACTTTAATTATGCACAGAAATTTAAAATACATAAACAATAAAGTGTTTAAGATATGTTTGAAATGATTAAGCATTAAGTGGGGCAAACAAAAGTACAGCGTTCACAATATGTAATATAAAACATGCTAGTGATTCATTCATAGCCATCTTTAGTACAGGTGGTGCCACCTCTTTGACCTGCGTGTTACATGTTGTACTATTCAACAAGCACATTAACCTTCTGTGCTGAGGATGAGTCACACCTGCAACTTGACATAACTCAGCTCTCCCCAGCTAATATATTATTCACTTCTATCTTGAACTTTTTATTATCTCCTGAAATTTGCTGGCCACACAAAGGAGTCTTTAACAGGTGCTCTTAAGCCTGTAAAGTGTGGCCCAGTGCTGGTGTATCGGTCGCACTGCTTTAAAGACAGCACATGTGGTCATCCTAGTGTTAGGCTTCTGCACCAATTTATTACGCCGATAAATCTCATTTCACATCAGGCACTTTGAATTATAGCTTTGATACCACATGTCTGAAGACATGCCATTGTGCCATGTCACTCAATGTAAGAGTTTATTTGGGAAGAAAAAGGTTTCATGGACTAGCACTGTCTATGTTTGGAGCAGTAACAGTTCCAGTTGATGGAAGAGCACGCAGACTTTCTTTTGTGGAGCATCCATTGGTGAGTACAATTCATTTAAAGCACTTCTTTTGCTTGGATGCACCATTCAGACAAATTATTTAGTGTGAAAATATTTTATTTTATTGCAGATCACAGCGGAAGTCCCATATGGAGTGAGGTTACTGAACATAGTATAGCAACATCCTCCGGCTGTTTTAACACCTCTCCTTTTTCTCTGATGACTCTTTGGTCATTTCGTGTTTTGTTTGGGAAAATAAAGAGAAGTTAGTTTCATTTTGAGGGACTAATATTTTAGAGAGTACACAGAATAACAGAGTTTTTTCCCGTTATCGTATTCATTTAATTTTGTTTGTGTTCCGAGGGGCTGGGGCCTACATGTAAGGATGCTGGGTAATACGTCCCATTAGCATAAGTGTGTTAGACCTGCCATACCTCGGGTGGTCTTCCCACAACATTTTGAATTCAGCCTCCTCTTTCGATAAAGTTGTTTTGTTGTCCTTAGGACTCCATGCACTTTATCACTGCTAACCACTTTTAAAGTGCTTATGTTCACTCCCTAAAACATGGTAAAATTGGCTTACACCTAATCGGTGTATTTAAACTATTTATAAGTCCCTAGTAAATTGTAAATCCATATATCAGCGTAAGACGCCATTGGGATTCATGCGCTTTAGAAATGTATCATTATGATTTTACGCAGTGCCTGTAAATTAAATTCAACTAGTGGCCCTGCAGTACGTATTGTGCTACCTACTTAAGTAGGCCCTTAAAACATGTCCCAGGTCTTTCATTGCCACCTGAATTCAGATTTAAATTGCCAAATTGACTTGGCAAACATAAACCCCTTGTCAAGCCTTAAACTCCCCTTTTATTACATATATGTCACCCCTAAGGTAGGCTCTAGGTAGCCCATAGTCCCGGGTGCATTGTAATTAAGAGGTTGACCATGCACTGTTAAGTTTTACATGTCCTGTTAGTAAAAAAATAATCCTAAGTTTCTTTTTCACTATTGTGAGGCCTACTTCTCCCACCAGATAACATTGGGTAGCCTCATCACTCTTAATAAATGCTAAGTATTGATTGGGAACAGGTAAAGATTTCAAGTATGGTGTCTGACCAATTGTAATTTAAAATCATCTTTAATGGCATGGTTAGATTTTAAGTTACAAATTTGAAAATTTCACTTTTAGAATGTAGTCATTTTCCTTCCCTAACTATTTGGTCCCTACAGGCTGTTCCTGGGTCACATTACTGGATGTAGTTGCCAGTTAGTATTTGCTTTTTCCTCCCAAACATCACTGGCACGATGCAGGGGAAGCAGAGCTGGGCACATCCCCACTTGCACATCAATAGGCTGTGCCTTGCCCTCACCCAATTGACTTGTCACCACTGGATTGTTCGTGCAGCCAGCCTGCGGCCAGGGCATGAAGTCAGGAAACCTAAAGCACTTCATAGGGAATTATCCTACTTCAAATAAGGCACCAAGTATAAAAATAGGACTCCCAGAACCATTCTTCAGTTTATTTTCATGACCTGCATAAGGCCCCCAAGAGGGCTGCCACCTGATGTGGCTTGCTGTATATTTCTGAAGATAGCTTTGTTGCACTGCAAGCATTGCTTTGCTGCCTGAACCTGCCTAGAACTGTCATAGGGCTGCCCTGCTGCTTGAGCCCTGTCCCACTTCTTTAAACCAGGACTAAGAGAGTAACTGCAAGAGCTAGTTGACTGGCTTCCTGATCAGGAGCTCAAGGACAGAAAAGGTTCTAAGCATCTTGAACTCCCACCTGGACCCAGCCTGAGAGAGAGGACAATCCCTCCATGTAGGGCCTCTCTAGTCCTGAACCCTTGAAAGTGGCATTAACGGTGCCCAGAGAGGGAAAGTCCAAAACTTGGGGCTTCAAAAACGTTTGACTAAAACGTGCTCTGGAAACCAATAGGTGTCCGGAACCAACCTGCTCGTCTATCAACCCAAAATGCATCGCCGGATGGCCTGACTTCGCAGTAGCTCCCAATACATTCTTCTAGGCAGCAGCAAATCCGGTTCAATGGTCCTTCACAGGAAGGATATCCACCTCGCGGAGCCCTCATCTGCTATAGCTGCCAGCTTTGTCTCACTGAAGATTTCTGACTTCTAAAAAAGAGACTAAAGGCCTGATTATATCTCGGCAGAGGGGCTACTCCTTCACGACGGTGACAGATATCCTATCTGCTGAAATCTAAATACCATAGTAAATATAGGTTCATCATTTTTGTGACAGCCTTGTCCATTTTAACACATGGGGTGCATTGATCCTGGAGGACACCAGATATTATTGCTGATTTTACAATATTTTTCTTTTAGTGTTCTGCCATGATGATTGGGCTTCATTGACCATTTTTACTATTTATAATGAATTTAACTGATTCTTTCTTTCTCTTTGCCATAGGCCTCTGTGTGTATTATGTGTGTTTTTTTTCATCAGTCTCACTGTCAAACACATTTTGTGCCTACAGGCACAATAAAGTTAAACAAAGGCACATCTCTGATTTTGTAGAGACTGGAGAACAATGACCAACCTGCTAAATGCTAGACATTGGAAATCAAGGAGATAACATCTAGGAAGTCAATTCTGCCAAGAAGGAAAACTGACAGAGAGTGGCAGTCTATTAACACTGGAAACATTAGTGGTATCATACATGCTTCTTTTCTCTGCCATGATGCCAAATATGATGTAACATCTTCTTATTTGTCTGGGCATGAAGGTATTGTGATTACCCATGGATGACCAGTGCCACCACCATAACCAAATCCCATATGTCTTTGTGCTGCAGTGACTGCAGTCCTGGTGTTAGACTGGAGATTCTGAATTTGACTTTTTTTCCAGCAAACAACATCTCTCCAGCGCACCCAACAGGAACAAAAGACATCCTATACCTGAATCTCTTTAGGAAGAAGCAGAGCAGTCAATTGGACATGCTGCCGAGCAGGATGTCACACTTTCTGCACAGCAGGATGTTGTGCTTGTTGTTTTATCAGCATTTTATCAACATCAAGTTCACCATCTTCTCCAGCAAGGTAAAGAAGGCAAACTCCTCCATCTTCAAGACCCTTCAGATGAAAGTGACATGCATTGTACTTCTCAGCCCCACTACAGTAGACAAGTAAAAGGAAGGTTCCAGAAACCAAGTTGGCAATGAGGAAGATGAACCAGTCACTGTTTGTGTCAAGAGTAGCATTGAGGATGTGTGAATCAATATATTCACCCTGCACCTGTACCACCACCACTACCTGACTCCATATTCTTGAAATTCTAAAAAACAGTAGCAGCTGGTCAGCTGGGAAGTTGCAAGGAGGCCTCTGAAAGCTAGTTGCATTCATGTAGTTCACACAGGAAATCAGTCAAGTAACCCTTGGGTCACTCTAGTGGGATGAAGGCAAGCAGGTCCAGTGCTTCTTCAAGTAGCAACACAGTCCTCAAGCAGCAAGGCAATCCTTCAAACAGCAAGGCAGTCCTTTTGGCAGCAGGGCCACTCTTCTGAATCTTCCACATGTCTAGGAGTGTACTGAAGAAAGGTCCTGAAGGTCCCATCTATATACCTGGTGTCAGTCTTTGTGTGGGGGGCTCCCTGTCCTACCACAATATCTGAAAAAAGACAAGGCAGGACTGGTGACAGGTTCCTCTGTGATTACAGTAGCCAAAACCCTTTGAAGCATGAGTAGGGGTGGGTACAAACCCTCCTTAGTCATCCTGCTAGGATGGTCAATCCCTCCCACACCTAAGCCCTTTTGTGTTACTGTCTGGAAGCAATACACACATTTTAACAGTGGATCCATTCACAATCATGTTTCCTAGGACAGTGGCAGAAGGCACAAATGGGTGGGGCAAGAAAACTCAAATTTTCTAAAAGTGGCATTTGCAGACTTGCAATTTAAAATCTGACTTCACTTTTAAAGAGGCTCTAAAATTACAATTAATTTGAGCGTAAACAGCATATGTCTACCTGCACCCATCCAAAGTCGTCACTTGATCTTTGAAATAAGGTAACCCATTGTTAGCCTGTGGTAGAGATAGGTCTTTCTGAAGTGAAAAACAACTTTGCACCCTGCCCTCTGAGTGGTTAGGGCCTACCTTAGGGGTAACTTATTGGTTTTAACAAGGCAGCTAGGCCTGGCAAAATGCTTGTTTGCCAGATTATAGTGGCAGTTTAAAACAGCACTAAGGGCTGCAATAGCAGGTCTGACACATATTTTAAAGTGTTACTTCAGTGTTTGGTACAATGAGTGCTTCAGGGCCACTAGTAGCATTTAATTTACAGGCACTGGGCACAGATAATATCACTTACTAGGGTCTTAAGAAAAAATGTAATGAGCCAATCAGGTGCAGGACAATTGTACCATATTTTAGGGACAGCACACAAGCATTTAAACAATGGTTAGCAGGGGTGAAGTGGACAGAATTCAAAAGCCAACAAAAACAAATTCTGCAAAATAGAAGGGGTGAAGGCAAAAAACATTTGGGGAGACCCAGGATTGAGGGGCTAGGCCTAGCAGTCTTCTTTAGAAACAAGCTAGAGGCAAAAAGCTGGCAAAGGTTGCTGCGAAATAATGTTTCAAAACTGAATATATACTTAGCTGTTGTGGCCTCCTTGGTTTCTAATGTCTTTCACAAAGTGATGTCAGTCTATGTGGATTATGGAGACTGTGGATGTACGGCTGCAGTTACAGAGGCAACAGTTCTGAAATGATCTTGTCATTGCCAGATGGTACTATTGCCCAGATCGTGACCCAGAGGTGCCAGAAGCTCCTCCAACTCCACCACCAGGGAGAAGGCAGCTGTAATGGTCTTCATGCTCTCTTGCTAGTGGCTATCTTTCTCTTGACATGGCATTTCATAACATTTTCAGCCTTGGCGACTTATGGGAGCTGCCCATTCTTTTCCACAGAAGAAAAAAAAAACCACTATATTATGGTAACCACTGTAGTAAGTAACACAAACTTTATTCTTCTACCCAATGTCACTGGAATTCTGACATAATTACTTGCAATGTATAAATTCACAACCACTCTAACTCAAACAGTACAAAAATCCAAGTAAAAAAAATGACATATGTTAATTAACATGCAGAAAGAGACCTTTTGTACAGATAAAGTGGTTACCTTTCAGTGTAGGACCTGTATTTAACTGTCAATTGATAAACTGGCACTAATAATGGGATGAAACAGCAATACAATTTGGTACAATGACTAAACTGCAAAGTTTTCTTGATGCAGAATGTGCCACACAATTCAACATAATTTGCATTTCTTGCCATGTAATTAATTTAGGTGAAAGTGCTGCATAATGTTGGTGAAGCATTGCTGCATAATTTCAGTGGCCTTGCCCTTCCTCTATCCAGCCCACACTCTTCCCTCACTAATTATCCTACCGATAACACCTCAATTGTTATTACTTTGTTGGGGAGTGAGCAGGAACCATGTTAGGTTTGCCTTAGGAGCTGGGCTAGGTTTGGTTAGGTAAAGGATAGTTTAATAGAGGAACAGGAATATGGTTAGAAAGAAGGTTTGGGGACATACGACATGTGACATTATTGAAGGTGGTCTGAGATGGCAGTATGCCCTTCACTTATAAAATGGCAGAGAAAGGGAGGCAGAAGCATTGTAAAGTATGCAAGAGTTGGGGACCAGGAGCCTAGGTTCAAAATGGAATACTGGGATTCTGGGTTAAGAATGTTGTAATTAAGAAAAAACATGGTTTACAATTCACCCCAGCTATCTTTGTCCTCAAGATATTTTTTCTGTCTTGAGGTTTTTTAAAATGCACTAATTAGAGGTAATATTCACAGTGATCACATGTCAATAAAATAAAAAACCTAAAAGTTTGAAATTAATACTTTGTAAGTTTAACTTCTAAACATTCAAAATGGAAGTGGTCATAAATTCAATGCAATTATCATATAACAAATTATGAAATGGCTAATGAAGAAGGGCTTTAAAAAAGGATGTAGGAATAAAGAAGAGGAGAGTTAAGATAAAAAGGATAAGGCAGACGTTTCCTCCTTACAAACAAATAATACAATGTGAAAAGTCAGGATGAAGCAGGGTGAAAAACAAAAAAAAAAGCAGAAAGAAGAAAATTGAACAGGTATTTGGAGATAATACCACAAGAAATAGGAGGAGGACAACATGAAAGCTAAAAGATGTAAGATATGCCAAGGGATATTATTGGGAATTAAAAATGTAAAAAACTGTACAATTAAGAAAAACATTATGTTCTCACATTGAGTAGAATGATTAATAAACATAGCACAAAACTCTAATCAACAAACTAACATGCGGAGAGTTCCAACTCTCCTATCCTTTATGTGCCTCGATTGTCGAGCACTCAGCACATACACATATACATTTTAACAGCAAATGTAGGATGGATGGATAAATGACTGGAATATGGGTAATAATTACTACTAAATGGGTGGGTATTGGGAAAAGTAAAGTGGGGCTTAGGAATGGTTAGGGTGGGTTGAAGAAGGGACACATACCCATCCATAAGAGTAAACCCATTCCTGCTCAAAAACTGCACTTCTAAAACTTTTACGACAAAAAGGTTCTACAACAATAATAAATGCACTCAAACTCAGATCTGGAGTAAGTTCAGCACCACATATGGTTAGCCACAGGTAGTGAATGACCCTCCCATACAAAATCATGGAGCAATGGACTTTGGCAAGTTTAACACTGTATGGATTACAAAGTTAAAATACATTAATTTATTAGGACTTGAAAAACATACATACATTTCCATTTAAAACGTATAAACATTAAAAATTAATTATGAAATATTTCCATAACATTTTTTATTTAAAAAATGTAAATATAGTTTTAAATTTAGAAAATAATTACATTATAATGTACATGATTTTTAATGACTAAAACGTTTGCTACATAATAAATAATATAAACACATTAAGTTTTTTTTATAAATCTTTAACAATTATTTTAACTGAGTTTAATACATATATAAATAAATTGATAATTAAAAATTAAGATAATAGTGTTCTAAAATGTTGTTTATTTTATTCTACATTAAAAAAGAACTATAGGAAATTAATGTATACTAATATATAACATTTAGGTTCATATTTATACTCTGTTTGCACCGAATTAGTGTCATTTTTTTTTACTCTAATTTGGTGCAAAACTAACTCCATATTTATACTTTGGTGCTAGACCCCTCTAGTGCCAAATTTATGGAGTTAAAGTCATTTTTTGAAAGTGGTGACCTACCTTGCCTCAATGAGATGCAAGGTAGGCGTTCCCGTGCAAAAAATGACTCTATGGCCTTAACTCCATATTTATACTCCCATGCAAAAATGGTGCAAGGGAGGGAGGAGGGGTCACAAAATGGGACAAAGCTTGCTTTGCCCCATTTTTTAAAGCCTGGGTCAGGGCAGGCGTTAGGGGACCTGTGGGCCTATTTCCATCATAGAACACCAAGGAATAAGCCCACAGTTGCCCTCCCCGGTCCCCAGGGGCATCCCCACCCATACCAGAGGGACTGCGGAGGATGGGGGACCCCGTCACAGGTAAGTCCAGGTAAGATTGCATTTTATTTTTGAAAGTGCCATATGGGGTCCTGAAACGGGACCCCATACATGGCACAGGGTGTAATGGCCATGCCCAGGTGACCCTTGTCCTCTGTGCTGGCCATTGGGGTGGTGGGCGTGACTCCTGCCTTTTCTAAAGCAGGAGTCATGTGGCATGGTAGGTTTAGCACCATAAAATGACGCTAATCTGGTTAGAGTCATTTTTTTTTTTACTCTAACCTGCCTAAAGTAATTTTTTGGTGCTAAACCCTCTTCTTCTATACTGCCAGCCCGACCCGACTAAAGTCCTTTTTAGTGCAAAACTTTTTGGTGCAAAACTGCCTTAGTGCAGTTTTGCACCAAAAAGTATAAATAAGGCCCTTAATTTAATAAACTTGTCAGGAGTGGCTTTCAAGCATACCCTCCCACCACCCTGTTTGGGCTGCTTACGTTCCAATTCTGTAAGCTGTGAAATGTTTTCCATTTGAATGGGTTCCATGACAACATCTGCTCTGATTTCCAACATTGAATTCACAGCAGCAGTTTGCACATAAACTTATAGCATTTGAGTGACTGCCAGACGGGAGGGTAGAAAAGTGCAGACAAACATAAAATGAGGACCAAAATTACTGTTTTCGGTTAAAGCTTCATGGAGGTAACAGGCCTGCTCCCTTGTTATGCTGTGCAGGGGATTCACAGGCACTCATCCCACTTTCAAAGAGTGTAATGACCCTTCTTCCTCCCCACAGGGACCGCCTATGACTTGGGATATGGGCTGATTCAGAACCCCATGGAACACACGCAGCCTCATAATTGCATCGATCCACAGTCTACTTCAGTACACTGCTGTCACTTCAGATAGTGCCACAGGCCCAGATGGAAAATGTTTTCACAAAGTCACCCAGAGGGTCAGACACCTGATCCTCAGATTAGGCATGCTCTAATTTGGCAATCAAACCCTGATTCAGGAGGGGGCACTAAAACTCAGTAACATATCCCTTCTCTAAAGACAACCCTTAGGTAAGGGGACAAACATATTTGAGGGAAGTCTGGTGGGGGCAATCCCATAGACCTTAGGAGCCTGTGTCTGTCAGCACATCTGGCCCACTGACAGTGTGGAACAATCTTCACAAAGTTGAGCTCCTCCTCTGCCCCCCAATGATATGACCTTTTCATTGCCACCTTTGATATAGATGGAGCTATAGACACCACCATCATGCAGCTGCCCTTCTGAATGGTCCTCACCCCATGCCAAGTGTATGTAGTGGCACACACTGCGTAGCCCGTCTTGTCCTACTGCAAAGCCTGATCCATCCACTACCACACCAGACCCGCTTTGTTTCACACAAAAGGCACCAGCGAACACCAACACTGTCCCCCCAGCCTGGGCAGGCAAGAAGGCTCTGCATGGTCTCAGAAGCAGCCAGCTCTCCAGCTCCCATGCTCGAAGGCAGTTGATCATTCACAAACATCCCTGAAACAAATCTCTGGGACCTCTTTGTACAGAAATATGAAAACACTACTTAAATAAATATTGCCCATAGGCACCATACACACTACTGTGAATGCAAAAATGATGGACCTCACATCGAAGGTTAAGCCTATGAGACAGGTGATCTGTTTGCACATGACCGGATAAGGTGGACCACAGGCTAGTCACATTAGAAACCTGCCAGGCTGAAAAATATTCTCACCTACCGGACTTGGGACAATATGTTGAGTTCCTGTACGACCTTTGAGGACAGGGCAAGGAGAGGCAACTTCTCAGCTTCTGCACGTAAAGGCTTCCCAAAGCAGTGGAAAAGAAAGGCATACTAGAATACTAGATAACATGGGATTAATGGTGCCTGGAGCTCAAGAAAGCCCACAGAGCTCAATTCCATTGGGCCTCCCAGTCCAATGCTCCTTGCCCAATCATTACCTGTGCTCTACATAATCGACACACAAAGGCAATATTGATGGCAACCAAGAAGACAACAGAAACCCTGCTTTTGTAGAAATTGAATCGCTTTCTCCACAGATTTCTTTACAGCTAATCATGTCAATCCCAAGATATTACTGGCGCTCTGAGTCTGACTGAAACACAGAGACATTAAGCATCAATGCTTGTAACATTGGATGGGAAAGTACAAGAATTCCTAGGTCCAGGGGAATTTGAAATGTTTCCGGACACCCTGGATGACCCATACATGACATGAATCCACAAAGTGCAGCATTATCTTCCCTGCTGGAAAACTCTTTCCCCACCTTGAAACACCCCTAGTTATCAGTCCAGGCAACAAGAGCTGGAGGTGAGGGCGTAGGAAATAATCAGACCAGGCTGTCCTACACCAAGTTGTGAACAAGTCCAGATCCCCACTGAAAAATGTGGATGGTGAAAGAGGAGAAGGAAAAATGAACTGAATATAAGTGTATGGTGATTTCAGTCTTCCTCCTATGCGCCCTCCCTGTATTGCATTCTGTTCCAGTCTGTTCATATCACTGCACTGAGTATCCCCCAGAGTTAACAACCTTGCCACATCTCTTTTGCCTTTCCCTACCCCCAAAGATCCTTCTCTGTTTGAAGTTTGATGCTGAGTGCATGACTAGAGTAAAGAGGCCAAGCGATAATACACCAGCGAGGCTCCCCACAATTGGCCTGTAAGATTAGAATATAAGCAAATTCTTACACTAACTTAATTTAATGTGATTCTCATGTACAACACTTATCGTTTAAATAGGACTTGAACAGGGCAATGGGTGTGGGAGGATGGCCCCAGGACCTGCCTCATGTTCATGCTCTACCCCGCAAAACTGTTTCTTGGGCGTGAGTGAGGGGTGGTGACCTGATTTCTTCTAGTGAAGGGCCATGACCAGGACCCAAAGTTAAGAGTTTGCCACCCCTTTAGAACACACACATCAGCTCAGTTCCTTGTTGACAACAGTTCTTCAAATAACCTGCCCTATAATTACTCATTGTTATCGCAGTTTAATACAATTGTTAAATTTGTCATCTACTTTTCTATAGGGAGATCTCTATCTTTGCCCCGGGGAGAAGATCTCTGTCTACATGTGAAAAGTTATCAGTAGTAACAAGAGAGTAGCCAGAAAATTAAAATACCCCAACTTCAAACCAAAACTCTTGGCACCAAGCAAACAAATCCACTCATCCATCCATCCATCCACCCTTTCACTCCATCTGTCTTCGCACTTCATCTATCTGTCCTCCTTTTTACTCATTGATCCATCCACTTTTTCACTCAGCCACTGCAATCACCCATGCTTTCACTCATACTTCCACCAAACCACTTATTCATCCATCATTTACACTTTCATTCATTCACTCATCTGCCCATCCATCTGCCCTCCATTTCACTCATCCATCAGCTCTTTCACTCATCGATCCATCCACCCTTTCATCCACCCACCTTTCCTTTCAACATCCGTTATTGTACTCATCCACCCATAGACCCTCCTTTCCACTCATCCATCCATCCTTTCATTCATCCAATCCTTCACTCATCCATCCATCCTTTCACTCATCCATTATCCTTTTGCTCATCCATCTACCCTTTCACTCTATACAACCATCCACCCTTTCACTCCAACCATCTGTCCATCCTCCCTTTCACTCATCCCATCCATCAATCCATCCTCCCTCTCTTTCACTCACCCATACAGTCTTTCACTCACTCATCCATCCACCCTTACACTCAGCCATCCTTCCATCCATTCATCAACCAAGCAATCAATAAATTACCGTGATTTGCAGAGCATGCTATTCACCTGTGACGGTATCCAGACATTGAGTTCCAGGCTGCTCATGGGGCTTCTGTCAAAAAGCAAGCTCTTGAGTCCTGAACACTTGAAGGGAAGGTGAGGTCCTGAGGTTTAAGGGGAGGCTGTTCCAGGTTTTAGCAGTGCTGTAGGAGAAGGAGCATCCTCCAATGTTGCAACAGCAGATGAGGGTATGTGAGAAAGGGTGAGCGAAGCAGAGCACAGGAGTCTAGAGAGTTGGTGGAAGAAGGTTCTTGGCTGTGGAGAGCTTTGTATGGGAGTGATGTGGCTTCATCTGGTAGGTCGAGGATGAATCTGGTCGCTGAGTTCTGAATGATCTGAAGTCTCTTCAAGAGGTGAGAAGTGATTCCTGCATAGAGTGCGTTGCTGTAGTCCAAGTGGCTGGTGACAAGGGTTTGAGTGATTGTGTGCCTGGTGGAGACTGGGAACCATTTGAAGATCTTACAGAGCATGCACAGGGTGAGGAATCAGGCAAGGGTGACTGTGTTTATCTGGTTCTTCATGGATAATTTGTTTTCCAGAATGATGCTGAGGTTCCTGGCGTGGTCTATGAGGGTGGGAGAGGGTCCCACTTTGATGGGTCATCGTGAGTCCTTCTATGGTAAGGTGGTGTTCCCGAAGATCCAAACCTCAGCCTTGTCTGTATTTTTATTGAGTTTGAGGCAGTTGTCTTGCATACAGTTGGTGATGTTGGTCATGCAGAGGTGGAAGTTGGCCTTCAGATAGTGAGAAGATGACCTATGTTGTTTGCATGTGAGATGATTTTCAGTCCATAGTGTTTGACGGTGTTGGCCAGGGGATTCATGTAGCGTGTTGAGTGGGGCTAAGAGATTAACCTGAGGGATGCCGCAGATTATATTTTTTTGCTTCGAGGTGAAAGGAGGGATGCTGACTCTCTGTGTTCTCCCATTGAGGAAGGATGTGTTCCATTTATTGGCATCCTCTAGGATGTTGATCTGGATGCAGATCAGTGTGTGGTGGGACACGGTGTCAAAGATCGCCGAGCGGTAAAGGAGGATCAGGGCAGCAACTCCTCCCCAGTTTAGGAGGGTCCTGATCTCTTCAGTGGCATTGATAAGGGCAGTCTCTGCTCTGGGGTTTGAGCAGAATCTAGATTGGGAAGCATCCAGAAGTTCATTGCTCTTGAGGTATTCTGAGAGTTTGTGGTTGATGGCTCTTTTGAGGAATTTTGCTGGAAAGGGAGCAGGGAGATTGTCCTGTAGTTTTTCATCTCATTGGGGTTGGCGGACAGTTTCTTGAGGAAGGATTTGATTTTGGCATGTTTTCATTCTTCTGGGTGGGTGACAGAGGGGATGGATGTGTTAAAGATGGCTGTGAGCTTGTTGCTGATGGGGTAGTTGCTGAGGTTAAACATGTGGTATGGACAGGGGTCAGTGGGAGTTCCTGAGTGGACAGAGTGTATGATGTCAGCAATGCTCTTTGTTGTGAGCTATTTCCAACGGTGCCTTGTGGTAGGGGGAGAGCCTGCAGGAGTGAGGCTAAAGAGTATTGGCAGTGGCAGGTTGGTGTTCAAAGTTTGTTTAGATGGTGGAGATCTTTTTCGCAGACTTCCTTGGGGTGGATGATGATGTTTTATTGACTAAGGGGTTGACAAACTCCTTGACGATGATGAAGACTTCTTTGCTATGGTTGGAGCTGACTTCAATTCAGATGGATGAGGCGTTCTTTCCCATTTCTTTCAGGAGTTGGTGGTACTGTTTGAGTGATGTTTTGAATGTGGTTCAGTCGGCAGGTTCCTTGGTGGAGTGCCATATCTTTTCCAGTTTTATGCAGTTGCATTTCATGGTTCTCAGGTCCGGGGTGTACAGACTGGCTTGTTTGGGAGATCTGTTCAGCTTGGTGGGTTTGATTGGGGCTACTCTGTTGGGGCTACCGGTGGTTCAGTTGCTGAAGTTTTGAAGGCCTGTTTGAGGTTGGTGGAGGTGTTGTGAGTGTGGTTTTGAGGGCATTGGGCCATTGGCTCTCAAATATTCTGTAAGAATTGTAGTGTGAGGTGCTGGTTGGTCTTTTGGTGCCAGTGGGGGCTGCTGTGAAGTTGAAGTGGATTATTGGGTTGTCCGTCCAGGAAAAACGAGTGATGTGATTGTATTCATCTCTGTTGCTGGCAGATAGGGCCCAATGAGGCCCTGAGGTGTGAGTCGGGTCAGTGACTATCTGAGTGAGGCTGATGTTGCTCATTCTTTCAAGTAGTTCAACTGAGTTTGCATCATTTGAGTAGTTGAGGAAGAAATTGAGGTCTCAGAGGAAGAGGTGGTGCTTGGTGTCGAAGGCTTAGGGGTGATGAAGACTGGGATGGCATTGCAGAAGTCGTGGCATGGGATTTGAGGTCTGTAGCTGAGGGTACCTCTGAGGATCATTTTGACTTCTATGTTGAGTTGGAATTTGTGTTCCTGGCACTCAGAGTGGTCCAGATATGGATGGGCACATAGTAGGCCTGTGCAGGAAACCTCAACTTTGCCCACTGAGTTTTCAGAATTTGGGCAATTCACACTACACAGAGTAGTGCTGAGTTCCCAAATATTGCCATCTGGCACAAAGCAGACCTTTTTCCCTTTCTCGTGCACAAGATTTGTTTTTGGAGCTTGCTTAGAAGTGCCATGATACTCTCAGGCCGCTAATGCATGTGTGAGATTTTGTGCCTGCGAGCGTGCGTTCTGGCCACAATGCGTTGATATAGTGTCGCTAATAAGCTCAAGTGCAGCTAGAGTTGATTTTCAACTCAAGAAGCAGCTAACTCTACTCAAAATAGGTCTTTGAATGACTTTTTTTCTCCAACAGACCGTTCAAGTTGTTTTTTTGAAATGAGAAAAGCCTTTTTTTTACTGTTTTTCCCAACAGGAAGTGCCCCAGAGATTCCAACTTCCTGTTCCTATCCAGAAGGCTCCTCTCAGTGCTTTTCCCATCACTTGGTCACTTTACTCTTCGATTTTGAGGTGCAAGGATCACTCTATTTGTCTCCTCTAGATATACCTTTGGATTTAAGTTCTTTGTTTTTGTGACATCACATAAGTAAGTTTTAAAAAAAAACGTTTGTATAAGGGTGTTCTTTGTTTGACAGGGCGTGCACCAGTTTTTCTTTGAACTTTCATTTGATTTTAAAACGTACGTGTGGTGGGTCGCCAGGAGTTTAACTAGGTGCCTAGGTATTTTTTTGCATTTCATTGAGTTTTCATCTTTCGTAAAAGAAAATTGTTACACAGCTCTCTACCTTTTCTCAATGTTTGTTAGATTTGAAATATGCATTTAATTTGCTTTTTGCAATGGGCCATCTAGCGGGAAGGTCCACTACTAGTCATCAGTACATGAAGGAAATATGTCTGTGGTATATGATTTTAAAACCTTATTTAGGGCAGGGATGGCATTGGATTAAATGAAAAATGTTGCCTATTTTTGCACGTAATTTTTTTCTGCAAAAATATATATGTGAGGTAGTATTTGATGGCAAAGGAGAATGTGTGTTGTTGTAAAATGTATATAGCTCAATTAATTTTCATGTTTTGCATTGCTGAATTAATGTTTGTGTTTTATTTAGTGTTACCGCCATGCCTCCTTTTTCTGGCTAGTGTGTGTGTGTGTTTGACATTGGCCACCGTTCATCTTTGTTCTCTATGCCATATGGCCATGGGCATTTTGTGTAGTCCTTGCTCACTGCTGTTGTCTGACCATGTGGCTGGCAGCCATTTTGTTCACCCAGTCAGTGTGTTTTAGTCATAGACGTGCATGTTTTCTTTATTCCCCATGCCTCCATGTTCTCTGTTGTTATTTCACCATGTGGCCAGTTTGTTCATCCAGCCAATGTGTTTTTGCTATGGGATTGCATGTGTTCTTTCTTCTCCATGCCTCCTTGCTCTCTGTTGTTGTTTATCCATGTGGCTGTCATCCATTTTATGCATCCAGACAGCGTGTTTTTGCCGTAGGCTTGTTTGGGTTCTTTGTTCCCCATGCCGCCCTGCTCTGTCCTGTTGTTGTTTGACCATGTGGCTGGCAGCAATGTTGTGCCTTTAGCAAGTGTGTTTTTTGCTATTGACTTGCATGTGTTCTTGGTCAGCATACCTCCTTTACCGCTCTTGCTGTTTGACCATGTGAGTGGCAGCAAATTTGTACATCCAGCCAATGTATTTTTGCCACAGGCTTGCATGTGTTCTTTGACTTAAAAGATTTATACAGTTATCTTTCTGCTCAGCAGTAAGACAATCTGCAAGTACTACTCCCTCCACTAAGCCATCAGCTTCAGTGGTGGAGAAGAGGCCAGGGTGAGGGTCACTTTCTTCTTCCTGTCTCTCATCAGTTGCCATGAGCAGTGTGAGATCAGCCCTGTCATAGTAGGGTTTCAGGCGGTTGACATGAATCACCCTAAGGGGACTCCTGGCAGTGCCCAGGTTCTACCAAGTAGGTAACGTCACCCTTTTTCTCAACAATTAGATGGGGTCCACTCCATTTGTCCTGGAGTGCTCTTGGGGCCAAAAGCTCCAATACCCACACCTTCTGTCCTGGGTGTTACTGAGTCAGAACAGCCTTCTGGTCTTGCCATTGCTTTTGCAGCTCCTGGCTGGCCTGAAGGTTTTTACTGGCCTTTTTCATGTACTCAGCCATTCTTGATCTTAGTCCAAATACATAGTCCACAATGTCCTGTTTAGGAGATTTTAAAGGTTGTTCCTACCCTCCTTAACAAGTGCAAGGGGACCTCTCACAGGGTGCCCAAAGAGGAGTTCAAAGGGGCTAAAGCCCAATTCTTTTTGGGGTACCTCCCTGTAAGCAAAAAGGAGGCAAGGTAACAGGACATCCCATCTCCTTCTGAGTTTTTCAGGGAGTCTCATTATCATACCTTTGAGAGTTTTATTAAACCTCTCAACCAGACCATTTGTTAGTGGATGATAAGGAGTAGTGAACTTGTATGTTACACCACACTCCTTCCTCATTGCCTTGAGGTATGCAGACATGAAGTTACTACCTCTGTCTGACACCACTTCCTTAGGGAAGCCCACTCGGGAAAAGATTCCCAGGAGGGCCTTTGCCACTGCAGGAGCTGCAGTGGTCCTTAAGGGGATGGCTTCAGGGTACCTAGTGGCATGGTCCACTACCACCAGGATAACCCTATTGCCTGAAGCTGTTGGAGGGTTAAGGGGGCCAACTATGCCAACCCGTACCCTTTCAAAGGCCATCCAACCAAAGGAAGCAGAATTAAGGGGGGCTTTGGAGTGCCACCAGTCATCCCACTGGCTTGGCAGGTCACACAAGAGAGACAAAACTCTTTAGTGTCCTCTGACATATGAGGCCAGTGAAACAGGGGAACAAGCCTGTCCCAAGTTTTACTTTGGCCCAAATGCCCAGCCAAGGGAATGTCATGTGCCAAGGTAAGAAGAAACTTTCTGTATTGCAAAGGGATGACCAATCTCCTGTCAGCTCCAGGTTTAGGGTCCCTTGACTCAGTATGCAGGAGGTTGTCTTCCCAATACACCTTATGGCTATCACTGACATCCCCATTCTGCTGTTTGACAGCTTGCTGTCTCAAACCCTCTAGTGTGGGACAAGTCTGATGTGCCACACTCAGCTCTTCCCTAGCAGGCCCCCCCCCTGCACCCAAAGGCTCAGCAGTGTCTGCTGCTGGCTCATCTGGTGTAGGTTCTGCATAGGGAGAGGATTCCTCTTCCTCAAAAGGGGAATCTTCTGGTGAGGGAGGGATAGTGGGCAAGGATTTACCCTTCCTACCCCTAGTTTTTGGGAGCACTTGGTCCATTGTTCCAGGATCCAAGTTTCCCTGTCCTTTTTGCTTTTTGGCCTGAGCCCTTATTAACGCAAAAATATGCCCAGGAATGCCCAGCATTGCTGCATGAGCCTCCAACACCACTTCAGCCCAAGCTGATGCCTCCAAATCATTGCCTAGTAAGCAATCTACAGGTAATTCAGTGGCTACCACAACTTTCTTTGGACCAATAACCCCCCTCCCCCCCAGTTAAGATTCACAACAGCCTTGGGGTGGCTAAGTGTGTTATTGTGAGCATCAGCCACTTGGTACTGTTGACCAAGTAGGTGTTGATCAGGGTTAACCAGTTTCTCTATAACCATAGTTACACTGGCTCCTGTGTCCCTGTAGGCTTCAACCTCAACACCGTTAATTAGGGGTAGTTGCTTGTACTTACCCATATTAAGGGGACAAGCAACCAAGGTGGCAAAGTCAATGCCACCATCAGAGACTAAAACAGCCTCTGTGGTCTCCCTAACAAGACCAAACCCAACCCCAACTACACTGCCAATAGTGAGCCCAGCCACACCCTTGAATTGACTATTTGTAGTAGACTTCCCACAGCCACTGCTATTACTAGGGGCACAAGAATTTGCATTTGGGGTTGTGGTGGTGGGAGGTTTGGTGTTTTTCTTTGGACAAGTGGAATCACTTGCCCAGTGGCCCTTTACTTTACATAAATAACACCAAGGCCTTTTCTGATTGTTAGAAGCGGAATTGGACCCACCCCCCCCAGATGGTTTCTGTGGGCCTGATGAAGACTCAGAATGTTTTTATCTTTGTCCCCACACTTGTCAGAAGACTTACCATCCTTCTTCTTGCCATCCTTGTCACCCCCTGTATGAACTTTTCTGTTCGCTCTTGTTCTGACCCATTTGTCTGCCTTCTTTCCCAATTCTTGGGGAGAAGTCAGAACTGAGTCTACCAAGTACTGGTGCAACAAATCAGACACACAATTGTTCAAAATATGCTCTCAGGATTAGATTATGCAGGCTTTCATAGTCAGTCATCTTACTGCCATGTAACCAGCCCTCCAAGGCCTTCACTGAACAGTCTACAAAGTCTGTCCAGTGTTGAGAGAACTCTTTTCTGGTGTCTCTGAACTTAATCCTGTATTGTTCAGTGGTTAAGCCAAATCCATCCAAGAGTGCATCCTTCAAAACATTTTAGTTATTAGCATCACTTTCTCTGACAGTAAGGAGCCTATCCCTACCCTTACCAGTGAAAGATAGCCAGAAGATAGCAGCCCACTGCCTTTGAGGGACCAACTGTACCATACAGGTCTTCTCAAGTGCAGCAAACCACTTGTTAATGTCATCCCCCTTCTTGGGTACCTTGTGGTACTTACACCTTGTGCCAGGTCCAGTTATCCCTTATTAGTAGATTAGAGGGGTTCTAGCAGCTTAGGCTGATAGAGGTAGCTGTAGCAGAGCAGCTTAGGCTGAACTAGGAGACATGCAAAGCTCCTATTATACCACTTATATGACTTAGTACTATATCATAAGAAAACACAATACTCTGATTTACTAAAAATTAAGGTACTTTATTTTAGTGACAATGGGGGTCATTCCGACCCCGGCGGGCGGCGGGCGGCGCCCGCCAGGCGGAGACCGCCAGAAGACCGCACCGCGGTCAAATGACCGTGGCGGTCATTCTGACTTTCCCGCTGGGCGGGCGGGCGACCGCCAAAAGGCCGCCCGCCGGCCCAGCGGGAAAGCCCCAGCAACGATGAAGCCGGCTCCGAATGGAGCCGGCGGAGTTGCTGGTGTGCGACGGGTGCAGAGGCACCCGTCGCGATTTTCAGTGTCTGCTTTGCAGACACTGAAAATCTGAATGGGGCCCTGTTAGGGGGCCCCTGCAGTGCCCATGCCAGTGGCATGGGCACTGCAGGGGCCCCCAGGGGCCCCACGACACCTGTTCCCGCCAGCCTCTTCCTGGCGGTGTAAACCGCCAGGAACAGGCTGGCAGCGCCGCCGTGGAGGATTCCCTGGGGCAGGGGAAAACCGGCGGGAAACAGCCGGTACCCCTTTTCTGACCGCGGCTTTACCGCCACGGTCAGAATTGCCCCAAAAGCACCGCCAGCCTGTTGGCGGTGCTTCCTCCGTCCCCGGACCGCCAGGGTCGGAATGACGCCCAATATGCCAAAAGTATCTCAGAGGATATACTCCCTTAGGAGGTAAGTAATATATACAACATATACACACACAAACCAAATCAGGTAAGTAAACAGTTAGAAAAGTAGTGCAAACACTGTAGAACACAATAGAATGCAATAGAGAAAAATAGGCCAGGGGCAACAAAAACCATATACTCCAAAAGTCTAATGCAAACCACGAATGGACCCCAGGCCTTGTGTAGTGTGTAGAGGGTCGCTGGGAGTGTAAGAAAACACTAAGGGTGTCCACGATACCCCACCTCAAGACACCGAAAAGTAGGAGTAAAGTTACCCTACTGTAGGAGGCTGGCCTGGCTTGTAGTGGGTACCAAGGGGTACTTACACTCTGTACCAGGTCCAGTTATCCCTTATTAGTGTAGAAGAGGTGTTACGAGCAGCTTAGGCAGATAGAAGGTAGCTATAGCAGAGCAGCTTAGGCTGAACTAGGAGACATGCAAAGCTCCTACTATACCACTGGTGTCATATGCACAATATCATAAGAAAAAACAATACACAGATATACTAAAAATAAAGGTACTTTATTTTTATGACAATAAGCCAAAAGTATCTCAGTGAGTACCCTCAGTATGAGGATGCCAAATATGCACGAGATTTCTGTACACAATACCAAAAATATGCAGTAATAGCAAAAGGAAGTAATGCAAGCAATGTAAAGTTACAGTAGATTGCAATAGGAGCACATAGGTATAGGGGCAACACAAACCATATACTCCAAAAGTGGAATGCGAACCACAAATGGACCCCAAACCTATGTGAGCTTGTAGAGGGTCGCTGGGACTGTAAGAAAACAGTGAGGGTTAGAAAAATAGCCCACCCCAAGACCCTGAAAAGTAGGTGTAAAGTGCACCTATATTCCCCAGAGAGCACAGAAGTCGTGATAGGGGAATTCTGCAAGGAAGACCAACACCAGCAATGCAACCAAAGTGGATTTCCAGACCTGAGTACCTGTGGAACAAGCGGACCAAGTCCAAGAGTCACAACAATGTCGAGAGAGGGCGGATGCCCAGGAAATGCCAGCTGAGGGTGCAAAGAAGCTGCCACCGGATGGTAGAAGCTGTGGATTCTGCAAGAACAAAGAGGGCAAAAAACTTCCCCTTTGGAGGATGGATGTCCCACGTCGTGAAGAAGCTTGCAGAAGTGTTCCCACACAGAAAGACTGCAAATAAGCCTTGCTAGCTGCGAGGGTCGCGGTTAGGGTTTTTGGATGCTGCTGTGGCCCAGGAGGGACCAGGATGTCGCCACTTGGATGAGGAGACAGAGGGGGCGCCCAGCAAGTTAGGGAGCCCTCACAGAAGCAGGCAGCACCCGCAGAAGTACCGGAACAGGCACTTGGAAGAGGAGTGAACCGGAGCTCACCCAAAGACACAAAAGGGAGTCCCACGACGCCATAGGACAACTCAGGAGGTTGTGCACTGCATGTTAGAGTGTCAGGGACCCAGGCTTGGCTGTGCACAAAGGAAATCCTGGAAGAGTGCACAGGAGCCGGAGCAGCTGCAAATCACGCGGTACCCAGCAATGCAGTCTAGCGTGGGGAAGCAAGGACTTACCCCCACCAAACTTGGACTGAAGAGTCACTGGACTGTGAGAGTCACTTGGACAGGGTTGCTGAGTTCCCGGGACCACGCTCGTCATGCTGAGAGGGGACCCAGAGGACCAGTGATGCAGTCTTTTGTTGCCTGCGGTTGCAGGGGGAAGATTCCGTCAACCCACTGGAGATTTCTTCAGAGCTCCTGGTGCAAGAAGGAGGTAGACTACCCCCAGAGCATGCACCACCAGGAAACAGGCGAGAAAGCGGCAGGATCAGCGATACAAGGTTGCAGTAGTAGTTTTTGCTACTTTGTTGCGGTTTTGCAGGCGTCCTGAGCTGTCAGCGGTCGATCCTTTGGCAGAAGGTGAAGAGAGAGATGCAGAGGAACTCTGATGAGCTCTTGCATTCGTTATCTGAAGAATTCTCCAAAGCAGTGACCCTAAATAGCCAGAAAAGGAGGTTTGGCTACCTAGGAAGGAGGATAGGCTAGCAACACAGGTAAGAGCCTATCAGAAGGAGTCTCTGACGTCACCTGCTGGCACTGGCCACTCAGAGCAGTCCAGTGTGCCAGCAGCACCTCTGTTTCCAAGATGGCAGAGGTCTGGAGCACACTGGAGGAGCTCTGGGCACCTCCCCTGGGAGGTGCAGGTCAGGGGAGTGGTCACTCCCCTTTCCTTTGTCCAGTTTCGTGCCAGAGAAGGGCTGGGGGATCCCTGAACTGGTGTAGACTGGCTTATGCAGAGATGGGCACCATCTGTGCCCATCAATGCATTTCCAGAGGCTGGGGGAGGCTACTCCTCCCCAGCCCTGACACCTTTTTCCAAAGGGAGAGGGTGTAACACCCTCTCTCTGAGGAAGTCCTTTGTTCTGCCTTCCTGGGCCAAGCCTGGCTGGACCCCAGGAGGGCAGAAACCTGTCTGAGGGGTTGGCAGCAGCAGCAGCTGCAGTGAAACCCCGGGAAAGGTAGTTTGGCAGTACCCGGGTCTGTGCTAGAGACTCGGGGGATCATGGAATTGTCTCCCCAATGCCAGAATGGCATTGGGGTGACAATTCCATGATCTTAGACATGTTACATGGCCATGTTCGGAGTTACCATTGTAGTGCTACATATAGGTATTGACCTATATGTAGTGCACGTGTGTAATGGTGTCCCCGCACTCACAAAGTCCGGGGAATTTGCCCTGAACAATGTGGGGGCAGCTTGGCTAGTGCCAGGGTGCCCACACTCTAAGTAACTTTGCACCTAACCTTCACTAAGTGAGGGTTGGACATATAGGTGACTTATAAGTTACTTAAGTGCAGTGTAAAATGGCTGTGAAATAATGTGGACGTTATTTCACTCTCGCTGCAGTGGCAGTCCTATGTAAGAATTGTCTGAGCTCCCTATCCGTGGCAAAAGAAATGCTGCAGCCCATAGGGATCTCCTGGAACCCCAGTACCCTGGGTACCTAGGTTCCATATACTAGGGAATTATAAGGGTGTTCCAGTGTGCCTATCAGAATTGGTAAAATTAGTCACTAGCCTGCAGTGACAATTTTAAAAGCAGAGAAAGCATAAACACTGAGGTTCTGGTTAGCAGAGCCTCAGTGATACAGTTAGGCACCACACAGGGAACACATACAGGGCATACTTTATGAGCACTGGGGTCCTGGCTAGCATGATCCCAGTGACACAGGCAAAAACAAACATTCATACAGTAAAAATGGGGGTAACATGCCAGGCAAGATGGTACTTTCCTACATACATCCATTGCAAATTAACTGTAAAAAGTGAGAGCATAGAGTGAATGACCTGTTGCTGGCTGTAGTGATCACCTCAGGACATTGTTGTCATATCATCAACATCTGGAAAATGATAATCCATAGGTGACAGTAAGTAGAGGTAACAAGTGGGTAATGCCAGCATTCCACTGACACACAGAATACAACAATAGTCATAGAAATGTGAAGTTGCACTGTCTCACCTGCGTGTCATTGGATGTACTGACGGATCACTGATGTTCTGTTGTCCATGTCCTCATCCTCTGCCTCCTCATCCTTACTGTCTTCAGGGTCCGCTGCTGCCACAGGGGCATCTCCAGTCTCCTCCTCCTGCAGAAAAGGTACATGGCGTCTGAGGGCCAGGTTGTGCGAAACGCAGCATGCCACTAAGATCTGGCAGACCTTTTCGGGTGAGTAGCACAGGGACCCACCTATCAGATAGAGGCACCTGAACCTGGCATTCAGGAGGCTGAAGGTCATCTCAATGATCCTTCTGGTTTGCCCATGTGCCTCATTATAACGTTCTTCAGCCCTTGTTCTGGCATTTCTCACAGGGGTCAGAAGCCACGAAAGGTTTCAGTAGCCAGAGTCACCTGCAAATATTGAGGGACAACTTTTAGCCACACACTATCCTATTAGGTTAACAGCAGAGGCATACAGTAACATAGAGTAGGTGGGGACCAAGCCTCACCTATAAGCCACTCCCTGTGCTTCTGTAGTTGGGCCATCACAACTGGGATGCTGCTATTCCTCAGGACAAAGACGTCATGCACCGACCCAGAATATTTAGCATTGACGTGGGAGATGCCAGGCACACCATCTGCACATTCTTGGAGTTATTCCTGGACACCTGATCATTCTGCCGGGGGGGGGGACAAACGGAATATGTGTTCCATCAGTCGCACCAATAATATTGGGGATTTGTCCCTTTGCATAGAATCTGGCCTTCACAATGGTCAAATATTCCACCTGGGGAAAGCAACGTAGCTGCACATGAGTTTTACCAGGGCAGACAAGACTGTTGCCAGCACGACTGAGAACAATCTGTTGCCAGGAAATAGAGCACTGAGAGAACCTGCACAAGAGGGGGGGATCCCAGCGGGATGATGAATAGCTGAGATCAGGTCAAGCTCCAACTGGGCACACAGCTCTGTGATAGTGACCCTGTCCAGTCTATAGGTGAGTATAATGTGCCTGTCCTCCAGTGTAGCTAAGTCCACCAGGGGTCTGTACACGGGGGTCTGTCTCCATCTCCTATTCATGCGCAGCAGTAGGTATCTATGGGACACAAGACTGAGTAGTCAGTCACAAATGGAACAACTATACCACAACAGCAGTCCACATTATGCATATATGTATTTGGAGTGTAATTTGCAAAGGATGTGCCTATTTATCCTGTGACGCAGCAATTGTCGATAGGCCTGTTCACCCCCTTGAAATGGTGACCACCTGTCCTGTGTGGAGGGACAGGTGGAAGTGAGGTAATTCCGCCAAAGTTGGATTACATGGCGGTAGGCCGTCGTGAGCCGCCATGCAATTCCTCATTGGCTAATTTTGGGACTTATGGAGTACAGTGGCTAATGGGGATGTACGCCGGAGGTGACTGTGTACACCGCAGCAGACATGATCACCATTTTCTAAATCACTCCTCACTTGTTTCCTGACCTTCCACAGGAGAAAACCTACACTGCATGTACTGCTGTGACCTGTGTCTGGAACCTACCATGGTCCATGTGACTGGGGAAAGGGCTCCAGGCTTCACTTTGGAGGATTTGGAGAGACTGGAGGATGGGGTCCCACCCCAGTATGGAGTGCTGTATGGACCTCCAGACCAACAGGTGAGTACACTGTGGACAAGATGCACATGGCATGGATGCATGGGGATGTGTGTGAAGGCATTGTGTAAGGGGAGAGTAGCTGTTGGTGGTGTACATGTCCAGTGGTGGGCAATGTATGTGCCAATGGTGATGGAAACCACTATGGTGGGCTATGTGTGTGACAGCCTGGACTGTTAGCTTAATGTTTTTTTACCGTCCTTATTGCATCTGCAGGTCAGCGCCCATCAAAAGAAGGGAATATGGTGTGCCATCGCCAAGGAAGTGATGACCCTGGGGTTCTATGGCAGGCAGAGCACCCACTGTCGGGAATGGTGGAAGGTGTGCCCGTCGGACCCTGACCCCCCTGATGGCCCGCATACTGGCAGTGGCCTACCCTGAGCTGGATGGGCACTTGAGGGAATCACAGCAGCCACAAGGGGGTGAGTACAGTGGGTATCATCACGACTTTTGGCTGGTGGGATTGTGTCCGCGTGATGGTTGTGTGTTAGTGGGTGCCCCTAAGGCAATGCCAGACATTGTAGCATGGGTCCTCTAAAGGGTAATGGCTGCATGGCAAATACAGGTAACCTAGCTTGTTAGTAGTCACTTCTAGGCAGGGCTGCGTGGGTCCCAGCTGTGCTGCAGTTGGTGGTGTGTGCTCCTCATCATGCCTTGGTGACTAGCCATATCACTGGTAGTACAATGCATATTGTGTAGGCCTGTTCCTTGTGTGTGAGGATGCTGTGTAATCCAACTGTGGTGTTGGTGCAGTCATTGACCCAGTGTGTCCTTTGTCTCTCTCCCCCCCTTTCATGTTTTGTCATCCTGTCCTTGTGTGCATTAGCATCATGTGGTGGAGGAGCAGGGGCATCGGCGACAGAGGGAACTGCATCTCACATGACCCTGGAGGCAGAGTCCAATGACACAGAGGGAACGAGTGCAATGGAGGGCGATAGGAGTACCGTGGCGGTGACTGGAGGGGACAACACAGACTCAGACACCTCCTCCGATGGGAGCTCCCTGGTGGTGGCGGACACCTCTGTGACCACCCCATGTACAGGTACAGCCGCCACCCCATACCAGCAGCGCCCTCCCAGTTGCCCCTCAGCGAGTTGCCTGTGCCTGCTCACCAACGAGGGTGGGAGTCTCCTTCGCCCCAGGCACCTCAGGCCCTGCCCCAGTGAGCCCTGCTGCCCTCAGTGAGGAGGCTATTGACCTCCTGAGATCCATCTCTGTAGGACAGTCAACCATTGTGAATGCCATTCAGGGACTGGTATCCCAGATGCAGCAATGCAATGCATTCCTGGAGGGCATTCATGGTGGATTGACGGCCCAACAGAGATCGATTCATGCCCTGGCCTCCTCTCTGATGGCCGCCATTGTCCCTGTTTCTACCGTTCCCCCTCCAACTCCTACTTCCCGGTCCCATTCTCCTCAACCCCAACCCATCACAGGCACACATACAGACAAGTATGCACACAAGGCAACACACAAGAGTGGCACAGGCAAACACAAGCACCATACTTCATCCCACAGGCACTCACACAAACACCATATAGTTGCAGACACGACAACATCTACTGCCTCCACTGTCTCCCCCTCCTCCTCCTCCTCCTCCTCCTCCACCTCCCTCCCTGTCACATCCACACTGACACCTGCATGCACTACATCTACATACAATGGAAAATGTTGAACGTGGACCACAAAGATCAAAATCATTAAATCAACTTAGTCCATATTGTGACAAATGTAGTTTTTCTTTTTATTAGAGTGTCCTTGTATGTAAAAACAAAACAGCCAACGCGTTTCGTCCTTATTGAAGGACTTCTTCAGGACTTATGATATAAGTGTCACTCATTTTTCCCACACATTAATGGTAATTCTTTGCAAACAGCATGTCTACAAGCAGCCTGTAACCAAGGAATAGACGCGAACTGTGAAGCGGTATCGTAATAGCCTGGTGGCTGCCCGCGCTCAACATGCAGAGAGCGATCATTTCTTTTTCGTGATTTTGAACCCGCTGCCAGTTTTTTGTCTATTTTACATTAACATCCACTATCAGCATCACCACACCAAGCAAACACACACCTCACTGGCAGACACTTCCACAGCAACCATGCATGCGTCCCCTGTGTCCTCTCCCACTGTGTCTGTCCCCCCTTCTAACGGACACAAACGCAAGCACTCAGACACCCAACATCTATCCACCTCACATCAGCATACAGCCCATGCACCTGCACCCAAATCTAGCAGTCATACACCTCCAACAACCACTCCCTAATCCTCCACTCTCATTACTTCTCCCTCCTCCCACCACAACGTCCATAAAAAGCTTTTCCTGTCCCCAATGGACCTCTTCCCTACCCCTTCCCCTGTCCTGCTCATATGGGCAGGGTACAAAGGACACAGCCCAGCACCTCAGTCAAACAGTCCACAAGGACAGCGGTAGCACCAACTACTCGTGGTGATAAGGATACCAGACCTACAACACAGAAGGGGAAGGAGCCAGCACCACCAGGGAAGAAAGGGAAGAGTCCTGCACCACCAGGGAAGAATGTGAAGAGTCCTGCACCAGTTGTGAAGAAGGAGAAGGGGCATGCACCAGCTGTGAATAAGAGGAAGGAGCCTGCATCAGCTGTGAAGAAGGGGAAGGAGACTGCACCAGCTGATAAGAGGGGGAAGGAGCCTCACCACCAGACAGAGAGGGGAAGAGCCCATCAACCCCTGCCAGGAAGGGAAACGGATCCACGAGCCATGGACGGGAGGAGACAAGGCAATCTACGCCAGTGGAAGCTGTTAGGCTAACACTGCCACTACCACCAGTTGTCACGGGCCCCCACCATCAACTGAGGAAGTGCAGCCATCAGGGAGTGCAGGGGTTGGCCAGGAGGCTCTTCAAACCACTACCACAATGCAGCCATCAGTGAGTGCAGGGGCTGCCCAGGAGGCTACTCCACCACCACAATGCAGCCATCAGTGAGTGCAGGGGCTGCCCAGGAGGCTCCTCCAACCACCACCACAATGCAGCCATCAGTGAGTGCAGGGGCTGCCCAGGAGGCTCCTCTAATCACCAACACAGTGCAGCCATCACCGCCGGCGGACGCCATGTAGGCCACCCTCTGGGGGCTGCTGTGCTGGCTGCCCCCTGCAGAACCAGGGGGCAAGTCACCTACTGCACAGACTGTAGCCTTACACTCCCCAGGACAGAGCAATGGTCATGGAGCCCCCTCTAGAACCAGTGGGCAAGTCACCCACTCCAGAGACTGTGACCTTGCACTCCCGAGGACAAAGCAATGGACATGTTGCTTCCTCAAGAACCAGTGGGCAAGTCACCCACTTGAGAGACTGTGGCCTTGTCCTCCCAAGGACAAAACAATGGGCATGTTGCCCCCTCTAGAACCAGTGGGGACGTCCCCGTATTCGGCTGAGGTGCCCCCCCATTCCCGTGAGGTGCCTTCCCACTTGCAAAATGATGCCCCTGCAGTGTTCTCCCCTACTGTGTCAGGAATAGGTTGGGAGCTTGGACTGTGCCCTCTGGTCTAGCGTACCCTCATGACTTTGTACTGGGCATTGGCCCTTTATGGACATTTGTATATATTTGGTTTGTGTGGTGGATTTTGCTATTCTAGTACATTGTCGTTACTCCAGCATTATGGTCCGTGTTTTATTATGCAGTGTCTCTTGTCTGATTGGTCTTACGTGTGCAGCTGGTTGTGTGTATGGTGTGTGTCGTGCATGTGTATGTCACTCTCATTTTCCTCCCTCCCTCCCTTGTGTGCTAGGTGGCTGTACTCATTGTCGTCGTCTTCATTGGCGTTGGTGTTCCAGGTGGAGAATAACGTAGAAGATCATTGAGAAAACATGCAGTTCAGGTTCCATGGTGGCGTGGTTCTTCCCTGTGTCTCCAATGGTGAGTCCTTTCACGTCTGAGCTCTGTTTCCACCAGGCTTTTGTTGGTGTTGGTACCACCCCAGGAAAGGTGGCGGATGCAGTATCTTCATATGGTGGGCAGTACTTTATGTACTGCCTAGCTTCTGATGACTACCGCCGTGGTAACTGTTGTCTCCGCCCTGGCGGTTGGTGTGGTACACTGGCAGTCCATGGGAGTTATCACCACCATGGTCATAATTTGGTGGTACTTACCCGCCAGCCTGTTGGTGGTATTACCCTCACTTTATCACTCATCGCCAGGGTCTTAATGAGGGCCATAGTCCTTAGAAAACAGTGAGGATGCTGTTGTTATACAAAGTGCCTGTGTGCATAAAAAAATAAGGCTGCACAGTCGAGCGTGCATTGGAAAAGCCTGCGATGCATCGATTCCTTCCTTCGCAAGGGAGGAGGTTCATTGTTTTCTTCTCCAGTCGGGTTGGCGATGCATCGTCTCTTCTCCCTTGCAAAAAAACGATCCGTTGATTTATGGATGGGGCACCTCAGAGCCACACAGAGTCGGGTTGACATTGACTCCCAGGGACTATGCGTGAAAAATCCTGTTTCACGGAGTTAGAAAACTGTGCGGTGTGGGGTTTGTGTTGTTATCAGCAGCTGCAAGCGGGTGTTGTGTGTTGTTTCTCCAGCCTCGATGCGTCAATCTCCCAGCTGCTATGTAGGTGGAGCGTTGGTTTTTGCCACAAGCCGGTGGCACGTTATTTATCAGCTGCGTTGCAGATGGTGCAGTGGCTTTCTGTGCATGGATTTTCAGCTCTTGTCTGCCAACTTCACCTTTCAAGTTCCCAGTAACTGGATAGGACAATACTTGGCAGGGTAGGAGTCTCAGCAGAGAGTCCAGATATTAGCAGGGGAAGTCTTTCATTGCCCTGAGACTTCAAAACAGAAGACAAGCTCAGTTCAAGCCCTTGGAGATTCTTCACAAGCAGGAATATACCACAAAGTCCACTCTTTGTCCCCTTTCACAGGCAGAAGCAGCAACTGCACGTTAGCCCAACAAAGCACAGTCACAAGCAAGGGCAGCACTCCTCCTCAGTACTTCTCCTTGGCAGAGGTTCCTCTTGGTTCCGATTTTCAGGGGTTTTGGGTCCAATACTTATACGCCGTTCTGCCTTTGAAGTAGGTCTACTTCAAAGGAAAGTCTCTGTTGTTCACAAGATCCTGCCTTGCCCAGGCCAGGCCCCAGACACACACCAGGGGTTTTGAGATTGAACTGTGTGAGGACAGACACAGCCCTTTCAGGTGTAAGTGGCCACTTCTTCCTCCCTAGCACAGATGGCTCATCAGGATATGCAGGCTACACCCCAGCCTCCTTTGTGTCACTGTCTAGATGAGATTCACAAACAGTCCAACTTTCAAACTGACCCAGACAGGCAATCCACAAACAGGCAGAGTCACAGAATGGTTTAAGCAAGAAAATGCCTACTTTCTGAAAGTGGCATTTTCAAACGCACAATCTTAAAATCAACTTTACTAAAAGATGTATTTTTTAATTGTGAGTTCAAGGACCCCAAACTCCACATGTCCATCTACTCTCTAGGGGAATCTGCACTTTAATCATATTTAAAGGTAGCCCCCATATTATCCTATGAGAGAGACAGGCCTTGCAACAGTGAAAAACGAAATTGGCAGTATTTCACTGTCAGGACATATAAACCACATTACTATGGTGGTCATTACGACCCTGGCGGATTACTTCCGCCAGGGCCGCGGGACGCGGTGGCACCGCCGACAGGCCGGCGGTGCCCCGCGGGGCATTCTGACCGCGGCGGCTTAGCCGCGGTCAGAGAAGGGAAACCGGCGGTCTCCCGCCGGTTTCCCGCTGGCCCCAAGGAATCCTCCAAGCCGGCGCAGCTTGCTGCGCCGGCTTGGGGATTCCGACTCCCCCTCCCGCCATCCAGTTCCTGGCGGTTCTCCCGCCGGGAACCGGATGGCGGGAGGGGGAGTCGCGGGGCCCCTGGGGGCCCCTGCAGTGCCCATGCCCCGTAAGAGGGCCCCAAAATGTATTTCACTGTCTGCCTTGCAGACAGTGAAATACGCGACGGGTGCAACAGCACCCGTCGCACCTTCCCACTCCGCCGGCTCTATTACGAGCCGGCATCCTCGTGGGAAGGGAGTTTTTCCCTGGGCTGGCGGGCGGTCTTTTGGAGACCGCCCGCCAGCCCAGGGAAAAACTCATAATACCCTCCGCGGTCTTCTGACCGCGGAGCGGTATTATGGAGGGCGGAATTCTGGCGGGTGGCCTCCGCCGCCCGCCGGAATCGTAATCAGGCCCTATATGTCCTACCTTATCCATACACTGCACCCTGCCCTTGGGGCTACCTAGGGCCTACCTTAGGGGTGCCTTACATGTAAGAGAAGGGAAGGTTTAGGCCTGGCAAGTGGGTACACTTGCCAAGTCTAATTTACAGTGTAAAAATACACTTACAGACACTGCAGTGGCAGGTCTGAGACATGATTACAGGGTTACTTGTGTGGGTGGCACAACCAGTGCTGCAGGCCCACTAGTAACATTTGATTTACAGGCCCTGGGCACCTCTAGTGCACTTTAATAGGGACTTAACAGTAAAACAAATATGCCAATCATGGAGAACCAATTACGTACACATTTTAAACAGGAGCACTTGCACTTTAGCACTGGTTAGCAGTGGTAAAGTGACCAGAGTAACAAAAACAGTAAAATCAGAGTCCAGCACACATCAACAACCTGGGGAACAGAGGCAAAAAGTTAAGGGAGACCACGGCAAGGATGAAAAGTCTAACAATGGGGACATGGAGTTGACCCTGGCAGAATCTGGGAGATGCCAGGAAAGGCAAAGGAAAATTAAAATTCCTTAAAGCCTTAGAATTATGAAAGGGGATAATGAGGAGGATGACGACGGCGAGACAGTCATTGTGGGAGCTGGCACAGAGGAGCCTGACATTACTATTCAGCTTGTTCCGAGGGATGTGGCACAGGTAGCACCACTAGCTCCCATATTTGTAAGGCCCCAGCTAAGACATGCACCAACCCCTACCTCAGTAGAGGTATGCACTGCAGAAAGGCAATCAACGACACACCCACCTACTCCAATTCTTCTTCAGTCACTGGCAGTGGCCAACTGAGAAAGTACTCCTCTCTAGTTTGGGACTTTTTAATGCTTAGCAAACAGGATGAGAATATTGAATATGCTCTATTTGCCAAGTGAGTTTTTGGGGAGGTTCATATTATGGCACTGGAGGCCAAACAACCCATATGAAAAACCATCAGTCAATCCAGTAGGAGGAGTACCTGAAATAAAATTGTTGAACGTGATTGTGGTGGTGAAGGTAAGGAGAACTGGGAAACATTCGCTACAAGATCAATCTCAATGGGAGGTGCTGATGAAGAGGGTGACATCCTCATGCAAAGCAACCCTATCCCTATCACTACACCAGAATCACCCGCCTCAGCAACTTCACAATGGCACATGAATACTCAGAGTCACCGTGGCATACAGTGACTGCCCCACAATGCACATTGACTGTATCACCACTTACTTCTTGAAAGTCACCTGCATCAGTGGCCCCAGAAAAGAAGCAAATCCAGACTACTATTATGGGCATGTTTAGAAAGGAGGAGACCTATGACCGCAATCACCCAATGGCACATTTGTTCAATGAGAAGTGGGCAAAAAGATAGTGCTGGACCTCCTCACTTTGTCTTTTATAGGAGGAGTGGGATTCCTAGAATTTGTGGCAGCCATCTGCCCAAAATGGAAGGTTCTAAGTTGGACCTATTTTGCCAGAGTTGCTGCTCCAGCGCTGCATCATGATGTGCTGAAATTGGTCGGACACGCTTTGCAGCAAAGTGTTCTCCACACTATCCACCTGATGACAGACATGTTGACTAGTTGTCAAGCAACTCATTACATGTGTATCAGTGCATACTGGATCTTTATTGTGGGGGTAAAGCAACAGATATCTACAGGTCTTGAACCTGAAGAAAGTTTTAAGAGCATTCAGCGGCATACAACAATAGCTATGTTTGTCATGAAGAAATCTCATACAGCTGCAAACATCTTGGACAAATTTATCAGCAAGGTGTCTGAATGGCAGCAACCCAGAGGTTTCTAAATTAGATTTGTTGCCACAAACAATGGCAGTAACATAGTCAATGCCACGGCAGGCAGCAGCTATTTCAGGGTCCTATGTTTGGCCACTGCATCAACCTGGTTGTGCAAGACTTTCTAAAAAAAAGACATAGTCAGCAACATACTAACCACCTACAGACAAATCTGCAATCATTTCATCCATTCTTGTAAAGCCGGGAAGCCTTTGTGGAATATTCAACGTGCTAATACAGGAGGTTCCAACATGTTGGAGCTTGACCTATTATAATCTGCAATGTTTGTTTGGCAAAACAGACAGATTAATGACTATGGTCCTCATTAAGACCTAAGATCGGACCGCTGGGAGGCCGCCAATGCGGTGCACACCCGCCGCGTCCATTTGGAGATCCCCGCTGGGCCAGCGGGTGGAAACCTAGTTTCCAAATGGAGCCGGCGGTGTTGCGGCCATGCGACGGGTGGAGTTGCACCCGTCGTGCTTTTCACTGTCTGCTGTGCAGATAGTGAAAAGCTGCACAGGCCCTGTCAGGGGGCCCCACAACTCCCCGTACCGCCAGCCTTTTCCTGGCGGTTCAAACCGCCATTGTGGCCGGAAACCGCCGGCCCCGGCGGTGCGACCGCGGCGCTTCCTCCATGGTTGTAATGCCATGGGACGCACCGCCAGCCTGTTGTAATGACCTCCTATGTCATTCAAAAGGGGGATGCAATTGGGAATGCTATGACAATGGATGTGGACAAATGGGACCTAACACAGATGCTACTTCCTTTGCGATTTTCAGATAGGAAGTTGGCAAGGAGGACACTATGATGCGCCAAGCTATCCTGTTGTTGCATCTGCTACAGGACCAGCTAAAGAAGGTGTCTGAAAGGTTCACACTCGGAGGTGTCAACGAAAACCCATAAGTGAATGCTTTGTTGGGAGCTTAATCCTTTGCTTGGCTTGTACTGAAACCTGCAAAATGACATTGTGTTATACAAGGAATACATCTGTGCTACACTACTTGATCCACAGTACAAAACAATTCTGCCCATTTTCATTCTTTTTTCTGAAGGAGATTTTTGCAATACAAGAGGTGGATTGTTAAGCAAGCTCGACACCAGGCAGAAGAACAGCTGGAACTTAGAATCTCACTCCATAGGTCTGGGTTGCCACCTGCAACTTCCAGAGAGGGCAGTCTTGTCTTATCACAGCAGCCAACACCAGCAAGAAGAACACTGGAAACAAGAGCAACAGAAGTTTCTGACCCACCCTCTGTACTGGCTTGGCTTCAGTTGGCAGATCTGCAGTCAAGTGCAGAGGTGAAGGCAAAAGAGGTTGAGCAAGTGGCAGCATCGATGACACTTCAGAGTATGTTCCAGGACTATCTGGATGACCCAAACATTGTGTATGTGGAGCACAACCCATTGGTGTATTGGCATGGTAAGATCTAGCAAAGACCAGAGCTCAGGGGTCTAGCAATAAAATATCCGGCTTGTGATGTAGCCAGTGTGTCTACTGAGTGTTTGCACAGTGCAGTTAATGCAGTTGTTACAGGGAGAAGGATCAGTCTCTTGCCTCAAAACATGGAGAGATTGACCATGGTCAAAATGAACCAACATTTCATACCATCTGATTGCATCATTGCCAAAATCCCACAGCAGGAAAAGGAGGATGATTAGCAATAATTAAGTGTGTTAGCTGACCAACTTCTGGGTGAACCTACTTCCCAGACTGAGTATATGTTGTGTTGCTTTGTTGACATAGCAACTCATCCGATCCAGTTGAAGTGAAGTGAGTAATTGGATTCTTTATTTAAAGAGCACAAATAAAGAGGCAAGTTTGCCAGGCAAGCAGCCCGATCTTTCTGCATCCACTCCCAACAGTTGCTGCCCCATGTTCCAGCTCCCAAACACACACAGGTGATCCACCCCAAGAACACAAAGAGCACAACATTCTACTTGTATACCTTACTGTAGTATGTACTAATAACTGTAAACATATAACAGTTTGAAAAATGTATGAAGTAAGAGAATACATTTCCCTTCCTAAAAATAAACAAAGTAAAATAAACAAATTAAATACAAATTATATACCTATAAACTTTTTAAGATTCCAACTCTTGTAAGTATTTTGACAAACAACAGCACCTAGTAGTAACAGTATCATTATCATTGATATTATAATACTTCTGAGATATGTCCTCCTGACCTAATCTAGGTGTAGCAATGTTAACATCATGCAAACATGAAGAAGAAACATCAATAGCCTGAGCAACAACATTATTACTCTCTTGTTGAGAAAACATGTTACTAGATTCTTTGTTTACACCATGCTGTTGAGCTCAATTTCCATATCAAAACAGTTTTTGTAGCCACCCAGTGAAATTAAATTTCTTTTGGCCCGCCAGCATCCATCTTCTAATTTCACAGTAGCGCAAGCAGTTTTAACAACCTTAAATGGGCCACTGAAATGAAATTCAATTTTAGATCTTCTAGGTTTCAGGTTTTTTAGATGTATCCACATTCCTACATCAATCCTTTTATCACCCACTGAATGAACATGATCAAAATATTTGTTCATATTAATTTGAGGTTCCTCCACCTTAAGTTTGAATTCCTCCATGTCCACACTTACATACAAGTCATTGGAGGAGTTTTTATATCCATCCAAGAGGGTATTAACCCTGTACAAGTTCCTCTTAGCAGGAGAAACAAATGACAAACCTGTCACATCGTGAAGTGGGTTATAACACACCCATACTTTATGTCTTACAAAAGCTTTGACATTGACTCCACAAGTTACAGCTGTCTGAATTCCATCTTTAAGCAATATGTTAACTCTCTCCACAGCTCCATTTGAATTTGGACTTTATAATGCAACAGTGTAATGTTTTATACCTTTGTTCCTTGGAAAAGATGATTTTTTTTGCTGATGCTAATTGAATACCATTGTCTATTGCCAGTTCCAAAGGGTATTCTTCCGAAACAAAAACCCTGTTCAAAACATCAATTACCACATGTGTACTTATTTCATTTACAAATTCATAATATACCCACTTGGAAAAATAATAAGTACGTACCATCATGTACTTTAATTTATCTGGTAGTACAAAAATGGTTCCAGAAAAAAGTAATGCCACTTTACTACATGGCCCATCTGGCCAAGAAGTAGATACTAAAGGGGTTTCCTTTAATTTCCAATGTTTATTAGACAATAAACATTCTTAGCCTTTATTAACAAGTTCAGTTACTTGTGTGTTCATATAGGGCCATGAAAATCGATGCCTTAAAACATTCTTAGTGGAAGTGATACCAAGATGACCAGAATGTGCTAAACATTTGATTTTTAGATCTCAAGTCACTTAGTGGAATACATTTTCCAGATCGTAATAAAATACCTGATTATGTGGTCAATTGATATGACATTTGACAAAATCCACGTAGTTCTCCCTTTAAATGTATGAGTGGTGGCCAACCATTGATAACAAAATGCAAAATTTTAGATCAAATTTCCTTTTTTGTATATGCCTTATTCCATTTATCCTCATTGATGGTTCCCTGATATATATTTAAATTAAAATCATATTAGATACTACACACTCTGAATGAGAACCATATATTTGAACATTTATTTCCTCTTTCCATCAGAGATAACCTGGACATACAATTAGCTCTAACATTTGTGTTCCCTGGAATGTACCTTACTTCAAAATTGTATTCCTGCAAACTCGAGAGGATGTGTATCGGTCTAGAAGAAGCTCATGACCAACATTTGTCTCCTAATAAAAACACTTTTCATGGTTCTCACCCCAAAGGAATTTTTCTTTCTTTCTCAAATGTTTCCTAAGTGGTTCCACGAAAGTTGCATATCTTCCTAGAAAAACAAAAGATTTGAGTTCCTCCATATTCTTTGGAATTAGTACATCTCTTAAAGCTTTAATAAGATCTTCCTTTGGCTTTCTTCCTTCTGCTGAAACACAATGACCAAGATAATCAGAATCAGTTAGAAATGTACATTTGTCACATGATGCAGTTGTTCCATGTTATTTTAAATTGGACAACATTTTATCCAGAGTGCAATTATGTTCAACCTCTGATTCTGCAAAATTTTAAAATGTCATCATGAAAGACGTGCACCCAAGGTACATCTTTAAATAAGAGAAGCATCAATTTCTGAAAAACACCAACTGCTGATGCTTGTCTAAATGGTAAATGTGAATATTTATAGGCTCCAAAGAGGGTAATGAATGTGGTGACTAAGGGCCAGATGTATGAAAAAATGTTGCACTCGCAAACGCCGAAATCGGCCGTTTGCGAGTGCAAAATAGTGGTCTGCAATGCATGAAAGGCATTCGCAGACCACAAAGTAGAAATTGCAAAATTTGCGCTTTTTGCGTTGCGACCTGGATTTTGCGAATCGCAATTTGCGATTCGCAAAATTCAGGTCGCAAGGCATTGCTGCAAAAAATCGCAAATTGCGATTTTTCGCAGAATGGTATTTTACACATGCAATATACCATGGTCTGCAACCAGGTGGTAACCTGGTGCAAAATTTTAAAATACAGTAAAACTGCATTTTTAAATGTAACATGTAAAGCACACATGCCCTTTTGGCATGTGTGTACTTTACATGTTAAAAAAAAAAATTGGGGTGCAGGAGAGGGGGCATTAGGCCCCCAGCACCCTGGCCATTTGCATTTCCAAAGTTGTGATTTCTGGTTCAGAAATCGCAATTTTGGAAATGCAAAAAATTAGCAGGTATGGGCCAACAGGCCCATAGCTGCAAATGGGGCCAGTATCGCAATTTGCGATCCGGTAATAGCATTTGCGATTTTTAAGAAATCGCCATTACCGATTCGCAAATGTGATCCATGGCCCTTTGCGAGTCGGTAATAGCGATTTTTTAAAAATCGCTATTACCGAATTGCAATGGGCCGTGTATATACATCTGGCCCATAGATCCCTTCTTTAAAGGTACTTGATGGTATGCAGATCTCAGATCAATACTGCTAAAAAAAAATTGCTCCTTCCAAGGTGGTTAATACGTCATGAATCTTTGGTAGGGGATGACATTCTTCAACACTATTTTAATGTAATGAGAGCAAATCAGCACACAAGCATATTTCTCATTCTTCTTCTTGGCAGTTAGCACCACACTCACCCATTCTGTTGCGTTTACTGGTTCAAAAATATTATCTGCACAGAGTTGAGGTAAATGTTTCATTAATTGATCTCTTACAGACAGAGAAATATCACATCCTGTGTGCCCCACAGGTGTAGCCTCACTTTAAAAAAAATATTTAATGTTCAAACCCAGTAACGGTTCCAACTCTGTTCCTGAAAAATTCGATCATAATCTTTAAATCAACTTGACCATTCTTCACCATACCATACGGTCCATTCTTACTTGCAATTTCACCTGCAGCACAACTTACATCCACAGTAGTCGTAGATATTTTGTTAACTTCCTGTGACTCAACATCAGAAACACAACAAAAATTATCGTCAGTCCTCACACCTTTGCATACTCTCATAACATGTCCTAGTTTACTTAATTTATTACATTTTTCCCTTGCACAGGACAGTATGCACTATTTCCCATGTGGTTATGTGACCCACATCTCAAACATGTACTACTGTCAAGAGCTATATTTTTTTTCCTCCTTCTTGTTTTTTTATACTGCGTTCACCTTTACCTCATCTGATATTGCATTAACTTTGGCACTGTCAGCCATATCCCTTGCACTCACATAGTGCAAAATCTTAACAGACTGAGCAGAACGTTCAATCCCTTTTGACATTTTTACCATCTCTAATAAAGCTGGATTTGGGCAGCTCAATAAATGATCTTGAATTTTCTTAATATGGCTATTCAATACAATTTGGGGCAAGATTTATGAAAAGAGATGCTAAATTTCATGTTGTGCCACTTTTCTTGTGGCACCTTGTGCCCCTCTACCACCACCGTTTGTGCACCATATTTAAAATTCGGCACACCATGGTGCATGGTTGGGGCAATAGCATCAGAATTTCTAACACTATCGATATACTGTTCAGGGTTAGGGCAACTCTGCCCCAAGAACACAATTAACTTAACATTCTACTTTTATACCCTACTATAGTATTTACTAATAACTCTGACATGTAACATTATGAACTATGTATGGATTAAGAGAACACAACATGATGCAGTGCCACCATAGAACTTTTAAAATTATTTATTGTTGAATATCTTTCTTTAAAAAATTACAAAAGAGGCCCAGATAAAAATAACTACCACAGGATCAATAGGAAAAAGGATTTTCTTGTTAGAAAACCTCACCCACTAGGGTTACCCCTTGGTGGCATGCTTCATCATTGAGTTTCGTTTCATTCCACTACAGAGCAGGGCGTGCTACAACCTATGGGATACATAGGAGCACTGATGTAGTCTTGTCAATGTGAATCATAGGAGGGATAGGAGTGGTAGGGTCTTGGGTGAGTTAAAAATAACTGACTCCTAGTAATTCCAATGATTTAATAGATCTTTTGGAGGTGGTATGATTAAAAATAGGGCTTAATTAAAAAGTTATTTGGTGGCACTGCATCACTTAGCAGGGCTGCCTCAGAATATCATTTATTGACAAGAGTGGCAATACCAAAATCCAATGTGTTGCCTGCGTCAAAGATACAATCGTATACCTAAACTACCTGTACTTGGATTGGAAGATGTAACTATAACTAAGTACAACTATTGCAACAATGCATGAGTGATTGTGAGTGATGATTGATGATTTATGTGGTGGCAAACAGTGAGGAAGGGCATTCAATTATTAGTAAACCTTGATTAATCTTTGGTGCCTGATGGCAGATCTTTTTCCTTAAGATGGTTGGCAAACTTACTAAGTGAAAGTTTACCTGTACAGTCTACTCCTTTTTTTTGGATTCTTCAGAGACCAGAATAGTTACTTTAATGAACAAATATACAACATGCAGTAATTCACTTCCTGTACTTGTTCTTCAATAGCAGTGCACTACATGTCTGTTTTGCGTGGGCCGGGACTGGGAAGGAGTTACTCAGAGTCAGGACAATGATGGAAGGACTCTGGGTGGGACTATCTTATCAACAACTAGAAAAAGGGAGTTATTGACTTCATATGAAAACCATGACTCCCAGGCATAGTACTCAGCCATGTGGAATGGAGAGAGGTGTGTTGATTTGGGAAATGCTGAGGAGTGGTGGCAAAAGTGAACCTCTGAGTGCTCTTGTTTTTTGCTCTGAGTTTTCTTGGTACACTCCTCATGAAGCTTACCTTTCTTCTGTCCTTACCCTTGTCTCTACAATACAGATTCTGGCCTTCATTATATTTCTTTTTGCATTTGTCACCGCAAGTGGGAAGGGTATGCCCAGACGGTGCTACCTTGCTTCCCATGTCGCTGGAGGCAAGCTAGCCTGGCTGATGAAGGGTGATACCCTGAAATCGGTCCTAGGATGCTTGTTTCCAGTCCAGTGAGGACCTGGCTTGCAGTTTGGGCTGAACTCTTTGCATGGGAACACTGTCAAGTCTGAGTTGCATATGGCTGCGTCTGAACTGGAATGGCATGGGTGGTAAAAAAATGATGGATTTAGGCCCAGATCCCTGTACTGGGGGTGAATGTTCGACATTGCTCAGCATTCTTTCCATCACTTGTTCTTTTAGCATTTTTCACCCCAAGTGGGATGGGTATGCCCAGACGTGGGTCCCTTGCTCCCCATGCCAATGGAGTCAAGCTAGCCTGGCTGATGAAGGGTGATACCCTGAAACCGGTCCTAGGATGCTTGTTTCCAGTCCAGGGAGGACCTGGCTTGGCAGTTTGGGCTGGGTCCGAACTGGAATGGCATGGATGGCAAAAAAATGATGGATTTAGGCCCAGATCTCTGTACTGGGGCTGAATGTTTGACATTGTTCAGCATTCCGTCCATCACTTGTTCTTTTCTCATTATAACATTGGCAGTAATAACTGCCCTCTGCCACAGTGACGGCCGCCAAGATACCGCCATGGCGGCGACCATCCATCTGCCAGATTATGAGCACTGCCTGTCTTCCGCCAAAATTAGGGCGGAAATCCAGCAGTGTTCATACTAGCGAACGGTGATGACCTGGAACTGCTAACAGCGGCACTGGTCTGCCAGAAGGATGCCGCCAGCCGTATTTTGACCTGAAATACGGCCTGGCGGTGTTCTGCTGGGGGGGCGCTGCTGGTGGTAGCTGCGCCCCATCCCGTTCCCTGCTGCACGACCTCCTCGCCGGTCAAGGTAAGTCGGGCTTCCAACAGGGGAGACGGGTGGGTATGGTGTTGTGTGTGTGTGTGTGAGTGCATGTGTGAATGCATCTGTGTATGTTGTGTTGTTTGTGTCTTTGTATGCGTGTAAGAATGGTGAAGTGAGTGCGTGTCTGCATGTCAGTGTGATTGTGTGTAATAATGTGTGTGAGTATGTCTGGACATTTGCGGGTGTGAATGCGTGTATGCCAGTGTGTGTATGAATGCGTGTATGCCAGTGTGAGTGAATGGGTGTATGCGTGGTGCATGTGGGTGTGTGTGTGCTTGTATGTGGGGTGCTGTGACTGTAGTGGGGGTGGGGGGATGAAGGGTAATGTGTGCATATGTGGCTGGGGGTGTGCACGTTTATGGGGTGGGGGGTTAGTGTGTGTATCGGTGGTGTTTGGATAGAGGTGGGTGTGCTTGGATAGAGAGGGAGTGGGGGATGTCAGGTGAGTATTGGGGGTGAGGGAACCGCCTACCGGTGACAGGGAAGGAATTCCCTGTCACTGGTAGGGCCTACAGCCATGGTTTTGGTGGCATTGTTAACGCCACAAAAACCATGGTGGTAGGCTGGCTCATAATGCCGGTCCCGGTACTCTGTCGGGCACCGGGTTGGAGAGTGACAGCTCCAGCTCAGCGGATCATAAGGCGATGGGCATGGGGAGCAAGGGACCACCGTCTGGGCATATCCTTACCACTTGGGGCGACAAATGCAAAAAGAAATATAAAACTCATAATGTGGCGTTATGTCCTGCCAGCCTGTTGGCGGTAATACTGCCATGTTAACCCTGGCGGTCAGAAGACCACGAGGGTCATATTGAGGGCCTCTGTTTTACAACCCGCAGGCTTCACCCTCACCTGCAAGAACGAAAAGCGAAAGATGAGCTCAACACTCCTGCTTACCTATCGGACTGGTTTTGAGTCAGGCACCCAAGAGTGATGGACATTCCATGGAGAATGCAAATGCACCACCCAGTTTGACAATACAGTATAATTATTCTTTTAACAGTAAACATTTTTAAAGTAACATTTTTGATAGGCTCAATTTACTCCTCTATAATTCAATTTTTTAAAACCTAGATGACAGAACAAAGTTAAGGTAAAACACACAAAAAACATTTAACACATAAAGGGGGTCATTCCGACCCTGGCAGTCCATGACCGCCAGGGCCGGGGACCGCGGAAGCACCGCCAACAGGCTGGCGGTGCTTCCTGGGCCATTCTGACCGCGGCGGTAAAGCCGCGGTCAGAAAAGGGCAACCGGCGGTTTCCCGCCAGTTTACCCCTGGCCCAGGGAATTCTCCATGGCGGCGGGATTCCGACCCCCTTCCCGCCATCCTGTTCCTGTCGGTTTTTACCGCCAGGAACAGGATGGCGGGAACGGGTGTCGTGGGGCCCCCTAACAGGGCCCCATAATGATTTTCAGTGTCTGCTTTGCAGACACTGAAAATCGCGACAGGTGCCACTGCACCCGTCGCACCACTACAACTCCGCCGGCTCCTTTCGGAGCCGGCTTCATTGTTGAGGGGGGTTTCCCGCTGGGCCGGCGGGCGGCCTTCTGGCGGTCGCCCGCCGGCCCAGCGGGAAAGCCAGAATGGCCGCCGGGGTCTTTTGACCGCGGTGCGGTCATTCGGCGGTGACCGCATGGCGGGCGGCGACCGCCGCCCGCCGCGGTCAGAATGACCGCCAAAGTGTAGTATAAAAATGTCACATTTGCTAACATATAAAAGATAAATAATAAGATGTTAACCCACCGTCTCCACCCACAACAGGCCCACCTCTCTCCTACATCTTTCCCCAAATCTTTCCCCCTCACCTATCAAAGTCCAAATTAAATATCCAATGTCTATAGGAAAAACACCCTTCCCAAATTCCCGCCCTCTCCACATACAACTCACTCTCCACCCAAAAAAAAGAAAAGGGCTAATAGAGGGCATTTCATTTCGAGCATCGAGGCGTGCCATCCAATGGCCCCATTGCGCCAGCCCACACAGCACAGTGTGACGGAAGAGCCAGTCTAAAAGGAGGGCACCATGGACACAGGGTGCTCCAGGCTGTCAACCCACTTGTGTGGCCTGGAGGTTGGAGGCCCAGCGCATTGGCTGGTGGAACTGGTCCAAAGTCTAGGAGCTGAGGCATGTGCCAAGCCCTCCTCGTCCACCAGCTCCTAGAAAGGATGCCCCGGTGGCTCCAGGCGCTGCCACTGGAGCTGGGCTGCGAACTACTGCTGGGTCGGTGGTGGTGGTGTTGGACCAGCAGGGGTAGCTATATCAAGAAAGAAAAGAAAAAATATATAAAAAAAGACAAATTGTAAATAAAGTTCTGATGTTGTTGTTATTTTTAACGACATAGTGGCATAGTATAAGTACATAAGCACATACATACATGCTTCTGGTTCCCTAGGGCCATTGGAATTTTTGATGTGATGATTAAGGAAGTCAGTCACAGGAAGGGACATGATTACAACACACAGATGATGGAGAGAATGCTGAAAAATGCAAACATTCACCCCAGTCACAAAGATCTGGGTTTATTCCATGGCTGGGTCCAAACTAGAATGGCATAGATAACAAACTATGATGGATTTCAGCCCAGATCTCTGTACTGGGGTGATTTTTTGACATAGTTTAGCATTCTGTCCATCACTTGTTCTTTTTGCATGTGTTGCCCTAAATGGGACGGGTATGACCAGACGTGGGTCCTATGCTCCCCATGCCACTGGAGTCAAGCTAACCTGGCTGATGAGGCATAATACCCTGAAACAGGTTCCAAGCTAGCTAGCGCATCAGGTACACTTCAAATTTGCTACTCTCTGCAGATGGGGCACCTGCAAGTCCTTGATTCCACTGGTCCTGCTCTTCTCCTATACTATTTAAAGTGGCAGATGATGATTATATGTCACACACTTCATGTATAACATGAGGATAATAGATATCCTGTCTGGCTTAAGTAGACAGTTGGACAAATGATGTACTGCAGTACAGAAAAACGAACAGGATATATATTTTTTTTGGGGCGTGTTCCATCTGCAAAACAAGAAATCACAGACACTTAATCCCATGTTACTTCTTGGCCTTACCCTCAAACAAAACTTATTTAAATCAAATGCATTCAATTGTCAGTAAAGGAAGGAAAGGAAAAGGAAAGGAAAGGAAATGACTTAGTGACTGATTTAGACTAGAGTTTGGCGGAGGGGCTAGCCTTTCACAAATATGACAGATATCCTGTCAGCCATATTACAATTCGTATTACAACAAACATGATATCCATCAGGTTTGCGGCAGAGTATTCCCTCCGCCAAGATATAAATCTGGTCCTCAGTCTGCTGCAGCAGGGTAAGGTACAGGAAAATGTCTGAGTAGGTACAGTAGAGGTTTTGCTATAGAATACTTGGGGGAATGGTTCACTGATGATGTAGTTTAGGCTTGGTCATTCACTGAAGTTGAAAGTGAAAGTTTATGTATGCCAAATTTGAATAGGCAGAAATCCTTAATAAAAGCCATATGAAGTATGAGCCACTTCTCTGGACCGTAACAGTTGGCACATGCCAAAAATGTTTATTTTTCATTGTGAATAGAAGTTAGGAACGAATAAAGGAGTGTGGTACTTGGGGGGGTGACTGGGTAGGCACTCGGAGGGAAGATAAAGAAACCTTGCTTTTGTTTCAGTTTGCAATCCATTGAAAGCTTTGTAAATGCTACATTATCAGAAGCAGAAGCACATTGCACAGGCAACACTGCAAATGCTGGATTGAACCATGCCGCATTTGGGTGGGATCATCCTTATAATGCCCTATGGGTCGTGACTCCCAACTCATGAAGTACCATGGGCATGAAGGTCATGGATGATGATTGTAGGAAAGTCCTTTTTTTTTGCCTGATCACCCCCACTCTTTCTGGATAGGTACTGGTGGTTACTGACTCTTGGCTGTGCCCTGGGTACTGCTTACCAGTCCCAGGGCCAGTGCTCTGTGTAAAATGGATATGCAAATTAGGCTAATTATAATTGGCTAAGTTAACCTACCTATAAGTCCCTAGTATATGGTAGGGCATGTAGGTTTAGGGACCACAGCATAGGTGGTGCACACCTAGGTGCACTGCTGAGGTGCCCAGTGTCATTTTAAAAGCAAGCCTGCCTTGCTGGCTGCTTTTAAATTAAAGTTATATGCAAATTCGACTTTGGAATTAAAGGTACTTCCAAAGTCTTAAACTACCTTATTTTTACATATAAGTCACCCCTAAGGTGTGCCCTATGTGCCCCTAGGGCTGGGTGCCATGTAACTATAAGCAGGGCCTTTATAACAATAGATTTATAAGCCCTGGTGAGGTAAAAACAGCCAAATTTGTTTTTCCCTCATTGAAGTAAATGGCCTTCATAGGCTAGAATGGGCAGACTTTATTTTAAATTTTAAAGTCTCCTTAAATGTTACATACCAAGAATTTGGTATCAAATTGATTGTTGTAATAAATCCCACAACTTCCAGTTGTTGGATTTAATATAACTTGTCCAGGTAAAAAGTTTAGACTTTACCTAAAAAGTTGCCAATTTCAGCTCTGCATTGTTTTTGCTGCTGTGCTCTGATTGGCCAGCCTGCAGCAGCTTCTGCCAGGCTGCCTTGATTAGGTGTGAAGTGGCCAGGCTTCACACAAAGGAATGTGCTTGGGGGAGAGAATCTCCCCTCAGCAGATGGTGAGGCAGGAATGGGGAGGGCTGCCAAACTGGTCTTCAAAGGCAGAGAAGGACATTTGCAGCACCCAGCAACACCCCCACATCCTGCAACCCCAGACAATTAGGTGCCCCCTTGATTAGATTAGGAGAGGGCAGGAGAGGGGTGTGTTTATGATTTTTAGACACACCAGTGGGTGGGCTCAGCCAGATGTAACCTCCAAAAATCAGATTCATCCATGTTGGATTTTTAGAGACTGTTGCCTTCTGGGATGGATTTTTGCCACACTTCCCAGGAAGTGGTCATCACAGGGGGACGACCCTGTCCCTGATTGGAGAACCAGGGCCCCCCTGCTTTTCACCCAGCAGCAAGGATAAAACTGGCAGACCTGCCCCCACACCTCAGATCCCCACCAAATTTCAAGAAGAAGGAACTACAAGGAGAAGAAGGACTGCCCTGCTGGACCCCTGGCCTGCACCTGGACCCTGCACTCAGAAAGACTGCACCAGCTGCACACTTGGACTTCACCACAAGAAGGACTTTGCCTGGCTTCAACTGGTTCAAGGAGGGACTCCCTGTTTGCTACAGGTGAAAAATTGCTATCCAGAGTCCCCTGCACCAACTCCTGAAAAAGTGACCAGCTGACCACTGTCCAGTGGCCAAAAAGGAGTTTGCGCCAGGTGCATTCTGGGGGTTGAAGTCCGCACTTCCCAAGGACCATCACAGAACTTCTGGACCCTTGGGGTGAGCTGTGGACCCCAAAAGAACCTTGAAAGAACATCTGGGTGAAGCCCCAGAAGTTTGGAAAAGATTGGAGAATTTTTAAAAAAAAGCTCCATAAAGTGACCGACCCGACGCGGAAATTCTAGCCGGCTTGCCTCAACCGCGACCCGGCCTGACTTCGTGGTTCGTCCCGGTAAAGAAAAACATCCAAAAAAGAGACTAAGTCCGAAGGTAAAAAGTTGACCGGGACCTCCCAGCCATCGTATCCGAGAAGGGCTCCACGGACGTCGGATCAAGATCCAGGTTTACCCCGGTCGAAGGATTTTCATCTCGAAAAAACGACTAAGTCCGAAGGTAAAAATCACCACCGAGGAAACCGACTTCGCGTATCCGGACAAGGGCTCCAGGAGGTCGGGTTCAACTGGCAGGTTCGTCCCGGGGAAGAAAAACATCAAAAAAGAGACTAAGTCAGAAGGTAACTTTTTAACCGAGGCCTCCCGCGACTTGTAGCCGAGCAGGGCTCCATCGCGGTCGGCCTGAAAGTTTGACTTTGCCCCGGTCCTGGTGCAACCAGATGACCCGATTGGCGCTTTTTGTTTCTAAGCGCTAGAAAATAATAATACTTTAAAAATTCTTATCTCCGGTTCCCCTGAACCGATTTTAATCGTTTTTGTGTCATTTTAAAGATAAAAATATAAGCTATTTTTATAAATTGGTTTTGGATTTTTAAACTGTTTCCTGTGTTTTATTTAATTACTGTTTTTTGATATTTGAATGCTTTACACTTTGTCTCCTAAGTTAAGCCTTGACGCTCGTTGCCAAGCTACCAAGGGTTGAGCTGGGATTAATTTACTGAGACCTAACTGTACCTATGTGGAGGTTAGTGGCTTGTTGCTAGGTGTAGGTACCTACCTGCCCTACCAATAACCCATTTTCCAACATAATTGGAAGCAGCGACGGGATCCTGTACTTGTGTTCAATATCACGTTACAGTTTTAGGTAAAACAAATTAAAAATCCTTTAAATTGTCCTAGTGCAAAAATTGTTTTTAATTTTTAATTTGGATTAATTTCAATTATTGAATTTTTGTAATTTTTCAAAATTCTTGTTTCCAATTTTTGCAAAAAGTTTTTGTTGACACAAAACTAGGGAACCATGGAGCTTGATCTGGCAAGCCTACCCACACTGACAGTAGTCCAGCTTAGGGGGTTGTGTATTGAAAGAGGGTTGCCTGCAACCACTAATCTCAGGAAGGAAATCCTGATTAAATCCCTGACAGCATGGGCTGAGGCCCAAGAGGTAGAGACAGAGGAAGCTCCAGAGGAGGAAGAAAAAGGGGAAGATGCTAGCTCTAACCTTTCAGGGGAGGGAAGGCATCAGACCCCAAGTGAGGAAGAGGAGGAACGGTCCTCAGTGGATACAGTCACTAGGGGCAGACCCAAAGCTAGTGGTAGGAAGGGGGTCCTTTCAGGAGGAGAGAACCCATCCATCAGAGAAAGAGAGCTGGAAGCCCAGCTAGCCTACATAGGTTTGGAAGCAGATAAGCTAGCCCTAGAAAAGAAAAAGTGGGCAAGCAAAGAAAAAAAAGATGGAGGCAGCGAGAAAGAAACTGAGGTGTCCCTGGGTGGGGGTTTTGCCCCCAGATTACCCAAAGGGGTGGTTCCTGCCTATGTAGAGGGGGATGACATAGATAAGTGGCTGGGGGCCTTTGAGAGGGCCCTCCAGATGAGGAAAGTCAAGCCTCAGTACTGGGGTTCACTCCTTTGGGAGTTAGTTCCCAACTCTGGGAGGGATAGGCTCCTAACCATGAGTGGGGAGGATGCAGACTCATACCCCAGTATGAAGAGTTGCTTGACTAAAAAGTTTGGTCTAACCCCAGAGCAGTATAGGCTTAAGTTTAGGGACACCCAAAAGACAAGCACCCAGTCCTGGGTGGACTTTGTGGACATTTCAGTAAAGGCACTGGAGGGCTGGATACAGGGCAACAGGGTAAGTACCTTTGAGGGGCTGTACAATTTGATTATGAGGGAGCACCTTCTAACTAATTGTGTCCAAGAGAGGCTCCGCCAGTATCTAGTAGACTCTAGGTTGACCAACCCCAGAGAGCTGGGGGAGGCAGCAGATGACTGGTTAAGAACTAGGGTTAACCAGAAACCCCCAGGGGGTGATCAGAAAAAGGGAGGGCAAGGTTCTTCTCAGGGGAAGAACCAGGGGAAAGATGACAAAAAACCCAAAGAGTCCTCACAAGAGTCCCCAAAAACTTCTCAGGGAGGGGGAGCCCCGAGCCAATTCACTTTTAAAGGGAAAGGGTATCAGGGAAAGAATTATGATCCTGCTAAAGCAGAAAAGTTTCAGGAGCTTGCTAAGGCCGGCAAGTGTTTTGACTGTCATCAGCCAGGACATAAAAGAGGAGATGCTATCTGCTCCAAGAAGCCCCCCACTGGTGGGCAATCCCAGGGGATTGCTAGTGTAGGGTTGGGGGTGGAAGTTGTCCCAGGGGTGGAATCAGGGTACACTGAGGTCACCTTAGTATCCGTGGGTGGGGTGGACATTGCAACCAAGGCCACCTTACCTCCCATCATGGAGAGGTATAGGCAGGGGCCTAAAGTCAATGGGACTGAAGTGGAAGCTCTGAGAGATACAGGAGCCAGTGTGACAATGGTCGCAGAAAAGCTGGTTTCTCCAGAGCAGGTCTTACCTGGTGTCTTCCACCAGGTGACTTATGCAGATACCAGAACCAAACTCCATCCCATGGCTATGGTGAGTCTGGAATGGGGAGGTGTGACTGGCCCTAAAAAAGTAGCTGTAGCTGTAGCAAGCAAGTGCCAGATAGGGCAAAGTTCTGTTGTGTACCTGGGCCACCTTGTTGGTGGAGGCCATGTACAACCTCTCCAGCCCAAGATCCAGACTATCCTGGATTGGGAGGCTCCAAAAACCCAGACTCAGGTCAGGGCCTTTCTTGGCCTGACTGGGTATTACAGGAGGTTTGTTCAAAATTTTGGGACCATAGTGGCCCCTCTAACTGAGCTTACCTCCAAGAAACAGCCCAAGAAGGTCATTTGGACCCCAGAGTGTCAAAAAGCTTTTGACACCCTAAAACAGGCTATGTGTTCAGCACCAGTGTTACTGGCCCCTGACTATAGCAAGGAATTTGTAGTGCAAACAGATGCTTCAGAGGAAGGGATTGGGGCAGTGTTAGCACAAGTTAATGAAGAGGGCCATGATCACCCAGTTGCCTTCATCAGCAGGCGACTACTCCCCAGAGAGAAAAAATGGAGTGCCATTGAGAGGGAGGCCTTTGCTGTGGTTTGGTCCCTGAAGAAGTTGAGGCCTTACTTGTTTGGCACTCACTTCCGTGTACAAACTGACCACAGACCTCTCAGATGGTTAATGCAGATGAGGGGGGAGAACCCAAAACTGTTAAGGTGGTCCATTTCCCTACAGGGGATGGACTTCACAGTGGAGCACAGACCTGGGACTGCTCATGCCAATGCAGATGGCCTTTCCAGGTTTTTCCACTTAGCTGATGAGGACTACCAGGGTGTAGGTTAGTACCCATCACCTTTCATCTGGGGGGGGGGGGGCAGTGTAGGAAAGTCCTTTTTTTTTGCCTGATCACCCCCACTCTTTCTGGATAGGTACTGGTGGTTACTGACTCTTGGCTGTGCCCTGGGTACTGCTTACCACTCCCAGGGCCAGTGCTCTGTGTAAAATGGATATGCACATTAGGCTAATTATAATTGGCTAAGTTAACCTACCTATAAGTCCCTAGTATATGGTAGGGCATGTAGGTTTAGGGACCACAGCATAGGTGGTGCACACCTAGGTGCACTGCTGAGGTGCCCAGTGTCATTTTAAAAGCAAGCCTGCCTTGCTGGCTGCTTTTAAATTAAAGTTATATGCAAATTCGACTTTGGAATTAAAGGTACTTCCAAAGTCTTAAACGACCTTATTTTTACATATAAGTCACCCCTAAGGTGTGCCCTATGTGCCCCTAGGGCTGGGTGCCATGTAACTATAAGCAGGGACTTTATAAAAATAGATTTATAAGCCCTGGTGAGGTAAAAACAGCCAAATTCGTTTTTCCCTCATTGAAGTAAATGGCCTTCATAGGCTAGAATGGGCAGACTTTATTTTAAATTTTAAAGTCTCCTTAAATGTTACATACCAAGAATTTGGTATCAAATTGATTGTTGTAATAAATCCACAACTTCCAGTTGTTGGATTTATTATAACTTGTCCAGGTAAAAAGTTTAGACTTTACCTAAAAAGTTGCCAATTTCAGCTCTGCATTGTTTTTGCTGCTGTGCTCTGATTGGCCAGCCTGCAGCAGCTTCTGCCAGGCTGCCTTGATTAGGTGTGAAGTGGCCAGGCTTCACACAAAGGAATGTGCAGTGGGGGAGAGAATCTCCCCTCAGCAGATGGTGAGGCAGGAAGGGGGAGGGCTGCCAAACTGGTCTTCAAAGGCAGAGAAGGACATTTGCAGCACCCAGCAACACCCCCACATCCTGCAACCCCAGACAATTAGGTGCCCCCTTGATTAGATTAGGAGAGGGCAGGAGAGGGGTGTGTTTATGATTTTTAGCCACACCAGTGGGTGGGCTCAGCCAGATGTAACCTCCAAAAATCAGATTCATCCATGTTGGATTTTTAGAGACTGTTGCCTTCTGAGATGGATTTTTGCCACACATCCCAGGAAGTGGTCATCACAGGGGGACGACCCTGTCCCTGATTGGAGAACCAGGGCCCCCCTGCTTTTCACCCAGGAGCAAGGATAAAACTGGCAGACCTGCCCCCACACCTCAGATCCCCACCAAATTTCAAGAAGAAGGAACTACAAGGAGAAGAAGGACTGCCCTGCTGGACCCCTGGCCTGCACCTGGACCCTGCACTCAGAAAGACTGCACCAGCTGCACACTTGGGCTTAACCACAAGAAGGACTTTGCCTGGCTTCAACTGGTTCAAGGAGGGACTCCCTGTTTGCTACAGGTGAAAAATTGCTATCCAGAGTCCCCTGCACCAACTCCTGAAAAAGTGACCAGCTGACCGCTGTCCAGTGGCCAAAAAGGAGTTTGCGCCAGGTGCATTCTGGGAGTTGAAGTCCGCACTTCCCAAGGACCATCACAGAACTTCTGGACCCTTGGGGTGAGCTGTGGACCCCAAAAGAACCTTGAAAGAACATCTGGGTGAAGCCCCAGAAGTTTGGAAAAGATTGGAGAATTTTTGAAAAAAAGCTCCATAAAGTGACCGACCTGACTTCGTGGTTCGTCCCGGTAAAGAAAAACATCCAAAAAAGAGACTAAGTCCGAAGGTAAAAGTTGACCGGGACCTCCCAGCCATCGTATCCAAGAAGGGCTCCACGGACGTCGGATCAAGATCCAGGTTTACCCCGGTCGAAGGATTTTCATCTCGAAAAAACGACTAAGTCCGAAGGTAAAAATCACCACCGAGGAAACCGACTTCGCGTATCCGGACAAGGGCTCCAGGAGGTCGGATTCAACTGGCAGGTTCGTCCCGGGGAAGAAAAACATCAAAAAAGAGACTGTCAGAAGGTAACTTTTTAACCGAGGCCTCCCGCGACTTGTAGCCGAGCAGGGCTCCATCGCGGTCGGCCTGAAAGTTTGACTTTGCCCCGGTCCTGGTGCAACCAGATGACCCGATTGGCGCTTTTTGTTTCTAAGCGCTAGAAAATAATAATACTTTAAAAATTCATATCTCCGGTTCCCCTGAACCGATTTCAATCGTTTTTGTGTCATTTTAAAGATAAAAATATAAGCTATGTTTATAAATTGGTTTTGGATTTTTAAACTGTTTCCTGTGTTTTATTTAATTACTGTTTTGTGATATTTGAATGCTTTACACTTTGGGGGTTATTCTAACTTTGGAGGAGGTGTTAATCCGTCCCAAAAGTGACGGAAAAGTGACGGATTTACCACCAGCCGTATTACGAGTCCATTATATCCTATGGAACTCGTAATACGGCTGGTGGTATATCTGTCACTTTACCGTCACTTTTGGGACGGATTAACACTCCTCCAAAGTTAGAATAACCCCCTTTGTCTCCTAAGTTAAGCCTTGACGCTCGTTGCCAAGCTACCAAGGGTTGAGCTGGGATTAATTTACTGAGACCTAACTGTACCTATGTGGAGGTTAGTGGCTTGTTGCTAGGTGTAGGTACCTACCTGCCCTACCAATAACCCATTTTCCAACAATGATGGATTGGTGTGATCTGCCTGACTTAACAAATACTGTGGGTATGCTAGTAATTGTCACTAACCAAACAATGTGACTTAGTAACACACGTCCCTGTCACCACAGAGACTCCTAATACAGGTGCTGCATCTGGTGCACTGATGCTGGCCCCAGCACTAGTATCCTTGCAGCTAGAAAACACACCATTACACATTTAGATACCACATACACCCCCCCTTACGACTGCAGCAGATGACAGCAGTTGAGTTTGCAGTATCTCCTCTTCCATCTAAAACATCACTTTGGGCATTTTACTGGTTGACAATGTCAGAGAAGCAAGTAGTTCAGCCAACCATAATGGAGGGACCGAGAAAGAATGGTCACTGTGAGTCATTAGAAGCGCAATATAGGGGTAGAATACATTGGTCAATGAAAGGACAACCTCATACTACTTTATTGCCAGGCTGCTCTGTCAAAACTGATTGGATAATACAACACAGTGTTGGGGGGCTTCACCATCACCTTGGCCACTCTCTCTTCAGTTGAACATGAGCAAGAAATAGAATGCCTTCTCAACAAACAAACGTAGAAGAGCTTGCTTGGGTCTGCAAACTCTGCAATCTTCACAATAGACTACCAAATCTAGGCCCTGATTTATACTTTTATACTGTTCCACCATGGAAATAGGCCCACAGGTCCCCTAACGTCTGCCTTGACCCAGGTGTTAAATAATGGTGCAAAGCAAGCTTTGCACCATTATTTGATCCCTCCTCCCCGTGCGTGATTTTAACACGGGAGATAAATATGGCACTAAGGCCATAGAGTCATTTTTTGTACGAGAACGCCTACTTTGCATCTCATTGATGCAAAGTAGGTTTCAACATACAAAAAATGACTTTAACTCCAAAATTTGGTGCTAGACAGGTCTAGTGCCAAAGTATAACTATGGAGTTTGTTTTGGACCTAATTTGTGTTAAAAAAAATGACGCAAATTTGGCGCAAAACAAGTATAAATATGCCACCTAGTGTCTTACTCCTACAGTACCAGTCCACAGGGTAGAATAAAGTTAGGGGAGAGGGCCAGCATAACCAACCAGAAGAACACTACAGAAACAAGAATATAGAAAAAGGATAATGCAGGTTGGGATAACAAGATTAAACAATGACTAGAATGAAGAGCATTTTATAACAAAAGGTCACAGCATAAGAGAAAGGAGGGAAAATTTAAGTAATGGGTTGAGGTAAAGTTTAGAGAAATAAATAATAACAAGAACTTTCTGTTCTTTCCGACCCTCTGATGCCGTCTTCATATCCCTTGAATGCTGATGTAAGAAATGAAGAAGACAACAAAAAAAGATTAGTAGAAGTGGCACAGTAATCTCCTCGAATTTTTTTTACACTCAAACGCAGTAACATATTGACATTGTACTTTTCAGAATCAGATTGCTTAATACCTACATGACGAGTTGACCTATTCCTATTTTATGAAACTTTACCTAAGCCCTATTTCAAATTTCTTAAACTACATTTGGAAATACTAATATATTGCAACAAATGACCTTTGCTTTGCAAATTGCATTTGCAAATCATAACTTCCTTTTGTGGGCTAATTTAGTCAGTTTCCCACTTCAATGCATAGATGCATGGAAACATCACTGGAAGATTGCTTGGGATTCAATGAGCTACATAAAAAGAAAGACACAGAGAACACTTACTCATTGATATATATATATATATATATATATATATATATATATATATATATATATATATATATATACAGTATACCTAAGTAACAGGAGGACAGAGGAGTCAGCAAGCATAATGTCTTAAATAATCACTCAGCCTAAGTGAGTGCCTACAGCACCGAGCATAACTAAGTAGCATGATTCCTTGACTCGCTCAAATTGAATCACACATGTTTGTAATGTTACATTACATGAATTTAATTTACCTCTGAAAGTGAGCAACATGCTATTTGAAAAAAAATAGCATAGTAGGAAAGGACACACAAAATTAGTATTAATTAATACCTAGTGCTCACCGAGCCCCGCAACCGCAACCTGGACACCCAACAGGTCAATCAGGTCCCTCTCTCAGTCAAGGATATCACCCAATGGTGCATCAGCTGCTGCGTGCACCCTACCTCAGGGTAGCTGACACTTCTGCAGGCCGTACCATTCCCGGGCTTGCCCGCTGCTGCCAGCATGAAAGGGAGGTGGTGCTGCACAAAATTGCCATGTGCGGCCACCTCTTCCTCACTAAAAATGACTTGTACCCCACGTTCTGCCATGGCACTGGGTGGAAGAATATTACGAAAAGACAGGGGGAAAAGAAGAAATAGAAAGGGAGAAATTAAGTTAGAAGAGTTAGGGGAAAACTATTAAAAGAACAAAAAAGTAACAGAAAATTTAAAAAGTGGTAAAAACATAAAATATACAAAACGAATACACACACTAAGGAATCAATTTTAACATGAGAGGATTAGCTGGATAAAACAAGGAGGGCTAAGATAAAGTAGTGATTGAAAAGTAGGCCCAGAATCATGCACAGAACAGAAAAACAAGAGAGCCGCACAAGCAGCCGATCACAAGGTGCCATTTGTGCTTGCATTGCAATGTGGCACGTGTGACTTGCACCAATAAGTGAGAATGAACAGCCGAGCACAACTCTGCCCGCTCATACAGAGTTAGGCATAGTTCGCTGATTTTTTTCTTCCTCTGAGGAATTCCACTTAGAAGAACTTTGTGAACAACACCCACCCCAACATATGTAGGCTTGCCTTTGGTGCACAAGCTGTGCATGCCCATTGTATGCTCGTGCTGCGGCCTCTATTAAGTAGGTCCTGGGAGGAGGGTGAGGTGCTGGTAGGTGACAAGCAGGAGGGTGGATTGGGAAGTGACAAAAAGTCGGGAAAGAGCAGAGGGAGGAAAATGCAAGCCAAAATAAAGGTGAAAATGGCAGTATGAAGGCGAAAAAGCAGATAAAAGGCAATAGAGATAGGAGAAGAGAAGTAGTATAAAGGCAAAAACGTGGACCAGCAGAATAAAGACAGAAAAGAAAAGAAATGGCAGTAAAGCAGGAGCAGGGAGAGAGAGGTGAAGAGACAAAGGAAGCAAAGTGAACCAGTGGAAGAACATGGGGCAGTCAGGAATAGACAACAGGAGTGAGACATAGAAGGGGAGCTGGCACAAGGTCCACAAGGACCACCCTCCCCATCAGCCATGCATCCATTCTTTAACCATGGATCCATCCATCCATTATATTTAATCCAGCCATCCACTCTTTCACTAATGCTTCCTTGCTCCCATCCTTTAAGCCATTCATCCATCCACCCATCCATCTAACCCTCAACCATCCTTTCATTCATCCGTCAATCCACCCTTTCACTCACACATCCATCCTTTCACTCACTCACTCCCCCTGCCAAGTTCCAGACAGAAGAGTTCCACCAAAAACTCCCAGCATCCAGCTTTTCACTCATTCATTCATCCATTCATCCATTCATCCATCCATCCATCTTCTCATCCACTGCCCACTCTTTCACTAATCTATTCATCCTTTCTCATCATCCATCCACTGTTTACTCATCTATCCCTCCACCCATCCATCCATCCACCCATCCATCCACCCATCCATCCATCCATCATTTCATTCAATTCTCTCACTTATCCATCAACACATTTATCCATCCATCCATCTACCCCACTTTCAGTCATTCATTTATTTTTTCACTCATCCCTCCTTACATCTATCTTGTCATTTATGCATTCATCCATCGATCAATTCACTTTCCACCCTTTCACTCACCCATCCACCTTTTCACTTACACGCCTATCTATCAGTCCACTCACTCACTCACTAACTCACTAACTCACACTCACTCAACCTACCAACCACCCACCTCTCACGTTGATTATGAGCCTTTTCTCTGCTGAACTACAGACAGAAGAGGCCCTTCAAGAACTCTACCTCTTCTTTAGCTGCTAAAACGGGGGTTGACGACCCCCCTAAGTAGTAACTTTATACTCATAAATATGACTCCAGCCCTGGTTACAGGAAGTGAGGACTTGCAAGTCTACATTTTTAAGCAACTTGATACTCAGAAATGGTGACTAGCCAAATGTAAGAAAATTTACTCAAAACTATAATAGTAAATGTACTAGTTGTAAACAAATCTGCTAGGTCAGTCACCTAATGAACATCCTACACCCTCTTCAGTCTTTTTCCTGAAGTGGTTTTATCCTTATTCAACCAAATCCTTTTACTCCTTCTCTACCCTAATAAATCTTTCACTCTCTCACTCAGGGCTCTGGATTGCCTTGGGTCTCTAAGTGGCAGCGGTACCTTCTTCTATGCCTCTTTTTAACAGTTAAATATTGTCAGTATGTCAACTGTACAAATTGTTGACGCCAGACTGAAAAAACAAACTGCGTGGCTTTGCAACTTCAATGACAAAGCTCTATTGTAAAAAAAAAAAAAAAGGTGAGCTATATTTTTAAAGTCAAGAAAGAATGAAAAGAAATTATGATTAGCAGGCAAACCTTCAGCACTGAATTTCTCTTCTGTGGTAATGCAGGCCCTGCCTTTGCATTCGACATCTTGAATGGTGTAAAGAAAACGAGAACACAGTGGTCAGTAGTACTGACATTATATAGTACATGTAAAACTTAACAATAACGCAAATCTAATGGTTCATAACTCATATTCTCCTATTAATACATAAAGTTGTTATTCCTTTTCTCTTCCCTGTCTTCATCCATTTCACTATCAAAATGAAGAAATTAGCAAAGAAGCACAATGTGCACTATTATAAATATGCACTATTATAAATATGAAGCCTCTGTGTTGGGAGACAGGGACATGTTTGAGTCAGAGATCACTCTTCCACGACCCTGGTGCTCCTTCTTTTTTTTCTCTCACGAATAGCAAACCAACCAGGCTGTTCCTGTTCCCAAAAATGCAGACGCCCACAAAAATATTTTAAAAAAATAACTGATGTCCAGGATGTCTGCCTCTCTCATTGATCTCCTCCCCCGCCCACTCAATCCATCTGACATGATGACCCTTGATACCACTCCTACACTTCCATTCCAAGAGCGTACAACAGTCATTCATCCCTGCACAAACTGAAGTTCACATAACAGCCTAAGGGCCCTGCAGTTGTGCAGAACCATGACTGACAGCAGAAATGGTGGTCATTCCACTACATCACACAAGTGTTTGAATAGTGTTAAATGGCTAGACATGATTTACAATACCAGTGTTTCACATGGGTCTTTGGAGACCAGAGCAAGGTGGTGAAGACTGAAGTGAGCATTTCCTTTTGTATAATCACAACTATAAAGAACAACTTCTTGTTTTCACTGTTGTAAAACAAAATAGTGAATTGCTGTGTTTACCAGCATTCACCCTACAACAGTTGTATTATTTAGTAATAAATATCATTACTTACCTGACAACACCTCAGTGCTGAATGTGGCAGCTTATCCTGCTCCCTGCTCACCACATTTTCAAGTGGTGTTTAAATTGATGTTGGGAGATTCATTCAATCAGTCAGTCATTGAATTTCTTCTGACACCTCATCAGGGGTAGTAAGCACTGTATAAATACAATTTAAAAAGTGCAGCTTATCACCCTGGGCGTATCCAGATGCTGAGGGTTGTCGCTGTAAGTCAGTTGCTTCTCCTCAAAGGGCCATGCTTTGATGTTTCTCCTGAAGCCAAGGAGGGTGTGCCAGGTGCATAGGTGGGGGGAGTTCTTTCCAGATCTTGGCAGCGAGGTAGGAAAAGGAGCGTCCTCTACTGCACTAGGGCCAGAGATGTTGAGTGGAGTTCCCTGGTTGGCTGGTGAAAGTGAGTCTGAAGTTGAATAGGTTGGGTCCGATGTTGTAGAGGGCTTTGTATGCGATGGTGAGAACCTTGAATTTGCACGTCTTGGGCACAGGCAGCCTGTGAAAACCTTTAAGGTGGGGATTGGGTTGGGACTGGGGAAGTCGAGGATGAGTCTTGCTGCTGCATTCTGGAAGGCCTGGAGGTGGTGGAGGAGCTGGGCAGGGAGTCCAACGTAGAGGGTGTTTCCGTAGTCTGGTCTGTTGATGATGATGTCTTGGTGGACTATCTTCCTGGTTTCAATGGGGATCCATCTGAAGATCTTCTGTAGCATGGGGGTATTGCGGAAGCTGGAGGAGGCCACTGCATTTATCTGCTGTTTGAAGGTGAGTTTGCTGTCAATGGTGATGCCAAGATTGTGGGCATGGTCAGTCAGAGGTTGTCCAAGCCCGGAGGGTCTCCAGGAGTCATCCCCGGGGGAGCGGCTGATTCGGAAGATGATCACCTTATTCCTGTCCATGTACAGTTTCAAGCAGTTGGATTTCATCCATTCGGCGACGTGTGTCATGGCGTTGCTGAAGTTGTCTCTGTGGGTGGTGTGGTCTTCAGAAATGGAGAGGATGAGTTGGGTGTTCTCGGCGTATGAGATGATGTTGAGTCCATGAGAATGCTCAATCTCAGCCAACAGCATCACATAGATGTTGAAAAGGGTGTGGCGGAGAGAAGATCCCTGGTTAACACTGCATATGTTGCTCTTAGGTTCTGAAGTGAAAGGTGGGAGGTGGACCCACTGAGTGCGGCTTGTGATGAAGACGTGGATCCATTTGAGGGCCTTGCTTCAGATCCCAATGTGATGGAGTCTGGAGCTGAGGTTGCAGTGGGATATTGTGTAGAATGTGGCAGAGAGGTCTAGGAGGATCAAGGCCGCCTTCTCTATGTGGTCGAGGAGGGACCTGACCATGCCCACTGTGGTGAGAAGGGCAATCTCAGTGCTGTGGTTCGGGGGGAAACCTCATTGGGAGTAGTCTACAATGCTGGTAATGTGTCTTTCCAGGTGTTCGGAGAACCACTTGTTGATAGCTTTTTCCAGGACCTTGTCTGAGAAGGGGAGCAAAGAGGTGGGGCGGTAATTTTTGAGTTCGCTGGGGTTGGCGGAAGGTTCCTTCAGGTGCAGATTGACCTCTGCTTGTTTCCATGCTTCAAGGATGGTGGCAGTCCTGATGGAGGTGTTGAGGATAAGAGAAAGCATGCTGCTGATTTCATTCTGGCCCATGTAATGTGTGAATGGGTAGTTGGGTGAGCTGGAGTGGGTCGAAGTCATGAGGCGGCTGTCTCCTGGATGGATTGTGGCTTCCAGTCGGTGATCAGGTGGCTGGGTGAGCCCTCAGATGGAGTCAGTAGGTGTTCAATGCTGGTGGGTTGGGGGAGAAAGTTTCTTTAGATGGCTGTGCTTTCGGAGATTCACATTGAAGTTCTGCAGAGCATGCAGCACTGCACACCCTCAATGGCATTTTCTGTCCTGAAGGCTAACATGAGGTTGAATATGTGTTTTAGCACCTTAACTGTCAGGGACACTAAATTTGTGCCTGAAAATGTGTGGCGTGGCTTGACATCCCACTGTTGCAGCTGGAAATGTGTCCATGTGCCAGGTCAAAACAAAGTCCAGTATATCCTAATCTATTTACTTTCTAGAATACACAAGTTCTGCTGAAGCCGAAAAAAAATGGTCAATGTTGCATTCCTGCGAAAATAATCTTCTAAAGTAGCTGAAATCAATTATGTACTTAAGGAATGTTCAAGTGAATAGCTTGATGCAGAAAGAGTCCGGACCTTTTTCACCACAGTGAATTAATTGCAGCTGGAACTTTGATTGATGTAGATGTTCGCTTAACTATTAGACTAGCTCTGGTTTGGGACAAATTAGTTTGCCTAATCCTACTTCAGAGCATGCATTGTTTCTTTGTGTTATACATTTTACTGAGGTAAGTGAAACACGTTTTTTAATCATGTTTATTTTATTTTATATTGTTGCCCCTAATCATTTAAGCGTTCCTAAACCCATACTGGTAAATAGCAAATTACAGGTTCATAATGCAAGGCTAAAAATTCCCCACTCCTAGGGTTTGCCACAAAAGCCAAAGTACCAGTAAAAAAAGATTGAAAAACTCATGCCTACAAATCTGTGCCTTTTATTTGAAGGGTGTATTCGTTTTCTACATCCGTGTAAACTGGGGTGGTACCTGAAAGCAGATGAATGCAATTACTCTGCGAATAATACATTGTTTCATTTTAAAGGCTCTGACCATTCACTCCAGTATTAACAGTAACTTGAACGGAATCGATCACTCTTGAACGTATCCGTCTGAATCACTAAGGCTTCGCAATTCAATTAGGTGAACGAATCATAGCAATGGTGGTGCTTAACATTTAGTGGCATATTAAGAAGGTTGTCACGCAGTGGAGCAAGTCACCATGCTGCGTAGCACTACCTGACAGGGGAAGGGCAGGACTGCTCCGTATTTAAGGAAATATGGCACATTGCAGCCTTTTTTCCTGTGCTAGAGCTCTTTTGGAAACCTAGGGCCATATTTATACTTTTTGACGCAAAACTGCGCTAACGCAGTTTTGCGCCAAAAAAATTAGCGCCGGCTAACGCCATTCTGAAGCACCATGCGGGCGCCATATGTATTCAATGGCGTTAGCCGGCGTTAGTCGACCGGCGCTGCCTGGTGTGCGTGAAAAAAAAACACGTACACCAGGCAGCGCCGGCGTAGGGAAAAATGGCGTTTGGGCATCCAAAAATGGGGCAAGTCAGGCTGAGGCAAAAAAATCGTCTCAACCCGACGCCATTAACATGACTCCTGTCTTAGCAAAGACAGGAGTCATGCCCCCTTGCCCAATGGCCATGCCCAGGGGACTTCTGTCCCCTGGGCATGGTCATTGGGCATAGTGGCATGTAGGGGGGCACAAATCAGGCCCCCCTATGCCACAATTTTTTTTTTTTTTTTAAACTTACCACAACTTACCTTTTCTTCCCTGGGATGGGTCCCTCCAACCTTGGGTGTCCTCCTGGGGTGGGCAAGGTTGGCAGGGGGTGTCCCTGGGGGCTTGGGAGGGCACCTCTGGGCTCATTCTGAGCCCACAGGTCCCTTAACGCCTGCCCTGACCCAGGCGCTAAAATCCGGCGCAAATGCGGGTTTTTTAGTCCCGCCCACTCCCGGCGTCATTTTTGCCCGGGAGTATAAATCCGACGCAATAGCATCGGAGTCATTTTTTAAGACGGGAACGCCTACCTTGCATATCATTAACGCAAGGAAGGTGTTCACGCAAAAAAATGACGCTAACTCCATGAACTTTGGCGCTAGACGCGTCTAACGCCAAAGTATAAATATGGAGTTAGTTTTGCGTCGAATTTGCGTCGAAAAAAACGACGCAAATTCGGCGCAAACGGAGTACAAATATGCCCCCTAGTGTCATTGCAGGCACCTTTGCACCAGGGAGGATTGTTTTTGTGCCGGAAGGGACACATTCCTGCTCAAAACCAATTCCTCTTTCTATGTGTGCTGCAGAGTGCAGCACACATAAAAAGAGGAAGTAACAAGAAGAAGAAATATATTTCTCCTCGTTACACCTCACCTGAGAAGGCATGTCTTTTTTGTGCGTTCCCAGGTCTACCACTTCTCATAAATTTGGGACTGCATTAAAAACCATGGGAGTTCTATGGGAACACCGACGCAATACCAATGGAAGACATTCCCAGGGCAGAGTATGGCAATGCCGCTATTTTCGCTGCCTTACTCCTGGTTTATGGAGCCACTCAAAGCTTTGCAAAGTGGTCTTGAGTGGCTTCATAAATCACATGTAAAGTTTGTGTTGGTCTTGCACCACATTGTGTGGTGCAAGAGCAAAGCAAGCCAGCTCCTAAATAGGCTCCTTAGCACAAACTAGTTTGGTGATAGCCTAATGGTACTGTATTTGGTGATTGAAAGGGGAAGGTAAGCTGGTGACCTGAAACATAGAGACATATTTACAAGCCACTAGTGCCGCTGGAGTGTCACTTTTTTTGAAGCTCTAGTTGCACAGTGTGCCTGCCCATATTTACAAGGCAACGCAAAGCCACCTTCTGTGGATTTTCATGGCACACATGAAGGCTTTGCTGTTGGTATTCCGACACAACACCCATGGAATCTGATGCATTACATCCCGTCCCTCCCTCGCCTTCCTTTTAACCAATGAGGCCTCCCGCCTCCCCCCTAGACCCTCCCTTCCCCTTTCAAAACCCCCCCCCACCCTTATCCCCTCCTGTTCTTTTGTCTAGCCCACGCTAGACGGTTTTCTTTCCCTTTCTTACCTGCACGGCGGGGCCTGGAGGTCGTCGGTGGAGGCACTCCTCGGGACGCAGAGCTCCGCGAGGAGTGCGCCGGCTGGGTCGTGTCTTTGACGAGCAGCATGGCTGCTCGGGAGGCGTGTACTGGGGGCCGGCTGACGGGGTCTGCGGGCCCTCTGTGGCTGGGGCGTTGGTTTCCGGGTTTCCGCGCCGCGGAGCCGCGGGGAAATGAGGGACTTCGAATTTGAGCTGCTCCTCAGGTAGGACGGGCGTTCTGCCCGTGGTTTTTATGAATTTGGCCAAAGTAGTTGACCTTTTTAGGGATTGGTGGAGCCCTTTTGGGGGAGGACCAGGTGCCTATATGTAGGGTAGTTTTTTGGGGTGAGAGTCAGTGTTATTTGGTGGTTTACCATGCCTAAAGTTCCAGCGAAAAGACATAGGATTGTCTCTTCCTCCTCGGAGGAGGAGGGAGGTGAGGCTAGCATTGCTACTCCTGAGACCTCACAGTTACCAGGCAGGGGTACTCCCCTCATGTCCAGAGAGGAGGTGCAGGATATGATTGAGGTGGCTGTTACCAGGGCACTGCAAGCAGGCGTGGCCAGGACTGGTCAGCCTAAGCTTGCGCACTCATCGGTAGCGGCAAGGAAGTCCTCATCGGAGAGTGAGGATGAGGCCCCATCGACGTCATCTGGGGGGAAATATGTTTCCAGAGAAGAAATGTGGGAAGTGATGGCACATGTTCGGGACAATTTGGGTTTTCCAGTGTTTCAACCTACAAACTCAGATTCTCATTTATTTCCTCAATATCAGACACCTTCGAAGTTTGTCATGCCTTTTCAGGGACCTGTGAAGGATATGGTGTTTCGTGAGTGGAAGGATGTGGATAAGGCTCAGGTTCCACGATTCCTTCAGAAACTTTACTTGCTTGAGGGTGAGGAGGTTTTACCTCCTTCAGTACGCCTGGATTCTATTTTGGCTACTCTGATTGGCAAAACAGCAGTCAATCCAGAGGATTGTGTGCCTACGGATGCCACAGACCGTAAAGTGGATTCAGGTCTTAAGAGGGCTTTTGCTGCGGAGAATCTGGCGCTGAGGGCAGGGATTTATTCTGCTTATGCGTCACAGTCATTGGTACAAGACTTTGATAAACTGGCGGTGGCTGTACAGGAAGGGGCGAAATGTTCAGAGCTCCTGGCTGGTATGGAGCAGCAGGCCAGATGTGTCTTCTGATGTGGTCCGTACTTCGGCTCTGGCGTCTGGGTCTTTGATTGGGGCTCGTAGGTCCCTCTGGTTGCGTTCCTGGAAGGCTGATCCAGGGGAAAAGGCAGCCTTGTTGAGACTGCCGTTTGAAGGTCGTAACTTGTTTGGAGAACAATTGCCATCCATGCTTTCCAAGGCATTTAAGGAGCGGAAGCATGCCTTACCTTATAAAGGGGGTTCTTCTTCGGGTAAAGGGTGGAAGAAGCATTCCAGATCTTCTCCTATTAGGGATGCTAAATCCTTTTCATTTAGGAAACGGCGTATTCAGCCGCGTTTTTCGCCTAAGAAGTCTGCTCCTGCGACCCGGGGTGGTTTCAAGAAGGGGTCCTGACAATCACTGTGGGCCTGGCAGAGGGCCGGTTGGGGGAAGACTGAGTCACTTTCTTTCAGCTTGGGAGGACAGTGTAAACGATCATTGGGTTCTAGACATTGTGAACAATGGTTATGTCATAGATTTTGTGAGGGTTCCTCCAGATTCAGGGGTACGTCCCACTCCTCTGCCTTCAGAGGGGTCACGGAGAAGAGCTTTATTGGACGGAGTGCGGGACTTACTGGTCAAGGGAGCCATTTCCCACGTTCCGCTAGACGAAAGGGGCCAGGGCACTTATTCGTTCTTGTTTCTTGTGCAGAAAGTTTCAGGGGGATTTCGACCGGTGCTCAATCTAAAAGAGGTGAATACCTGGATCAGGACAGTGCATTTCCGCATGCTGTCCATTCAGACTATTTTTCCTTTGGTCAGGCAAGGGGACTTTCTGGTGTCACTGGATCTACAGGATGCTTACCTACACGTACCTGTGGCAAGATCCTCTCAAAAGTTCCTGAGGTTTGCTGTTGGTCAGGACCATTATCAGTTTTGCATTCTACCTTTCGGTCTAAAATCTTCTCCTCGAATTTTCACAAAGGTGCTGGCTCCTCTGGTGGCTTTGCTTCATTCAGAAGGGGTGTTTCTGCATCCTTATCTAGACGACATTTTGATTCATGCTCAATCACGAGACCTGTTGCTGAGGCAGGTGGACCAAGTTCTGGGGGTCCTGCAAAACCACTGGTTTTTAATCAATTGGGAGAAGTCAGACTTAATGCCGTCCCAGGATCTAGTTTTTCTGGGGGCCCGGTTTCAGACACTTCCAGGGTTGGTGACTGTGTCAGAAAAAAGGTTGGGTGTACTCCAGGCTTTGGTAGCGAAGGTATTGTTGCTGTCTGCTCCCCGAGCTCTTCTATGGTTGCGGCTGCAGGGTCATTTGGCATCGGTGATATTTCTGGTTCCTTGGGCACGTTTCCATCTCCTGTGCTTGATGACATGGTTCTTGAGAAGGTGGGCACCAGGGTCCGGTTCTCTGAAGGACAGGGTTCCAGGGTCCGGATTGATTCACAGAGAGTTGCAATGGTGGTTGGATGCAGACCACCTGAGGGTAGGGGTGTCTTTATCATCTCTGAGACCCGTGGTGGTGACGACGGATGCCAGCCTCTCCGGTTGGGGGGCATGGATGGGGTCGGCTCAGATTCAGGGGTTTTGGTCCCCTCAGGAGGCGAGTCGGTCATCGAATTGGCGCGAATTGAGGGCGGTATTCCTGGCTCTGGTCCATTTCCAGGATTCCCTGAGGGGATCAGCGGTTCTGGTTCGCACAGACAACTTAGTGGCCAAGGCTTATGTCAATCGGCAAGGGGGGACCAGGTCAAGGGCTCTGTTCAATTTAGTCAGAGAGATTTTTGTGTGGGCAATTATCCCTGCAACGCAGACACTCTTGCACCATGGTTTGCTGCATTGGATTGCGTCATTGTTTTGTAAATATGCCCCATAGTTTGGCACAGTATTAGGACGATTATGACAAATATGTTGTTTCAATGTTGCATATTTTACGGTAAAATGTTGCACTGCAACCACAATCTGTAAAGCATTCCAAACCCAAAAACAGCAGTTCACTTGCAGTGAACAGTAAAATAAAATAAAATGCAACAAATAAAGTTGTATTGGTGCACATTCATAGGTGTCAACCAATTTACTACAGAATACGGAATATGTTTTCTAGTTGTGTATATTATATTGTAAATATTTCAACACTGTGGGGGTCATTCTGACCCTGGCGGTAATTACCGCCATGGCGGAGGTCGGCGGTAGCACCGCCAACAGGCTGGCGGTGCACCGCTGGGCATTCTGACCGCGGCGGTTCAGCCGCAGCCAGAAACGGAAAGTTGGCTGTGTCCCGCCGACTTTCCGCTGCCCTTGAGAATCCTCCATGGCGGCGGAGCGCGCTCCGCCGCCATGGGGATTCTGACACCCCCTACCGCCATCCAGTTCCTGGCGGTTCTCCCGCCGGGAACAGGATGACGGTAGGGGGTGCCGCGGGGCCCCTGGGGGCCCCTGCAGTGCCCATGCCAATGGCATGGGCACTGCAGGGGCCCCCGTAAGAGGGCCCAAAAAAGAATTTCAGTGTCTGCCTAGCAGACACTGAAATTCGCGACGGGTGCAACTGCACCCGTCGCACCTTCCCACTCCGCCGGCTCAATTCTGAGCCGGCGTCCTCGTCGGAAGGGTGTTTCCCGCTGGGCTGGCAGGCGGACTTTCGGCGGTCGCCCGCCAGCCCAGTGGGAAAGCCAGAATGACCGCCGCGGCCTTTTGACCGCAGAGCGGTCTTTCGGCGGGAACCGCGTGGCGGGCGGCGACCGCCGTCCGCCGCAGTCAGAATGAGCCCCTGTATGCTTGCTGAGGACCCGCCAAAATCTTAGCAGTTAACAAACCTATACTCAAACTAGTACATTTGAAAATACAGGGTTGGTAATACAAATTGTTCCATAAATCGAAATTATTGCATTATGCAGTTACCGTGCAGTAGCTTCCTATTTTTCCTAGATCGAAAAACCAATGAGAGTTGATTAATAATATACTAGGCAAAATGTCAAATACATGGAGAGCTAGCTGCAATGCTTGCTGTCATCATTACATGCCATCACCTTAAACAAAGTGATGATTTGTTGTGCAGGGATACTCTTAGGTGGAAGGGGTGCATTGAAACTTCAGCACAAAAATCACATCACTAGTGAAACAAGACTTAAGTTTTTGTTGGCTAGCTATAGACTGGCAAGTGTCCATTTCACCATTCTGCCACTTGAAGCTGCTTACCAAGTGGATTGGGGGCTGAGCACAATGTCAGAATTTCTACATATAAAGGACAGCATATTATTCTACAGTTCTTTGTTTTGCACTACTTAGCGCCCAAAGATTTACCACTAAAAATGCGACCAAGTTCTATAATTGAATAATAATCCAATAATGATCCACTGTCACTGATACTTAAGAAGACATATCACAGGGAGAAGTCAGAAACTAGCATGTTAAAGGAAAGCTGGTGACTGTTAGTGAGTTGTTTTCTGTTTGAGTAAGGTAGAGTATAGTTGTACTCTTTTGAATCTAAGGGTCTTTGATAAGACAATGTGAGGGTATGTTGCATGCCATGTTGCCCATGTTGTATTGCACATAAGGGACAACCCAGTGCTCTGCAGTATTTACTGGTATAGAGGAAGGTGCCTCATTCAATATGCCTTGAAAGAATGCCTACTCATACTCTTTACACGTGTCATGATTAGTCTTCCACAACCCCATTTTTATCTATCACAAATGAGAAAAATCAGTTTCAGATAGTCAATCACCCAAATCATTACTATGGAAGATTGTGGAACTCAATATATTTTTAGGCTGTAGTGAATCATTAGATAGATTTAATGAGGGATGGAAGAATCAAGGAGCACACAAGGGCATTGCTGTTATTCTCTTTTCCCCTTTCGCCATATGCTTGTATGCTTGTATGATGACATACAAATATATCAAAAAGTGGCTTAAAATGCTTTTCAGAAGATGGTTCTAACACAGGGTGAAATTATGTTTCTGTTGAAGTAAGATTGTATTTCATTTAGAAATGCTTAAAGGAAAAGGGAAAAAGCACTCTCCATCAAACAGCACAATGAAGAGCAGAAGGGCATCAAGAGTAAAAGCTCATAACGTTTGAGGGAAAAACACTTGACAATACCCTCAATATCCCAAAGAAAAAATGTGCACGCCAACACAACATGACATGTTGAATACCTTGTGTATTCAGCATGTCCTGGTACAGAAAACTGTGTGAGGTTTCATGAGTTAAATAAATCCTTAACTTTGTTGAAGGTTAGCGCAGTTGGACATGTTAAGTGGTGTTTTCTATACAAATATCCAACATTTTGCTAACAAATAGTAGCATAGAAGAAATGGTGCCTGTTTATAAAGGTAAACTGTGTTAAAGTTACATTTATGGCTGATTTAATATCACTTATACTAGCCAGGAGCTCACGAAGGCAATAGTGGCAGGCAAAAATCCCTTTATGTGAGTTAAGATCTCCACATGTTAGTGTGGAGTACTCTGTACATGTGAATCCCAGTAGGGCGTGGCAGTTGGGTGTTCTAATGCATGATTATACTTGGAAGTTTAAGAACTCCCACAAATGTGGATCTTGGTCACTATTTGCAAACTCCTTTTCTTTCCTTTGGAAAGGATCTAAGAATTCTTCTAGTGGAATATTTGTGAATTCCATACAGACCTACACTCAAACATAAGTGTACATATGTGAGTAGAGATTTAAAACTTTCTTTGTGAACTGAACCTAAGTGTGCACATTTAAATCTGCCTTTCTTAACCTGGTGCCACAGACCTCTGGAGATGTGCAATGCATATCCAGGCTGTCCACAGCTGTTTAGAAAATTAAATAATATTAGTAGAATAATAAAGTACATTTACATAGAAAGGGACATTTTAAATTTAAAACGTTAAAATGCTCTAAAAATGTGAAAGAATGTGAAAATGGAAGCTAAAAATAAAGGTGGTATCCTTAGCTTGATTCATGGGAGCAGCACAAGTAGAGCAAACAGAATCTAGTATGGATAACTGGATGTCTTAATTGAAGCGTGATAATGGCTGACAAAAATGGAGTACCACTTGGTAAATACGGTGCAAGGATATTTGACTCGGGCCACATTAACGTAAAAAATAATTACGCTAATGTGGCGAAGGAGTCGCTCTTAAATATCCCCTTTAATGAGACCCTCAAACATTTTCACGGATGCCCTTCAGCGATAACACTTTTCTTCTACCATAGTTTAGAATAATATTAACTGTATAGAGAACGCCCTATAATTTGGATAATGGGCAGCCTCAACAGGCAATCCAAGGGACCATTAATTTGGGTTCAAGAATGCTTACTAGGACTGTGCTGGGTACATCGACCGTTATGGTTGAAAACAGCAGCTGAGCCAGTGATTCATGATTTAATTCTAAACTAATATTTACTCTCACTTTAAATATTTTACCTAATGGCTCAGAATAGATTGATTCTCCAAAGCTATCCAAAAAAACGCAATTTCCAGCGTCCTGCAAATTTCAATAAATTCCATCTGTGTTATTTTTACTCTTCCTTACTTGTTCAGAAATATGTTGTAATTCCCTGTAAAGCATCCTAATGCCTTTAGACGTGGAAACGCTGCATAAACATTTAGATAAAGTCAAACAATTAAGTTATATTTGATTATCTTTCAAACTGTTTTTCACTCTTCCTGGAAAACAATTGTGAAATCTGAAAAATAAATATTTTTAACGTCTGGTTGTTATGGTTGCACTCATGTTCTGCATCTTTTCGCTTCTGCTTCCTTAATCTTGTTCTAGAGTTATACCACAAATACTAACTCATGACTTTGCTTGAAACTTGTTTGGGACACTACCGGAGAACATGACGCAGTAGTATAATCAAAAAGTCTTTCAGATGCAGTTGTGTATAATTGATCATGTTCAGTGGAGAATCGAATACGACTGAGTTTAAATTTGAAGCCGAAAGATTCCCCAAGAAACACAAAATAATATTTTGGCTTAGGTAGCTGTCATTTTCAAAAACTGCAATATGATATGCAATTTTATTAGACTGTTCTGAAATGCAAGGAGAGACAAGACGAATGTTATGCCATCTGCACATAGCACGTGCACTGGGAAATTATTCAGGCTGGAATTCAAGGACAGTGCTAATTGGTTTTGAAAAATTACTTTGTTATGCATGACTCTCACTGAGCGCAACTAGCATCAATATCTTATTCTAAATCTGGTTATTCATGGCTATAATGTGGCACCAATGGGAAACAGACGTTGTTTTCGCTGTTGTTACATCATATAGAAGCTCCCGGCTGCTCTGACAGGGCCCTCAGAGAGCCTGTCGGTGCGGCACTGGGTCTCTGCACAATGGAGAGGAAATACCACAGCTTCAGACAGGGAGGGGATGGAAGGCAGAAAGAATGGTAGGAGTGGGTTGCAGAGGACCAAATGATTGTTTTATAAAAAGGGTGACGGGGCATGTTATGTATGGCTCCCCTATTTTTCCTCTGCCCCTATGCGGATGTTGAAAGCGAGGGCAGATGTTTTGAGTACCATATTGATTATATAATTAAAGATGGGTAAAAGGTAAATACCAGAGACGTTTTTCACCTTGGGAGTCTGCAGGAAATTAAAGGCAACTGACACTTTGCTTTGATGTATTTGATCAAGCAAAACCCCTTGGTGGACCGTCCCTGTTAGAAATCGGGGCCCACTATTACAAGGAGCTTGCGCCACCTCTGCATCACTGCTTTTGACGCAGCAGCAGCACTTTCTTTGCTCCATATTTACAAAGTGACACATTCAATGAAATGCTTTCTCTCCTGTGTGTCATTTGTTACCTGTGCTACATCCTGCTGCGACAAGTTAAGTTAATAATAAGCAAGGTAGGGGTTCCCTCTTAAAATCCCATGCATAACTGGCGCATCCATGTTTACAAGATTTTAGGAACGTGATGCATCATAGAGAAATGTACAAATTTGTCAATATTCCTATGCCTGCTTAACCCAGGCATAAAAATTATGCTTGGCTTTACTATACTGATCTGAACAGCTGAAGTCACTTTACACACTGAAATTTGTCTGTATTATACTTCCCCTCTAATAGTAGTGGGTCAACGGATGCCATTCATGGTGTTGGACTCCTTGACCAAGCTGGGACCATGGCACCTATGATTCCGTCATCCTCTGCAGCAAGGCCATGTGACATTGTATATTGTTTTCAAAGGACAGTCCAGGATTGTCACTCATCCATGGAGGAAGTCCAGGTCTGCGCACTCCAAAAGGACAACAGGTAAGTACACACATATTTATTTAAAACATTTATTTACTTGTATTTACTTGTATTCACTTACATTACACTGTCACTTACTATGCCACGCATACTCAGGTCTATACATACACATAAGTACACTATGCCCACTGTAATATGACACATCGACACACAGCATGCAATACCGCATGCACATTAACTTACATCAAGGACCAATGTAAAATAGTAGATGTTGATATTCCATCATTTTACAGTCTTTTACATTGGTTCTAAAATATTCAGCTACTGGTGTCATTTAAAACTGACACAGCACCTCTAAATGTTGGCGCATCGCTGAAGTTGTGACATTTTTTACACCAACTTCAGCAGTGTGCCACTTTTTGGGAGGAATTAGTATGACAAAGTTCCCACAGATTCATCAGAATTTCTGACTCACCGTGGGTTACTTTGCCATGATGCCCCATGTTGTAAGTGTGGTGCATTAGTGGCATCGTAATTGATTCCTGCGCATCTCAACTATTTTTGGCGCATCGCTGCCACAACACAGCAATGCATAATTTCTTGTAAATGTGCCCCTGGATCTCTAGTTTGCAGAGGTATGCACTCTGTCTATTAGGACTACAATTCTAATCAGGGTAAGTCACAACACAAGCTAAGTTATACTGTGCTCACCCTCTCGTAGCTTGTCACAGTGCAGGCAGGCTTTACTTAGAAGGTAATGTGTAAAGTATTTGTGCAATACCTCATACAGTGACACAGTGAATACACCACAAAAAAACTCCACACCAGTTAAGAAAATAGATTATTATTTTACAGATAAAATAAGACTGGAAAAACAAAAATCCACTTAGTGGAAGCTGGGATATGAATTTTCAAAGAATAAATGCAAAATAGCTCTTGGAATCAAATAACACTTTTAGGGGTTACTCTAGGTCGCATTGGACTGGGGTAAAGTTAAAGTTTGTGTCAATCACAAAGGAGCCTAGGCTGGCTACAAGAGCCCCAGGGAACAAAGAACATTTCCTGTTCGCAACAGCAAGATATGTAGTGAGATGTGTAGATCAGATCCTTCCCAGGAAGGCGATTCGTTGATCTGTCCAACGCAGTGACGGTAATGCGTTGGTTCCGAAGACCAGCACCGGAGCCAAGATGCATTGGTTCTGAAGGGCAATGCACTGGGTTTCTACATGCAGTTGAGGTATATGTCAGTCTCTGTAGACTGCTGCAGCAGTGAAGCACAGTACTGATGTGCTTGGTTCTCATGGGAATGTGTTGGTTCTGAGAGCAAGGTATCGATTCTCTGCACGCAACAGGGTCGATGCACCCGTTCTGCTACACTCATGCATTAATTTTTGTGATGCAGGTATCTGGATCCACTCCCAGTGAACCAGGCACCAGAGCTGGGGTACAGACATTGATATCCCTGAGTCTCAAGCAACAGGAGGCAAGCCAACAAGCCCTTTGAGAACATTTGTGGGTACGACAGAGTACAAATGTCCTTCAGTAGGGTCAGAGATCAACAGGCAGTAGGGTATTACTGCAAAAAAGCAGTCCTTCCAGGTCAGCTGTCCATCAGAGTAACAGTCCTTGTTGCAGCACAGCAGTTCTTCTGACAGAGTCCAGTTGTAGGTCTATAAGTGCCTGATTTGGTGGGGTCAGAGACCCAGTACTTATACCCAGTTGAGCCTTTGAAGTGGGGCAGATGTAAAAGAAGGGTCTTTGAAGTGCAGAGAGGCCCCTTTTGCTCCAGCCCTTTGTGTGGAGACAGGCACTGCCTATTCAGGCATAAGTGACATTCCGTCCCTCCCTTCCTGCCCAGGGAGAGCCATCAGGATGCAGATGAGCACTCAGACACACCTAATCTTCTTGTGTTTGTTACTGTCTAGAGGGAATGCACAAGAGACAAACTGCAGGTGCACAGAGCTATAAGAGCAGAGAAATACCTACTGTCTAAAAGTTGCATATCTAAAATAGTGATGTTAAATATAGCTTTACCATTAAAGGGGATTTATCATAACCATTCAGAAGATATGAAACATGATGCAACTACTCCTTTCTGAGCTGTAATTACAGTTTATCCTGTTGCATGTGTTGAAAAGCTGGGAGACATCCAATACACATGAGCACCGCTCCCAGCCCTCCCTGCACATGGCACTGGAAATCACTCTGGTGCAGGTATCAGAAGGATTTCCTGCTCAAAGAAACAGCCCCAAGAGCTGGGTAAGAGGTTTCCCAGCTCCCGAGGTTTTCAATTTGTTTGCAATGAAATGACGATCAGCACACATGTCACCCTGACATAATTTCACTGATAACAAAAGTGAAATGAGCTGATTGGCTCAATTCACTTTCACTGCCTAGGTGGTTACGGGGCTATCTCAGATGGGAGACCTATCATCGGAAGGGGATAATCTCCGCTTTCCATTGATATCCTTTTTGAGTGGATCCCTGCTTGGGGATTGCTACAGAAGGGCGATCCCCAAGCAGGGATCCAACACTAGACACCAGGAAGGGAGGTGTGGTCCCTTGGGTAAGGGTTTTTGCTACCCCTATATTTTTTTGCTGACCCCCCCAGGACCCAAAAAGGCATTAGGCACCAGGGATTTTTTTTTATTCATGTAGGGATTGGGGCTGCCCAGAATGGGCATTGCAATACCGCCACTCTCCAAAAAAAATGGGCGCTATCTTTCTACCTTACTGGGGTGGGAAGATGGGGGTTATTACCCTTGATCTGTCCCAGGAATGGCAGAAAGCTCACTCAACACAATTCTTGTTGGTGTTTGGGGAGGGTGCTGCCCATATTGGGCATACAAAGCCCCCACCACCCTCAAGAAAAATGGGCACATTCTTTCTCCCCCGAGGGAGCAGATAAGGGTTATTACTCTCATATGTCCCCCCCCCCCCCCAGGGCAGAAAGCCCACTAGACACCATGGAATTATTTTTGTTAGTGTAGGGGTGGGGGCTGCCCAGAATGGGCATGGCAATATCCCCATCCCCTTCCCCAAAAAATGGGCACAGTCTTTCTGCCCCTCCTGGGGGGCGATGGGGGTTATTACCTTCGATGTGCCCTTTAGGGGCAGAAATCATCACTATCAACCACTTTTAACAAATGTATTTACCCATTGGAAAAACACATGGCATTATAATAGCAAATGGGAAAAATGTTATTTCTACGTTGAAGCTACACCCCTCATATTTGTGATTGACATTTCAAGCAATGGTATCTGACTTGAAAGGGACTGCAGAAACGTTGCAGCATCTGCACTTGTTTCCAATACACTGGTCTTGAAATTAGATGTATTCATAGTGTGCATAAATTCTAGGACGTTTGAGTGATCCCAGAACTGGTCTGCAGTTGTCATTCTCCATTGAACTGCACATCCTCATTCCTAAAAAGAAAGGAATTGTTTAATGTTAGAATTCAGTCTATGGCAACTGTGATCCTGTAGAAGGTGATGTCTGTCTATTGAACTTCTTTGAGGAAAATCTAGATGTACGTACAAAGCATAGCTGTATTTTCTCAAGATGCCAATTTTGTGTGCCTTTGTAGAAGTTGCTCTTTCAAACTGAAAGTATATGCTCAGGAAGGGCTATGACCCCAGTGTATTCTTCTCTGAGGGCCTCTGTTGATAATATAGTGCAACAAGATTTCCATCTGTATAGCAGCCTTCTGTGAGGACATCTATTGGTAGCATAGCAGAATTGTAGCTTTCTATCTCCATATTGTACTCATCTATGAGGACCTCTGTTGGTGAGGAATGCAAAATGCTATCCATATACATTGCACTCTTCTTTGAGGACCTCTGTTGGTAGTACACTGAAACTGAAGTTTTCTATCACCATTCCACTCTTCTGTGAACATGTTTGTTGGTGCTACAGTGCAACCCTTTGCATCTCCAACCACATGTAATTTTTGTGAGGACCTCAGTTGTTAGAATAGTACAACAAACATATATATGGACTTTCAATAAACACTCTTTCGCCATTGGTCTGTTCAAGTGTCAGTCACATAATGCTTTCTCCCACCACATCACAAAGCATAAATTAATGGACAAACATGTTTTAGCCACTGGATGTCTGCACATCGAATGACAACATGTTTCTGTTGCACATACATGTATACACCTAAAAAAACTAGTTTGGGAAAAACAAAACTCTTTAGATACTTGTTCATCCGAGTAGCTGCTTCTCTCTACATATAGTAGGGTTTCACCAATTATTTCTATAATACTCTAAATGTTTATTCTGATTTGCTATGCTGACATATCACTATCAACCACCTTTAGTAAATGTAATTATCCTTTAGAAAAAGTAGCACAAGACACAAGAATAGCAAGAGTCTATATGAAAAGTTCTAGGTGGTAGCTCCAACTTCTCAGCTTTGTGACTGACATTTCAAGCAATTAAGAGGGACCTCTAGCAATGGTTTGAGGAATTGCAGTAGCTCTATAACCTTTGTACTTCACTGGTATTGCAATTATTCATTGTGTGCAAAAATTCTAAGATAATACAGCCATCCTAGAATAGTTCTTCAGATGCCATTCTCCATTATGGTTCGCATGCTAAATCCTAACAAGAAAGTACACCTTTAACTGTGAAAGTCATTCAGTGGCATATGCGATCTTCCATAAGTTAATATATTTGTTTATTGCACTTGTTTGAGGAAAACATGGACCTACTTGCAAATCAGTGCTGTGTGTTTTTTCTCAAGGTGTCAATGTGATGCCTTATGCATAACTCACTCTTTCAAAGCATAACTATACACCCACAAAGAGCCATGGAGCCATTGTACTGTTCTGTCAGGCTCTCTGTTGGCAGTGTAGTACAATAAACTTTCCACCTTATTGTAATTATCTGTGAGGTCCTCTATTGGTAGCATAAGGTAACTGCAGCTTTCCATCTCCAGCTCGATTGTACTCTTTTGTTAGGATCTCTGTTGGTAGTAGAGTGACTTGTGTTTTCCATCTATATTGTATTCTTTTCTGAGAAACTCTGTAGGTAGTACAATGCACTCTTCTGTGAGGACCTTTGTTGATAGCATACTGCAACAACAGCTTTCCATCTCTATTGCACTCTTCTCTGAGGACCTCTGTTGCTAGTATAGCACATAAACTTTTCATCCTCCTCTGTGTTGAATTCTTTAGTGAGGACCTCTGTTGCCACTGGAGTGCACTATGCTTTCCATTTACATTCTACTCTTTTGTGAAGACCTCTAGTATAGTGTAACACATTTCTAGAGACTCTCAATAAACAATCTTTAGATATTGGTCTGTTCAAAAGTCACTAAAATAATGTTCCTTTCAAATACAGCACAAAGGCCCTCATTATGAACACAGTGGTAAACACCGCACCGCCGACGGTGGCAGTAACAACCGCCAACAGCCATGTGGTCTGAACCGCCAAATAAGGAACCAAGTTAAACACAGGCAGCCTGAAAAACACTCACCACCAGCAGAGGAGTGCTGACAACGATGGCAGAGCCCGCCAACTGGCCGGCGGAAAGGCCCCACCCGCCAATCAAATAATGAAGCACTAGCCCGCCGTCAGATCCGGGGTGGGAACCATGGCCACGCAAAGCCAGGCAGAAACAAACCAAATAAAAGTAAACACTCACCGTAGGCACACACAACACGCTGAAGCAGACATGGAGAGAGAGTTGCAGATCATGCCAGCCCTGCAACTTGCCATATACCTCCACGACCAAGACCGCCGACGAGGACGACAATGGTAAGTACTGCAAACTACTAAAAAAGGGGAAAAAAAGCACATTTACATACCCACCCACTCCACCCATCCCGCAACGCTCCCGCAACGCTCCCACAACCCTTCACAGCAGCACAAGCCATACACCCTAAAGCAAGAGGTACTTACCCAACACAAGGCAAATCCAACCTGCCCAAATTACACACATGTGCCCAACACCCCCAACGAATGAAACAATGAACCACGGATCCTGAGTGTGCCATAAACAACACAGGCCACACATGAATTTTATGCAGCTCAATGAGCAATGTAAGTGCAACAAAAGGCAAATGGCCAGTCCAGTGTACGTAGTCTGATGGGCCACATTGGCCCCAACTTGACTCCCACAAGTGCAAAGGTACTCCACCTAATAGGGGCAACAATGGGGCACCCAGACACCTCAGGGAACAGGGACAGGGGATGGTGGGGGTGGGGACTTACGATTGGGAGGGGGGCTTTGATTTACGTATGGAAGGTGGAGGGGGCTTGAGTTTTGTGCTTGCAGCTGGTGGAGCGGACTTGGCCTGGGGAGCGGCAGATGTTCAAGGGCCAGCACAGGGTCTCTTCTTCAAAGGGGAGCTAGCACCGGAATGGGAAGGGTGGACATGGGCGGGCTGTGACGTGGGAGGAGTGGACAGGGCAAGGAGGTGTGCACATTTAGGGATAAGATGGGATGGGCCACTGGGTTCAAATAGGTTTACACGGGATAGGAAAAGTTTCTTAGGGGCAATTGGGGTGGACCTGGAGGAAGGCATGGGAGTGGAGGTAGAAGAAGTGGACATGACAGGTGTAGGTGTGCGTGACGTGGGTGCAGGTGACTGTACAGTATACTGAGGTATGGTGGATGTGCGATGGGTGAGTGTTTTGGTGCGTTTGAGTGTCATGGGAGGAGGGGGGACACAGTGGGACAAGACAGGCTGCCAGTGTAAATGTATGTTGTCTGTGTGTCTGCAAGTCTGGTGAGTGTGTGCATATGTCAACTACCGTTGTTGTGGTGAGTGCAGGTGTGGTGTCTGGGGTGCATGAATGGATGTTTGATATTGTGGTGACTGCAAGAATAGGGTCAGCAACATTCAATGAGAGTGCAGTGCCTGTGGGTGTGCATGCAGAGGGGACAGACAGAGAAGCGGAAGAGGTAGACACACTGGGGGAAGTGGATGTTGGTGTGTGTGCATGTGTGTGTTGGCTGTGTGTATTCCTGTGGTGGGAGGTGTGGTGCTTGTGTTTTGAAGTGTGCTTCTTGTGTGTTGAGGTGTGTGCCTCTGTGTCAGAATGTGTGCTTTGGATGTGTGAAGGGAGTGGGGTGCTGGAAGGGGTAGAGGTGGTTGGAGGGGGGACGGAATGAACAGGGACACTGGCTGCTATCAAAGAGGAGGCCAGAGCCTGAAAAGATCTCTGTAGGCCAGACACAGCACCATGAATGCCATCCAGATAGGCATTGGTCTATGGGACCTCCTGGACTCCACAGCACCGGACGTCGCCTTCATCACGGAGACCTGGATGAACGCCTCCTCTGCTCCAGACATCGCCACCGCCATCCCCGAAGGCTACAAGATCTCCAGGAAAGACCGCACCAACCAAGCAGGAGGAGGTATCGCCATCGTCTTCAAAGACTCCATCAGCGTCACCACCTCCACCGAAGACACCCCTCTCGCCGCTGAACATCTGCATTTTCAGATTCGCACCGACCCGAGGACCACCCTCAGAGGATCCCTCGTCTACCGTCCTCCCGGACCACGCGCCCCTTTCAGCGACGCCATCGCCGACTTCATCTCCCCACACGCCCTCGCCTCACCGGACTACATCCTCCTAGGCGACCTCAACTTCCATCTGGAACAAAACAACGACACCAACACCACCACCCTGCTCGACAACCTCGCCAACCTCGGCCTCAAACAACTGGTGAACACCGCCACCCACATCGCCGGACACACGCTCGACCCTATCTTCTCCGCCAGCAAACACGTCTTCTTCAGCCACACCTCCGCCCTACACTGGACCGACCACAGCTGCGTCCACTTCACATTCCGACGCGAGACCTGCCACCTCCGCACTCAACCCATCCCTCTTCGACAGTGGAACAAGATCCCTGAAGAGCAACTCCTCTCCGCACTCGACGCCAACCAACCCACCCTCACCACCGACCCCAACGACGCAGCCCTCAACCTCACAAACTGGGGCCCGTATTTATACTTTTTGACGCTAAACTGCGCTAACGCAGTTTAGCGTCAAAAATTTTTGCGCCGGCTAACGCCATTCTGAAGTGCCATGCGGGCGCCGTATTTATTGAATGGCGTTAGCCGGCGCAAGCAGACCGGCGCTGCCTGGTGTGCGTGGAAAAAAAACCACGTACAGCAGGCAGCGCCGGCGTAGGAAAAAATGGCGTTAGGGCGTCTTAAAAATGGTGCAAGTCAGGTTGACGCTAAAAAATCGCCTCCACCCGATTTGCGCCATTTTTAACGACGCCCAGACGCCATTTACATGACTCCTGTCTTAGTAAAGACCGGAGTCATGCCCCCTTGCCCAATGGCCATGCCCAGGGGACTTATGTCCCCTGGGCATGGTCATTGGGCATTGTGGCATGTAGGGGGGCACAAATCAGGCCCCCCTATGCCAAATAAAATATATAAAAAAAAAAAAATGTATACTTACCTGAACTTACCTGAATGTCCCTGGGGTGGGTCCCTCCATCCTTGGGTGTCCTCCTGGGGTGGGCAAGGGTGGCAGGGGGGGTCCCTGGGGGCATAGGAGGGCAGCTGTGGGCTCATTTTGAGCCCACAGGTCCCTTAACGCCTGCCCTGCCCCATGCGTTAAAAAGAGGCGCAAATGCGGGGTTTTTTGACCCGACCACTCCCAGGCGTGATTTTTGCCCGGGAGTATAAATACGACGCATTTGCGTCGCAGTCATTTTTTTGGACGGGAATGCCTACCTTGCATCTCATTAACGCAAGGAAGGCGTTCACGCAAAAAAATTACGATCTTTACTCATACTTTGGCGCTAGACGCGTCTAACGCCAAAGTATAAATATGGCATTAGTTTTGCGCCAAATTTGCGTCGAAAAAAACGACGCAAATTTGGCGCAAACGGAGTATAAATATGCCCCCTGATCTCCAACTGCGCAGACAACCTTGCTCCCCTCAAACGCACGCATCGACAGACCAACACCAAAAAACCTCTCTGGTTCTCTGACACCCTCAAAGAATCTAAGAAAACCTGTCGCGCCCTTGAGAAAGCCTGGCGCAAGGACCACACCGCTGACAACATGACCGCCCTCAAGAACGCTACCCGCGAACACCACCACCTGATCCACGCTGCCAAAAGAAACTTTTTCACCGACAGACTGGACAAAAACAGCCACAACAGCAGAGAACTCTTCAGCATCGTCAAGGAGTTCTCCAACCCCAGCGCCAACGCCAACGCCGTCACGCCCTCACAGGATTTGTGCGAATCCCTCGCCACTATTTTCCATCGCAAGATCAGCGACCTCCACGACAGCTTCGGACACCAGACCCAACCAAACACCACCGAACCCGCATCCCCGGCCATCACCCTCAACAACTGGACCCACATCAACACGGAAGAAACCAAATCCATCATGAACTCCATCCACTCCGGCGCCCCTTTGGACCCCTGCCCGCACTTCATCTTTAACAAAGCCGACGTCATCATTGCCCCGCACCTCCAGACCGTTATCAACTCTTCTTTTTCTTCTGCTACCTTCCCCGAATGCTGGAAACACGCCGAAGTCAACGCCCTACTAAAGAAACCTACAGCTGACCCGAGCGACCTGAAAAACTTCCGCCCCATCTCTCTTCTGCCTTTCCCAGCCAAAGTAATAGAGAAGACCGTCAACAAACAGCTGACCACCTTCCTGGAAGTCAACAACCTGCCCGACCCCTCACAAACCGGATTCCGAACCAACCACAGCACTGAAACCGCCCTCATCTCAGTCACAGACGACATCAGAACCCTGATGGACAATGGTGAAACAGTCGTCCTCATTCTTCTCGACCTCTCGGCTGCCTTTGACACCGTCTGTCACCGCACCCTAATCACCCGCCTCCGCTCCACCGGGATCCAAGGCCAGGCCCTGGACTGGATCGCCTCCTTCCTCGCAAACCGTTCCCAAAGAGTTTACCTCCCTCTGTTTCGCTCAGAACCCACCGAGATCATCTGCGGCGTACCTCAAGGCTCATCGCTCAGCCCGACACTCTTCAATGTCTTCATGAGCACCCGCGCCAACATCGTACGCAAGCACGACATCATCATCACCTCCTACGCCGACGACACCCAACTTATACTCTCCCTCACCAAGGACCCCGCCAGCACAAAGACCAACCTACAAGAGGGTATGAAGGACGTCGCAGATTGGATGAGGCTCAGCCGCCTTAAGCTGAACTCTGAAAAAACGGAAGTCCTCATCCTCTGCAACACCCCGTCCGCCTGGGACGACTCCTGGTGGCCCACGGCCCTCGGTACCGCACCGACCCCCACAGACCACGCCTGCAACCTCTGCTTCATCTTGGACCCTCTTCTCACCATGACCAAGCAAGTCAACGCTGTGTCCTCCGCCTGCTTCCTCACCCTCCGCATGCTCCACAAGATCTTCCGCTGGATCCCCGCCGACACCAGAAAAACCGTGACCCACGCCCTCGTCACGAGCCGCCTGGACTACGGCAACACCCTCTATGCCGGGACCACAGCCAAACTCCAAAATCGCCTGCAACGCATTCAAAACGCCTCGGCCCGCCTCATCCTCGACGTACCCCGCAGCAGCCACATCTCCGCACACCTGAGACACCTGAATTGGCTCCCAGTCAGCAAAAGGATCAGCTTCCGACTTCTCACCCACGCACACAAAGCCCTCCATGACAAGGGACCGGAATACCTCAACAGACGCCTCAGCTTCTACGTCCCCACCCACTTCCTCCGCTGGCCTCGCACTCGCTGCTGTCCCTCGCATCCGCCGCTCCACGGCGGGTGGGAGATCTTTCTCCTTCCTGGCGGCCAAGACCTGGAACTCCCTCCCCACCAGCCTCAGGACCACCCAGGACCACTCCGCTTTCCGGAGACTCCTAAAAACCTGGCTGTTCGAGCAGCGATAACCCCCCTTTTTCCCCTAGCGCCTTGAGACCCGCACGGGTGAGTAGCGCGCTTTATAAATGTTAATGATTTGATTTGATTTGATTTGATTGGTCTGCTGCACCTGTGATACTAGCCCCTGGATGGCATTGACAATGGTTGTCTACCCTACAGAGATGGTTCTCAGGAGGTCAATAGCCTCATATGTGAGGGCAGCAGGGCTGACTAGGGCAGGGGATGAGGTGCCTGGGGCGAAGGAGACGCCTACCCTTCTGGGTGTGCGGGCACTGGCAACTCAGTGGAGAGCAAATGGGAAGGAAGTGATGGTATGGGGGTGGTGGAAAATGACACAGAATGGGTGGGCCCACTAGGGTCCACCACCACCATAGAGCTCCCATCGGACGAGGTATCAGAGTCACTACCTTCTGTGGTAGTTGCCTCCCCCGTGGTACTCCCCTCGCCCTCCAACCCACTGGTCCCCTTGACGTCGGACGACTCTGTATCCATGGAACAGTGGCTGCTGCATCCCCACTTGTCGGTGTGTCAGCTCCCTCGCCAGATGATGCTGATGTACACAGACAACACAAGAGAACAGAAATGGGGAGACAAAACAGGAGAGACACTTGAAATAGATGAATGGAGGTATGTTGGACTTTTGCTTATGCAGGGTCATCCCCAGTCTTTTTGCCTCCTGCCTCCTATTTCTTTTCTGACCTGTTGCTGTTGGCTTTTCAACTCTGAGCACTTTACCACTGCTAACCAGTGCTAAAGTGCATATGCTCTCCGTGTAAATTGTATGTAATTGGTTCTCCATGATTGGCATATTTGTTTTACTGTTAAGTCCCTAGTAAAGTGCACTAGAGGTGCCCAGGGCCTGTAAATCAAATGCTACTAGTGGGCCTGCAGCACTGGTTGTGCCACCCACATAAGTAGCTCTGTAATCATGTCTCAGACCTGCCACTGCAGTGTCTGTGTGTGTATTTTTACACTGTAAATTCGACTTGGCAAGTGTACCCACTTGCCAGGCCTAAACCTTCCCTTTTCTTACATGTAAGGCACCCCTAAGGTAGGCCCTAGGTAGCCCCAAGGGCAGGGTGCAGTGTATGGATAAGGTAGGACATATAGTAATGTGGTTTATATGTCCTGACAGTGAAATACTGCCAATTTCGTTTTTCACTGTTGCAAAGCCTGTCTCTCTCATAGGATAATATGGCGGCTACCTTTAAATATGATTAAAGTGTAGATTCCCCTAGAGAGTAGATGGACATGTGGAGTTTGGGGTCCCTGAACTCACAATTTAAAAATACATCTTTTAGTAAAGTTGATTTTAAGATTGTGCGTTTGAAAATGCCACTTTTAGAAAGTGAGCACTTTCTTGCTTAAACCATTCTGTGACTCTGCCTTGTTTGTGGATTCCCTGTCTGGGTCAGTTTGACAGTTGGTTGTTTTTCACCTCACACCAGACAGTGACACAAAGGGAGCTGGGGTGTAACCTGCATTTCCTGATTAGCCATCTCTGCTAGGAGGGAGGGGTGGAGTGGTCACTCTCATCTGAAAGGACTGTGCCTGCCTCTAACAATGCCGGCTCCAACCCCCTGGTGTGTGTCTGAGGCCTTGCCTGGGCAAGGCAGGATTTCACAAGTAGGTGTGAGTCCCCTTTGAAGAAAGGTGACTTCAAAGACTAAAATGGGTATAAGAAGGGCACCCAAATCTACAGACTTTAGAAACACTTTTGGAACCAAGAGGAACCTCTGCCTGGAGAAGAGCTGATAGCTGAGGAAGACGTGCTGCCCTGCCTGTGACTGTGCTTTGTGGAGCTTTCCTGCAGTGCTGCTTCTGCCAGAGTAAGAGGGCAAAGACTGGACTTTGTGTGCCTTCCATCTTGTGAAGAAATCTCCAAGGGCTTGAGTTAGAGCTTGCCTCCTGTTGTTTGAAGTCTCAGGGACAGCAAAGACTTCTCTCTTCCAGCACCTGGAGTCTCTGGAGAGACTCCTGCTCTGACAAGTGGTGCCCTACCCAGTCCCTGGTCCCTTGAAAGGAAAGCTGGTGGAAATCCAAGGAATTCGACTTCGGACCGATGCCGCTGCTGAATCCGGTAACGCCGCCTGCACCTGACGCCGTGACCTTCGCTGGAACACAACACTCTTCGCAGGCCCGTCGCTGCAGCAGCCCCGCTGAAGTCCGCGACTCCATGGAAGTCGCCGCACCACGTCGTGACTGACGCCGCTTGAAGTGCACGGATTCAACATTTTGCACAGACGCCGCGATTCCTGACTTCGCGCCTCGGCTTGTTTTCACTCTACACCAAAGGTACTGTACTTGGGGGTCTACACGACTCCGTGTCCGGCGCCGCTGGTGTCGGCTTGATGGGAACGACTCCGTCACGACGCCGTGTTAACATCTCATTGAAGCATTTTTGTTTCTAAGCGCTATTTTTTAGTTTAATCTTTAAAAATTCATAACTTGACTTGTGTATGTTGGATTTTTGTAGTTTTGGTCTTGTTTTGTTTAGATACATATTTCCTATTTTTCTAAACCGGTGTTGTGTCATTTTGTAGTGTTTTCATTAAGTTACTGTGTGTGTTGGTACAAATACTTTACACCTAGCGCTCTGAAGTTAAGCCTACTGCTCTGCCAAGCTACCAAGGGGGTAAGCAGGGGTTAGCTGAGGGTGATTCTCTTTTACCCTGACTAGAGTGAGGGTCCTTGCTTGAACAGAGGATAACCTGACTGTCAACCAAAGACCCCATTTCTAACAGGTACATAACTGGTTCACACATACACCCACCCTGAAAATATTCCACCAGGCAGCACCTACCACTATACACATGGCTAGGCCCCTGACTTGTCGCCAGAACCCAGCTCTACAGCCTTTCCCCACAGCACTGAAGGACCTGACGTACTGCAGTCTTGACCCTTACAAACCTATTTCCCACAGGGGCCATTATGAAGATGGACATCGGTCAGAGTCCTTGCCACTAGACAGCATACATACGACCGCACACACACACATCCATCAAGGAGCCAAAGTATGGTATTTGTACTCACTCCCTTGTGACTACTGCGCAGCCTTCAAGCTCCCATCCAAGTCCATGTACACCACTGCCCGAATGCGTCGCATAAGAAGGGTCAGTGCCCGACGGGCACTCTTCCTCGTTGGGAGGACTTCCCCAGCTGCCGTTTGGAGACCCCCAGGCTCTGCACCTCCCTGGCGATGGCCTGCCAAAAGTCCCCTCTTCTGATGGGGGCTTACCTATAAGGGACACACAGAAAAAGTAACACTGATGTCAGACAATTGCCAATAATATACAGCTGGCTATATGTCCACTATGGGGCGTACATTTTAAACAGCCTAACAGCACACATACATGCAGCATGTCAGGAACCCAGGACTATACAATGTCACACGTCTACACATGTATACAGCCATCTACCACCATTACACACATCCATGCCCCCCCCAATCCTCCTACTCACCTGTACCTCTGGCCGACCGTAGAGCTTTGCGTACAGGGGCAGGACCCCGTCCACGAGCTTCTCCAATTCCTCGCTGGTGAAGGCCGGGGCCCTTTTCCCTGCCACACGTGCCATTTCCATGGCCAGAGGCAGGACACAGTAGTACACTCAGTGGAGTACCTGCATGCACGAGATCCGAGAGTCAAGTGAAGTTGGGGTGATGAGTTTTCGTACGCACCGTGGCGTTGTGCTCCGTCACCGCCGGCGGCGATCATGGTTACGGTAAGAATTCCCATTGACAACCATGTTAACCAATGAGTTTGCATACGGTGGTAAACTCTGCCTTACGCTATTACGTCAACCACTAGTGGTATGAGGTCACTTCCACCACAACACTTCTGGATTACAGGGGGCAGACATTTTGACATTATCTACGCAGTTGTAAATTCTTCATCTGCACCATGCAGGCCCTATTATCCCCAAACACCCATAGGCAGTCCTGATATATCATTGTGGTCATGTTGCTATATCGTCACACATACCATGCATTTGTGTCGTGGACAATCATGCCAGCAGTGCTGAATAGGAAACATTGTGTGCAGATGTATGTGTGTTCCTCACATGTATTCTCAACTCCTCCTAGATACAGACTATTGTGGCGAGGGAGGGCCCTTCAGACCTTTTCACAGTACCGAATCTTCCCTTTTGGCTGTTACTGAAGACACTAGACACCGCCTAGATGCAGACAGCTGTGCAGCCATTATTCTTCTTGACTGGAGCGCGGCATTTGATACTGTGGACCACAAGATTCTGCTACGCAGAGTCGCCCAGATGGGATTTGAGGGTAAATGTCTTAAAAGGCTGACATCTTTTCTGTCACATAGGACGTTTCAAGTTTTGAATCATTTCTACTATTCAGATACTTTTCCCTTGACATGTGGTGTTCCACAGGGCTCCTCTGTGAGTCCTACGCTTTTTAACATTTATACGGCCTCTTTGGCAAAGATCATAGAACCACATGGAATATCTCTATCTCCTATGTGGATGATACTCAATTGGATTTTCTTTCTGCACCAAGAGTAACTCAGAATCCGCAACCCTTTCCTCTTGTCTGTCGGACATTGCAGGTTGGATACTGGATAGAAAATCAAAACTAAATGATGGAAAAACTGAGGTCATGATGCTAGGACATTCTCTGTATCCCCAGACCTCCTTACTTGCATCAGTAGGGTTAAATACTCTTCCTCCCTTTAAAGATACCATCAAAAGCTTGGGTTTCTGGTTGGACACACACCTCACAATGGAATGCCACACAAAGAAACTAGTTTCCTCCTGCTTTTGTGCACTGAGGACTTGTAGGAAAATGTTTCCATTTCTTCCTTTTTTAGCCAAAAGGCTTATTGTTCAGGCCCTATCGTTTCACGTCTTGATTATGGCAATGTCCTGTTTATGAGCTCCCCTAAATATGTTTTGAGGAGGCTGCAGGTAATACAGAATGCCGCTGCCCATCTGTTGTTAGGCATTCCTAATCATATTTTGGCAAAACCCACCTTGGCCTATCTTCATTGGTTACCCACAGAACAGCGCATACATTTTAAAGCAGCTTGCGTTATTTATCGAGCTCTTCATAACAGAGGTCCAGCTTTTCTTAAACACATTGTAACCCATTATGTTCCCCAACATCTTCTCAGATCCTCATCTGCATCCTTGGTCAAGATACCACGGTTTAAAAGATCAAGATGGGGAGGCAGATCCTTTGCCTTCAGGGCAGCTCAACTATGGAACTCCCTCCCGGTCGAAATTCATTCAGTAGAATCTGAACTATCTTTTCGGAAATTTCTGAAGACCTTCTTTTTCCCTCATAGGACCTCTCAACTGTTGTCCTTCTCTGGTTCTGCATTTAGTGTAGGGAAGCCTTTTGGTAGCCATGAGCTTTATAAAACACTAAAATAGAAATAGAAAAAATAGGGCCCCATCGGTGTACAGACCACTTGTTGATTTGCGGACCATGGTGGAGCGTTACATCATTATCAATTACAGACTCGTTTGTGCTACTATTCATGAACTTTGTGCATTACTGGATCCAGCACTGAAACCGGCTAATCGTAATCAGCATGCTATCCCTTATGAATTGCAGGTGCGCTCTGCACTCCATTTCCTGGCCACAGGCTCATTTCAAGTGACAGTGGGCATGGGTGCAGGTTTTTCACAGCCAATGTTTAGCATTATACTGTCCAGATTCCTGAATGCATTTGTAGGACACCTGCAGTCCTACGTGAGGTTTCCCCAAAGTGCTGACCTCCCTGCCATCAAATCGGACTTCTATGCCTTTGACAACATACTCCATGAGATAGGTGCCATCAATGGCACACACATAGCTATCATTCCCCCAAGAGTCAGTGGACAGGTGTACAGAAACAGTCCATGATTCCTTTGTGCTAAGGAACAGTAGTGTGCCACACAGGATGGAACAACAACAAGGGGACAGGGGATGGATCACAGATTGGTGTGTCTGACACTTATTGCCACATAGCAGGCAGCCAGGCTGTCTGCCACTGAGGGTTGTCAGTGTCAGTCCTGTTTTGCCCCCTTTTTAAGCTGATTCTGGCCACCCCAAAACGTGTTGGCTACAGACACCAGTGAAGAATCCTGGAAGAGATGCAGAGAGGAATTACAATGAGGGCCATGGATGGACTAGGAGGGTGATAGAGCGCACACTAGGTCTCCTGAAGGCTAGATTTTGTTGCCCACATATCTCTGGTGGTTCCTTAGCCCATGGCCCTGAAAAGGTGTGTAGAATAGTGGTGGCCTGCTGCATGCTGCACATTGTGGCTGTAAGGAATTCTATCCCGCTTTTGGAGGAGGAGGGTGCTGTATATCCAGACCTGCTTCCTCAGAGAGGGGATGTGAGTGATGGTGATGATGAGGAGGGGGAAAATGTACATTCCAGGACCCAACTGATACAACTCTATTTCCAGTAACTATGAGGGACTAATCGATGTGAGTGTTGTCTGTGCAGCATACTGTCAGTGTGCCTTTTTATCTAGGGGGGTGTTGTGTCAATAGTCATTCCCATTGTGACCAGGTCTGCATATGACATATAACATTATAGTATCATAGTTCAACACATCTGTAGGGACAACAACATGCTATGCGTGGGGTGCAAATCCTGCTACTCAGATAAGAATAAATGATAAATAATACAGTTGCATCCATATTTCAATTTGTTTCAACATAATGACAGGGGACATTGTAATTGGTGAACTGGTGTTTTATTTGGTGCAGGGATTACATTGTGCAGTTTACAGTGATGGGAGTGGGCTACTGGTGGTTGTGCAATATGGCAACATGGTCACAGCATTTGTTGGCAGTAGTGGTATGTCCATCTATGTTTTCCAGTGTTTAGTGTTGTTTTTACACGGTTTGATCGTCGGTTCAGTGGGACACTTGGAGGACAGTTCTTGCCAGAGTCACTTTTTTGAGGGGGCCTTGGTCTTGGCGGGTGTTCCTGTGCCATATCTGGGCCTGAGGGACCATTTGGGTTCCTGGTGTTGGCCTGTGCAGGTTGAGATGCATGTCTCCTGTGTGTCCTGAGATGGTGGAACCTGTCCAGTTGCTGCTGCTGATGTTGATGTCCGGTCTGTATCGTGGCCTGTAGTAGGGGCTTCCTGGTCTGTGTGTGCCTCAGGCTGTGTTGGAACAAGGTGCAGCAGCGCTCCTGCTATGGTGGCCATTGTGGCATTGTGCAGTTTCCACTGCTCCATGGCCTCTTGCTGGTGTGCTACCTGCATCCTTTGACTCTGCTCCAGGGTGGACACTATCTGGGCCAATCTGTACTGGGTATGGTGATATGCTCCCAGGACTTCAGATATCATGTCCTGGGCTGTAGCATCAATCCTATGGCCTCCCCCTGGGCTAGTGATGTCCTCTCACTGGGCCTAGCCCACTGTGCCTGTGTCCCCTGCACAGGTCTGGCGGTACCACTTGTACTGGGGCCATCGTCTTCCTGCCTGTCGGTAGGGGGTGACTGTGACCTCTGTCCATGTGTTCCATCAGTCTGTGGCCTGTACACAGGTGTGGGGACAGTTGCCCTGGGCTGATGTTGTTGGCTGGGTGGTAGGGGTGTCAGTGGTGTCCTGGGTGGGCCTGCTGGATGAAGACAGTCCAGGACTGTGTGAGGGGCCAGGGTGATCGTCAATGTGTTGTGGCATTCGGTGTCTGCTTCCGGGATTCTCTGTATCAGTTGTCCTAATTTCATTGCAAAGGGTTGTGGGGTGTGTCTGTGAGCGTTTTATAGTGTTGTGGATGTGTGCCAGGTGTGTGGTTTTCAAACTTGAAAATGTGTGCAATTCTTACTGTTGGGTCCACTTGCCGCCAGTGGCGGTCTGTACTGCCAATGGTCGTTCGGCTTCCACTGACCGCTGTGGGGATTTGTGCTTCATTATTTGGAGGGCGGGGTGTTTGTGTGCTCAGTGGTGGCAGGGTGGGAGGTCCAGCATTTCCGCTGACAAGGTCTTGGCGGTGACTGGTGGCAGGGAGATTTTTGTCAGTTTCTGATTTTTGCATCATTCTATGGCAGTTTTCTGTTTGCCGTCACCACGGCGGTCGGTGGTGTTTACCGCCATGTTCATAATGAGGGCCTAAGTATATGGTCTGTGGAGCACCCCACTTCAGCCATTGAATTACTTCATTTTGAGGGCCTGCATTTTGCCATTGCACTTGCATATACACATCTAAGAAATCAATCATCACAAATTAAGCATGTAAAATACTTGTGCTATCCAGTGACTAATAGTTGCTATGTAAAGTAGGGTATCATCAGTTATTCCCATGGGACTTAAAACATTTTATTGTAAGTTGCAATGTTGACTCATCACTATCAACCCGCTTCACTATATTTCTCCCTTAGAAAAAGAAGCACTGGGCATTAGAGTAAAAAGAGTGTATATGCAAATTTCTACTTTGATACCACACTCCTCAGCTTTGTTATTGACATTTCACACAATTGTATCTGACTTGAGAAGGACTTCTAGTAACAGCTTGTGGAACTATTGTAGCTTTGTAGCCTTTGCACTTCTTTCTGATACACTGCTGCTGTGTGTAATTTGCATTCACTGTGTGCAAATATTTCAGGATGATTGTGTCATCCTGGAATAGTTCTACCACTGTCATTCTCCACTGTGATTCCCTTCCTGACCACGACCTAATGCAAAGCTCCAATGTATGCATTTCACAAGAAGTCAATGGTGTATGCCTAAGGGAAGTCTGTGACAATATTGTACTCTTCTGAGATTACCTCTGTTGTTAGTATAGTGCAACAGGGTTTCCATTATCATTGCACTTCTGTGAAGACCATTGTTGGAGTCATGGCACAAATGGAGCATTTAATTTCCATCTCCATTGTCTTTTTTTGTAGGGACAGCTGCTGGTAGTATAGCGTAACTGCAGCTTCCCATTGCTATTGTCACCATAATCTTCCCTTGGTACTAGAATGCATTGTATTCTTCTCTGAGGACCTCTGTTAGTAGTATGGTGTAACTGCTGTGTTCCATCTCCATTGCCCTTTTCTGTGAGGACCTCTATTAATAGCGCTAATATGGCGTTAAATGCCAGTTTTGCTGTTCAAGTACATGTCTGTGATTTTCCCAAATGTTTACATACCGCTAGCATAAATTAGTTGAATTTCCCACACCCCTTGTTTTTCTAAAGGTCACATGTAATTGTCTCAATCATGCAATTGCACTGCACAACCTTTCCTCAAAAGGTTGTTTTAGTTTGGCTCTTATTCACAATACTTTAAGGCAAATCAGTAAGTGCAAAATTAGAATTTGGTGAATTCTGGTGAACTATAGTTTGTCTGAGTGCCAATGTTAACTGTAAGAGTGAATACTTCAAAATCATCAGCCAACTGTTTAATGTCAACATAAAATGAGAGACAAGAATTAATCAAACAACATCTATCTATCTATCTATCTATCTATCTATCTATCTATCTATCTATCTATCATCTATCTATCTATCTATTTAAACATCTATATATGTATTTATACATATGTATGTGTTAATATATATATATATATATATATATATATATATATATACAGTATATATAAGAATTAATCAAACAGCATATATATATATATATATATATATATATATATATATATATATACATATATATGTGTTCACTAAAAGGAACAAAGGTTTCAAGGATGTTATAGTTGGCCTGACATTTCAAAAACGCCCTTCCCTAACTATAATTCATGGCCCCGCAATGCACTGCTCACATATTACATCTCTTATGACATGGTCAGAGACATAACTGATTACATCACTGATGACATCTCATATGACATCACTGATGATACCACTGATGACATTATCCAGTAAGTGTAAGTGTTTAAAAATTATTTAGGAGAGATTAAAATACTTACTAAGTTACTGTATAACTTAAATTGCTATTGTTTTGTACTATTGATTATTGCAATCATTTTGTACATATGTCATCTTGCTGGATGTGTGAGTGTTTAAATTTGTCTGTGAGTGGATGTGTGAGTTCCTGTACAGGTGGGTGAGTGGCTGTGACAGTAGCTCTTTTGGTGAGTGAGTGGGTTTCTGTTTTGTTGAATGAGTTAAAACATAGATGTGTGAGTAGCTGTATGTGTGAGTGTGTGGTTTGTGTGTAGTTGTAGTGGTGACTGAGTGAGTATGTGAGTGCTTGTATGGGTGAGTGAGAGGGTGTGTAAGTAAGTGTGTGGATGAGACTATGTGAGTTTCTGTTTGGACTAGTGAGTGGCTGTGTTAGTGATTTCATGTGTGTGTTAGTGAGTGTGTAGGTGACAGTAATGGTAATTGTGCACCTGTGTCAGTGTGTGTATAGGTGACACAATACACGTGTAAGCAGCTATATGTGTGGGTATGTGAGTATCTGTGTGTGTGAGTGAGTTATTGTGTTACTGGTTCTGTGGATGAGTGTGTGGGTGTGAAAGTAGATGCGTGAGTGACTGACTCAGTGTCTGAGTGATTGTATGTGTGTATGACTGGGTGCTTGAGTGGCTGTATTGGTGAGTGACATCACTGATGATACCACTGTGTGAGAGGCTCTAGGAGTGAATGAATAGCTGTGTGAGTGCCTATAAAATTGAGTGAGTGAGTGTGGGAATACTTCTATGGATCTGAGAATGGGTACGTGAGTGGCTGTGTGGGTGTGTGAGTGGTTGTATGGGAGGTTGTATGTGATTGTGAGTTGGGGTATACGTTGTTATGTAGATCGTGTCATCAGTGATATCATCAGTGATGTCATTTGAGATATCACTGACCATATCATGAGTGATGTATTATGTGAGGTCATAAGCATTGCATTGCAGGGGCATAAGTTATAGTTGGGTGAGGTAAATGTAACTGATGAATGTCTATGGTTTTGTACATTTGAAATTTCAGCCTTTTTATAATGTCTTTGTAACCTTTTGGTTTTATTCAGTGAATTTCTATGTTTTCTAGAAACTCTAATTACTAACTATAACATCCCTGTAACATTTGCTTTTTCAGTGATTTCTACTTTAAGTAATTAAAATTACTTTATGTTAATCCAACCACAGCTGTGTATGGCCTTCAGAGTGAATGCAAGGGGAAATTATGAAGAAGGGAGTAGAAAATATCAGGTAATCAAATGTAAAAGGACTAAAAATATAGTGCATGGAAGAAGACTGGATACAAAATATGGGAAAACAAGGAAGTACGAAGTTCTGAAAGTAATGTAGCAGTAATAATGAGTGAGTACACACAATTTTGTTTGTAAAGAAAGGGGCATGCAGTGACAAATAGGCAACAAAAATAAGGAGAAAGGTGAATAAAAAAAATTGTGAAAAACAATATGAAATGTGTGGGCACAAAAATGTAATGTTTGTAAGTTTTTTTTTTTTAATTTTTTTTTTTAATGTCTGCTGATCCTCTGCGGTCCTGATAACACAGACAGGCCATACTCTATTGTTCCTTGTTGCAATCATGTGATCGGGAAGGATCCGTGAAACCACAGAGTCAGCGATTTTTTTGAAATTTGATATATATATATATATATTTATACACAATGAAATGTATTTATGTAGAAAGTCAGTGTACACCTATATAAGTGAATGTTTATATAAGTATATTTTTTAAAAGTAGCACTCACCCAATTCAATTTATGTATAACGTGGATCTGTGGATCCACCGAAGCCGACACAAACTTACTTGATGACACAATGACATATGCTCATTTCATTGGCCACAAAGGGACCACACCTTTTTTGATTGAAATCCCACCCAAAATATGCCATTTTATTTTTTGGAAGCTGGTGTTTATCTAGTTTCCACCTGCTCAGAATTTGTGAATCTTCCAGCCACCTATGCAGGAAGAAGATCCTGTGGTTGTGGAGAAGGAGGAAGAACAGGTTGCACCACCTCCCTAAAAAGAAAGTGACATCTGGAAATACTTAATTATTCCTTCTGGTGAAGAAAAAGTGACAGCCAAGATAGTGAAGTGCACCATATGTGGGAAGAAAGTCTCTAGAGGAACTAGCAAAAAGAACAGTCACTGAACATATTTGATGTGGAAACATTTAAAGACTATACATGAAAGGTTATACCAACAAATGGTCCTTTAAGAGAGAAACAAGTGGTTGTGCTTCGTATCAGGAGCAAATGTGCCAGCACCCCCGACTTCAGCTACAGTTCCAGCTGTGTTTCCTAATTTGGGATACATGCCTACCCATTGTTTGCGCTGCCACATGCCAGTTGGCTTAATACTCCCTGTGTGGCTGAATATTTAGATGCAGTAAACATTCACACATGCTAATTGTTTTTTGCTGGTTACAGCAGTCAAAGCTGGTGCCTGCAGATTTCAGTTAGAAAACATCTTCATTTTCATTCTTGTTGTTTCATAAAAGTTATGTACCTGCTTTTTTCAGTACATTAGTTAAAAAAACAGTTTAAAAAAGTGATTTTTAGAACCACACTAACTATGCTAAAAAGAGCTGTGTTTGCCCTTTTATTCCTATAGTGAATTAATGAAGTATAACTGTGTGCATGGATGTGTCAGTGTATGTATCAGTGTGTGCCTGGGTGTGTCAGAGAATGTAAGTGTGTGTCCTTGACTGTCTTACTATATGAGTTATAGTGTGCTTTGATGGGTCAGTGGTGTATGCATAAGTGTATTCCTGGGTGCCTCAGAGTATGGATCTGTATGAGATGGAGTGTGAAACTGTTTTGTTGTGAGAGTGTGTGTCTGTGTGTGTGAGTGTCTGTTTGGCTATGAGAGTGGGTGTGAGAATGTCTGTGTATGTTTGAGAGTGACTGAGAAATTATCTTTGCGGGTGTGAGTGTGGATCTGGTTATAACAGTGGATGTCAGAGTGTATGTGTGGGTGTGATACTGGGTGTGAGAAAGTCTTTCTGATTGACTTAGTGAGTATGAAGGTGTCTGTGTGCGTGAGTGGGTGTGAGAGTGTCTGTGTGAATGTGAATGTTGGTGTGAGAGTGTCTGCTTTGGTGTGACAGTGGATTTGAGAGTGTCTCAGTGTGAGAGGGGGTATGAGAGGGTCTGTGTGCATGTGTGTGTGGGTGTGAGAGGCTCTGTATAGATAAGAAAGTGGGTGTGAGAGACTGTGTGTGTCTGTGAATGCATCAGTGAGCATCTGGATGTCTTAGTTGGTGCTTCGGTGTGCCAGTGTATGTATCAGTGTGTATATGGGTTTTTCAGTGTATACATTAGTGTTTGCCTGGGTGTGTCAGCATATGTATCAGTGTATGCCTGTGTGTTTTAGACTAGGCTTCAGTATCTGAGTGGGTGTGTCGTTATATCTGTCAGTGTGTGCTTCGGTGTCATAGTGTATATATATTCCTGTGTGCATGGGTATGTGAGCGTATGCATAAGTGTATACCTGGATGTATCACTATGTGCCTGGGTGTGTTATTGGATGCATCAGTGTGTCCATGAGGGTGTCAGTGTATGTATCAGTGTATGCCTGGGAGTGTTAGTGCATGTATCAGTGTATGCCTAGGTTTGTCAGTGTATGCATCAGTGTGTGCCTGGATGTGTCAGTGTGTCCTCGGGGTATTAATGTATGCATAAGTGTATGCCTGAGTATGTTAATGTATGTATCAGTTTGTGCTCGGGTGTGTCATTTTATGTAATAGCCTGTGACTGAGTGTTTCAGTGTATATATCAGTGTATAGCTTGGTGTGTTAGTGCATGTATCAGTGTCTAACTGGGTGTGTCAACGTACACATCAGTGTTTGCCTGGGTGTACCAGTATATGTATCAGTGTCTGCCTGGGTATGTGTGCTTTATTGTAAATTGAGGTTCCTATGCATCACTCTCACTACAAACAACTAGCTAACTGTTTTACCTGTACTAATTAAGTTATGTAATACACATATGCATAAGGTAAGAATTTTTAATATAAAGAGTGTTATAATACAATAAGATGTGTGAAGGCATGGCAGTATTTGAAAAGTCTTATAAAGATATCACACTTGGTAGTCCACATGATTTAGTAGTTTCAGATAATCCATTAACAAGAAGTATAATATGTCAGTGTTATAATATGAATTATTTTTATAGTTTTGCAGTTGTTCTTGAAATATCTGTTTGATTGTGACAGTCTTCTTTTGATTTTCTGTCCATCCAGTTTAATGTTGTCAATCAATCAATCATAGCATTTGTAAAGCGCAGCACTATCACATCAAAGGGTATCAGGGTGTTGAGGGTGCAGAGTCTCCAACGGGAAGTCATGTCTTGAGTTTTCGTCTGAAGTTCACCGGGTACGGAGCTGTTTGGAGGTGGAGGAGCAGTCTGTTCCAGGACTTTGCTGCTGTGCAGGATACGGATCAGTTTCCACTGCAGCTATGATGGATGCGGGGTGTGTGTGTGTGAGGTTTAATGAGGTAGAATGTAGTTGTCTTGCTTGGACCTAGAAGCTCAGTCGATGGTTGATGTAGGATGGCCCTACATTGTGGAGAGCCTTGCATACAAGTGTTAGGAACTTGAATTGGTATCTCTTCTGGATGGGGAGCCAGTAGAGGTTCCTAAGGTGTGGGGTGATGCTGGAGTGCTTGGGGAGGTTGAGGATGAGTCTGACTGTGGTGCTCTGTAGAGTCTGGAATCTTTTAAGCAGCTGGGAGGACACTCCAGTGTAGAGAGCGTTGCCATAGTCAAGGCGGCTGGTAAACAGGGTGTGCATGACTGTTTTTTTGGTGTCAGTAGGGATCCAATGGAAGATTCAGAGGATTTAGAAGCAGGAGGAGGTGACTGAGTTTACTTGTCGATTCATGAATAGTTGTCAGTCGAGGATGATGCTGAGGTTTTGTGCAAGGTCTGATGGAGAGATTATCTGTCCAAGTTCTGTTGGCCACCAGCTGTGGTCCCATACAGAGGTGTTCTTTCCAAAGATCACAACAGCTTTGCCTGTGTTTAGTTAGAGGCAGCTGTTTTTCATCCATGTTGCTTCATTGGTCATGGCATTGTGGAGGCTGGCTTTGGCATTGCGGGTGTCTTCAGTGAGAGAGAGGATTAGTTGAGTGTCATTGGCATAGGAGACTATATTGAGTTGGTAGGATCTCACGATGTCTGTGAGGTGTGTCATGTAGATTTTGAGCAGGGTTTGGCGGAGGGAAGATCCTTGGGTACCCCACAGATGATGTTCTTGGTTGTAGAAGTGAAAGGATGAAGGCAGATGCTCTGTGTGTGGCCTGAGATTAAAGAGGTGATGCCTATGTCGAGGAGTATGTTGAAGAGAATGTGGTGGAAGACAATATTGAACACTGTGGAGAGGGCCAGACAGATCAGAGCTGCTGACTCCCCTCATTCGAGGAGGGTCCTGATGCCATCCGTGGTGGCAACCAGTGCAGTGGGTGGCCTGGAATCCTGATTGTGAGGTGTTGAGAAGGTGGTTTCATTCAGGATAATCAGTGAGCTGTTGGTCAATGCTTTTCTCAAGCACTTTAGATGGGAAGAGGATCAGGGAGATCTGTCTGCAGTTTTTGAGGTAGCTGGGTCCGCAGAGGGTTTCTTTAGGAGGGGCCTGACCTCTGCGTGCTTCTATTCATCCGGGAAGGTTACCATGGAGCTGGGGGTGTTGAGGATGAGGGTTAGTTCTATGCTAATAGTGTTTGCTCTGAGGTTGAAAAGCAAGTGAGGTCAGGGTTCTGTGTTGTTTCCCCTGAGTAGATGGATGCTGTGATGGCTGCAGTGGTCTCTGTGGTAATCGAGGACCAGGAGATTATCGTGTGACTGATGTTTGCTGCATGAAAGATGTTGTCTTGGCTGAAGGGTTGGGGGTTAAAATTGTTGTATATGGTGGTAATCTTGCTGTGGAAGTAGTCTGAGAGGGTGAAGCAGAGTTCCTGGGATGGCAGGACAGTGGTCTCTGTGGCTATTGGGTTAAAGAATTCCTTGATGATTCTGAAGAGATCTTTCCTGTGGGTGGCTGCGGAGTTGATACGGGCAGTATTTGCTTCCTTTTTTGCAGTCTTCATGTGGTGGTGGTTGTTGTTGTGGAGTGCCTTGTAGGCGGCACTGTCAGGGGGGCCCTTGATCACGTGCTATTCAGTGAGGCAACTCTGTCAGCGGTTTTGGTGATCCAGGTGGTGATGTTTTTGATGACCTGGTTGAGGTCGAGGCCTGCTGTGGGCTCAGGCTGTGCTTTGCCTTGAGCCTGTGCCCATAGAGTCTCGGTTACCTTGCCCCAGCTACAGTGGTGGGTGCTGAGGTGCTTGGAGGTGGTGTGCTGAGAATTGGAGATGGTAAAGTGGATTATGACGTGGTCAGTTCAGTTGAGTTTAGTCATGTAGGTGAAACTGATTTTGTCACTAGAAGTGAAGATGGCTTGCAGTGTGTGTCTGGCTTTGTGCATGGGTTTGGTGACTAGTTGGGTAAGGCTGATGTTGCTGAGGTTCTCCATGAGGAAGGTGGAGATGGTGTCATTGGGGTTGTTAAGGTTGAAATTAAGATCGCTTGGTAGGACGTAGTGGAGAGAGTCAATGGTGTGGGGTGGCAATGAGGTTGGCAATGGTGTCGCAGAAGGCTGGGAATGGTCCTGGGGGACTGTATGCAAGTGTGCCTCGCATGTGGTGTTGGCATGGGTCTGGAGTTGGAAGTTGAGGTGCTTCATGAGGGGCATTGGGTTGTCATCAGTGATGGTGCATTGTATGGTTTCCTTGAAGATGATTGTGATGCCCCCGCCATGATTTTTGGCGTGGTCTCGGTGAATCATCTTGTAGCCATCAGGGGTGGCTGTAGTGATGTCAGGGATTGAGGAGAGTGTTAGCTATGTTTTGGTTCTAGAGGCGACATGGGGTCATGGTTGGTGATGGTATCCCAGATTTCCATTCCTTGTTTGCATAAGGAACGGGCATTCAGCAGGATGCACTAGAGTGGTGCTTGGTTGTTCATAGTCTTCTGTGTGGGTACAGTGCAGGTGTTAGTGTGCGCAGGTGGACCTACATTGCAGGAGAAACCACAGTGTAGGCAGGTGAATGGTCCTTTCATTGAGGGTGGGACAGCTGTGAAGCAGCTGTTGATGGGGTGTCCGATGTTCAGGGCTCAGAGCTCCTTGGTGGTGTAGCAGAAGGAGGTGGAAGGACCAGGGGCCCTGTTGCTTTGTACTGTCCAGACACGAACGTGCGCAGATGGGCTTCCTTTTGAGGGCCTTTGGTGTGGCGGTGGGGCACCAACAGTGCAAATGTACTGCCACCGCCATTATATGTCCTAGGAGGTGTGGAAGGCAGGAAAGAGGAGGGTGAGAGCAGCTGTGGTTCAAAAGGAGCATCTGCAGAGCTGTCAGCAGATGCAGTCAGGCTCAGGAATATGGATGGCGCTGTCACAATCAGGCTCAGAAATGCGGACGGAGCTGTCCTCATCAGGCTCAGGAAAATGGCTGAGGCTGTTGTGATCAAGATGGCTGTGGCGAGGCTAGGGAGCTGTGACTTGCCCAAAATTCAATATCTAAAATTATGTTTAAATTTAATATCTTCACTGGTATTTATCTCCATATAAAGACCTTGTTTGTCCTGGTTTTTAGTTTGTGCACTCTGTTTTCAATTTAGTGGTATCTCTGTTTTTTGTGCTATGGGTAAGAGCATTTCAGTATTTGGAATTCTTAGTTAGACATCAACCTTGGTAGGCTGTTTGATGTCTTAACCTATTGTATTAGAAGTTCAAGAAGTGTATTATTCCATTTTTAAGTAGAAATTATTCCTTAGAATGTTGGATCAAGAAAGAGTAGATAGGTATTTGGTAGTGTATAAGGTAATCTCTGCTTGACTGTAAGGTTGGAGTTGTTACACTCTGTCCATCCAGTTGTGTTTTTTAAGTAGATGGTGTAGTGCCCAGACGTAATACTTATTCCTTCATAATAAATTATGGTTATACAACTATATGTTTTATCAGAAATAGAGATTTATCCAGATTTAAAATTTGTAATTTGTGTTTCTAATGTTCTTTTATCTACTGTGCATCACAGTAGCTTTAGGATGATATTTGTGTTAGTTTGTCTTATACTCAAAGTTGATAGACGTTCTGAGAGACATTTTGTGAACGTATTATTCTGTAATGTATCCTTAAATAATTTGTCAAAACCAACAGTTTTATATTCTGGTAGAGTTAAGTAGATAAATCTTTCTGAATCGATTTCTATTTTTGATTAAAAAAACAGTTTTCACAGTCATGTTGAAATGAGTAACTAAGTCTAAATAGGTTGACAGTAGGTGCCATCTCTTCTTTGAAAATACCAAGTAGGACCATCAAGAATTCTTGTGTATCTTTTTTGAGTGAAGCATACAGGTCCAGTGCAAGATCTGCAAGATTTATAATACAAGATACAGAATATGTTTTTGTTGTATCCCTGCACAAGCGATCTAACAAGGTAGAAAGTTCAGCACACAATATTTGATCTTTTTTCTGTTCAATTGCATGCACCAGATAAGATACAGGGAATAGAGCATTGTGAACTACATTGGTATAGCAGTTGACCCCAAAAGGGTTTGACAATTGGTAACAAACTATTTCACCAGCACTTGTATTTATTTTTCCCCCAATCTTCTTTCTTCTCTGCACTTTTTCTCAGGAATGTCACTGTTATTCTTTGAAACCTTTAGTTGTGTTAAGATTCGAGGCTTGTCAAGAACTGGATACTGTCCTAAATGTGCAGCATGCAGGTTTCTCAGATGATTGTACTCTTTAACACAACTTTAAATCAGCAATTACTTTGTTGTCATACAACTCTATAAGATACAAACTGGACAAAGCTCTAACCCATGACAATGCTACACGTGACATTCCTTCCTTGAAAACAATGCTACCAATGTTCATGTATGCCGCATCTACAGTTAACCTTTGAGATTTATGGATTAGTAGAGCAAAAGATAGAGACACTGGGAACTATTTCCTTTGAACAAACATGTCTTTTACAAGCAAGAAATGTGCAACAGATCTTGCTGTTTTATACATTCAATTTGATCAAACTTAACTGCTAGATAATCAACCTCATTCCTGTTTGGTTAGAAAATGAAATTAATTATTTTACCCATGGCACCATTAACTAATCCTTCTTCGACATTTAAATTAAGTCACAAAATTACCCAACAGTTTTTACAAACACATAAGCACTTTTCTAATATTGCAGTTTTGGGAACAGACTTTTCTAAAGAATCCAATTTTGATTGTAGTTTTTAAGTTAACAGCATTGTCACTCCTTGGTGTTCCATTTCATCAATTGCTGTGAGATCCAATATTTCTCCTTTCTCCAGTTGTAGTCACTGTTCATTAAAAGAAGTGAAAACCTGAAGAATGGGCATTAGAAACACAATTGATTTTTGTTGTTGAATAAAAGTAAACATTAGCTGTACTGCAGGTTTTTTTCAAAGGAAATGTATTCTTTATAAGTCGAGTTTGCAAGCAACAATTTAATTCTTATGACAGAACCCCTACTCTAATATCCTTCAGAAAATGTGCATATTCAATATCAGATACTTGAGCATGTTTCAAATTGAGTCTTTGGATAGAAAATTCAACCATCTCTTCACATTTTCAATACTTCCTAAAGAATTCCAGGTTTCTTCATGTAGAAGTGTCCTAAACACAGGCTGTCTTTCATGGGGGTAAGTTGTAATAAATCACCAAAAACAATACATGCCTTCCTCAAAAAAGTACATCATACTCCCTCTTCAGTATCTGTTGCATTCTCAAGTGGACAAAGGCAAGCATGATGTTTGAGACTATGCTTCTCTCATCAATAACTGAAAGTTTCAGTTTCTTCAAAACTTTGGAAACTTTATGACAAGGTTCCCTAGATATTTTTTGGTACTCCAGTTTATTATTGTGTTAAACAGGTAGCATAAGTAGTTGATGCAAGGTAATTCTTTTAATGCAGCTAATTGAGTAGATGCTGTTACTACACATGACCAAATGGAGTCTGTGGTCCTATACGCGGGTTGGATGGTGAGAACTTGGATTAAAAAGCTTTTTCCTGTGCCAGCTTGACCGCTAACATATAATAAAATTGACTTAAATATGTTGAACATTTACATTGACTTTTTTCCATGGAGAAATCCATGATTTATTTCTTCTTTCACTTCCATATATATTCGTTTTTTGCTCATCATTCAGTTGTCCAACTAAGTGTTCCAAGTCAATATTTTCTTCTCTTGCTTGCTGCATGCAGTCTTCACCTCATTCATGGCTATGGCAGCTTCATTTATAATTATTGGCTGTCCTAGAGGATCTTGACTGAGAGGACCCAAACTTTGGCTGCTTTGTGAACTATCCTTTCCTATCTCAGTAGAAATAGCTTCCTCTTGTCCAATTTCTTCATTTAACATTTTCAGGAAGTTGGGAAAGATTGAACACCCAATGCTGACTTTTATAGCATTAAGAGAGTCTTCCAAGCAGTTATACTTTCCAACTAACTCTGTTTCAGGCTTGAATACTTTCAGAAGTGCTAAGTAGAAAAACGTTTTTCTCAGCAGTTTCTGTGGTGTTGGAAAATGGGTAAGGGCAGGTAAGTAGCTACACTTAGCAATAGGCCACTAACCTCCACTTAGGCCCAGTTAGGTCTCAGTAAATCAAACCTAGCTCAACCCTTGGTAGCTTGGCAACGAGCGACAAGGCTTAACTTAGGAGACAAAGCGTAAAGCATTCAAATATCACAAAAGAGTAACTAAATAAAACACAGAAAACGGTTTAAAAATCCAAAAGCAATTTATGACAATAGGAAATATTTTTAGCTTTGAAATGACACCAAAAGGAATAAAATCGGATAAGGGGAACCGGAGATATGACTTTTTAAAGAATTATTGCTTTCTAGCGCATATAAACAAAAAGCGCCAATCTGGTCATCTGGTCGCACCTCGACTGGGGCAAAGTCAAAGTTTAAGGCTGACTGCGATGGAGCCCGGCTCAGCTACAGCCTGCGGGCGGCCTCGGCCAAAAGTTTAACCTAGGACTTAGTCGTTTTTCTGGACATTTTCTTCAGCGGGACGAACCTGCCAGTCTAATCTGAACTCCTCGAACTCTTCCTCGGATATGCGTCGTGGGAGCCCTCGGTGGAGATTTTTAGCTTCGGACGTAGTCATTTTTTCGAGGTGAAAATCCTTTGACCGGGGCAAACCTGAATCTTGATCCGACGTCCTTGGAGCCCTCTTCGCATACGCTGTCAGGGAGGTCCCGTTCAACTTCCTACATTCGGACTTAGGCCCATATTTCTACTTTTTTAGCACTGCATTTGCGTCATTTTTTTACGCAAAAGCGGTGCAAACTTACAAAATATAAATGTATTTTGTAAGATTGCGCCACTTTTGCATACAAAAATTACGCAAATGCGGCGCTAAAAAAGTATAAATATGGGCCTTAGTCTCTTTTTTGGAGATTTTCTTCACCAGGACGAACCTGCAAGTCAGGCCAGGTCGCAATTAATATATAATATAGACCACAGACAGTAACCCTGCAAAAACCCAAAAGGGTCTGGGTAAATAATATTGTCACTGAACTACATTGCCCACCCTTGGACCCACTAATCCATAAAAACCTTCATATATACATGCAGCATCATAAAGTAATAATCAAACAAAACTTATTTTATTTACATACAAAATTAATTAACACAACCCTGGCTCACAGGACAATTCCGGGCTCACATACGGGTCTTCATCAAGACTAAAAAGATAGGGGACCAAACTGATATACTACAATTCTTATGTTCACAGTCCTCCTCAGTTAGACTTCAACCTGCTTTAAATCCCAAACATCTAAGAATATTCTTTCTTCATATCACCAATTTCTTCTGAAACCCATTTAATTCCTTGCTACTTCTTTCCTTTTTACAGCCTCTCTTTGAAGAGAGAATATTCTTAGATGTTTGGGATTTAAATCGGGTCGAAACGTCGGCGATATTATTTGAGCTTCGATGTGTCTGTTTAAGAAAAAGAAGGACTTTTGAATGGGGATTTACTACTCTTACTAATATATGGAAAGATTCAATGTGTAACAAGTTTAACCAAGAGGCTCTTCTTTACAAATTGTTTTTTTATCAGTCAGCTGGGAGATTGTTTTTCTTCTCTTTTCTCTTTTTTACACAAGCACTTTCTTTTGCCACTTATTCTGTCCTTCTTATAAGTTTGATAGGGGTATTTGAGTTGTGTTAATTAATTTTGTATGTAAATAAAATAAATTTTGTTGGATTATTACTTTGTGATGCTGCATGTATATATGAAGGTTTTTATGGATGTGTGGGTCCAAGAGTGGGCAATGTAGTTCAGTGACAGGTCGCAGTTCAGGCAAGTCGAGTAGAGTTGCTGTAGCGGGTCGGTCCCTTTATGGAGCTTTTTTCCAAACGTTCTCCAAACGTATCCAAACTTCTGAATCTTCATCCAGATGTTCTTTTAAGGTCCTTTTGAGGTCCACAGTTTACCCCACGGTTCCAGAAGCTCTGAGATGCTCCTTGACGGTGTGGACTACAACTCCCAGAATGCACCTGGCACAAACTCATTTTTGGCCACTGGACAGTGGTCAGCGGTTTGGTTTCTTCAGGAGTTAGTGCAGGGGACTCTAGTTAGCAATTGTTCACCTGTAGCAAACAAGGAGTCCCTTCTTGAACCAGCTAAAGTCAGGCAAAGTCCTTGTGGTGAAGCCAAAGTGTGCAGCTGTGCAATGTCCAGGCGCAGGTCAGGGGTCCAGCAGGGCAGTCCTTCTTCTTCTGTAGTTCTTTCTGGTGAGGATCTGGTAGGGAATTGAGGTGTGGGTGCAGTTCTGTCAGTTTTATCCTTTCTCCTGGGTGAAAAACAAGGGGGTCCCGGTTCTCCAATCAGGGGCAGGGTCCTTCCCCCTGTGATGACCACCGCCTGGGAAGTGTGGCAAAAATCAATCCCAGGGAGCAGCATTCCTCAAAAATCCATCATGGCTAAAAAGTGATTTTTGGAGGTTACACCTACAGCATATTTCCCCTCAGCGATCGTTTTTTGTAAATTGTTTCTGTACTTATTGCATTGCAGAATTTCATAGAAACACATGTTTTCTAGGTGTGGACTTCTTCTTGGAAAATCAAAATCCAGCATGCTTGTTTCTACAATATCTGTACTCTCTGGATTAAACTGTAGTACAAGCTAATTGAATTCAACCTTTCACATCACTCGTAGGAACTTATCTCCCAATGTGAAACCTTTTTGAAGCTGAAGCTGTACAATTTCTTCGTTAGAGATTTTTCTGCAGAAATCTCCTCCTATATTTCCTTTATCTCTGGCTTCTCTGATTATGTAATGTATGAAGCGAAACAGTGAGCAACAGCAACAAAGTTGTCTGCAACAAGCTGTATGTCCATGTTTGCATAGCATATTTTCAGAATGACAGGATTGTAATCATTAATATACTTGGTAGTCTCTGATCATCCCAGATTATATATATATATTTTGGTGATTTTCACGTCAGTATATGCCTAACTGCAGATAAAAAGCTGTTCACTCTTCCTTTGGAAATGATAGGTCTTGAAAATCCAGAACAATGCCTTGTATAGAATGTTATTTCACAACGGTATCTTTGGTGACAATACTTGCTGCATCTATGTGATAGGAAGCGTAGAAATTGGCGTCTTAGGCCTTTGCCATCATGTTCTATAAAAGACAGTAGAGAGCCATCACTGTCAGTTCCAAATTTCGGTGCATCCTCTATCCATAAGAGCAGGTTTATATAAGTGGCACCTCTTGCCTGGTACTCTTTACCCCAAAAGAAATCAGTAACTTCACCAAGAGGAAGATTTGTGTTATTGCAAATGAAACATAGCATTGCTTGAAACCTGTGATTAAAATACTACAAACATTAGCAGGATCCAAAGAGCAAAGTTCTCCTGCTGTCTTCAAAATAATATCCTGAATATTAGAGTTTACTTTTCTGATAAACTCAAGTAAATCATCCCATTCATTCTCCATGCAACTAAGTGTGACAAACAAAGTAGGTGTACCTACGTTTCGAGCATGCATTTAAGTTCTCATTGACAACAATACCAATATTCGTTGGTTGCATGTTGACACGCCATCAAATGAATTAAGTTGTTTTTCAGGTTTTCATCCTTACCTTGTACTTTGACAACAAAATCCCTTGCAGAGAGATTTTGCAGATTAACTCCTGTCACCACATACGACAGTCCTGACAAGTCACTCTTAAATAATAGATGGAATATATAGAGAATATAGCAAAAACTAGGGTCCTCTGAATATAGTGTGGTTGAGCTGTACTCAGCAGCTGTTATTTGGACAGGCTGGTCATTATATTGGCCACCTACTCCAGTGGGAAATAGCTGTGGAAAATAACAAGCGTCTACATACTCATTGGAACTCCTTTGCTTTTTTAAGTGGAAAATATCAATGGCATATTCAACAGCTTCTTTGGAATGAAGCAGATGGATACTCTAGTGCTTATATATTTCTTCTGACTTCTGTTTATCGACTTTTTATGTGTGTCCACTTGATTGTAATGCTTCACCATCAGTACAGCTTGCATCTATGATAAACGCAGTTTTAAGTCAAAAAAATTATAAATATGGGCCTTAGTGTATTTTTCAAATTTTGCATGGATAGAATCCTTGCACCATTATAATTTTCTGTTTCAGACTTCTGCATGAAAATCCTCTTAGTAAAGTTCTCAATTTATCAGTCGATTCCCGACGGCCAGTGCAAATACTGATACACTTCTAATTGTACACAGGGGCCTGTCTACGTCTTCCTTGTGCCTCTACAGCTATCACTTGTTCTACATTCCTAGGAACTATTTCTTCTTTTTCTATGGGACTACCATCTTTTACTTCATAGCAATGACCAGATTTGTCAACTGCATGCACTAATATGTTCTCTTGTTAGTATCTCTCTTAATTAACAAATGGTTCTGTATTAGATGCGTGCATCCATTTTTCTTTAATTGTTTTACAAAAATTACTTTTGTTAATACGTCTTTTCCTTAATCTTCTTTTCCTCATTCATAATACTGTTTTGTCTAGTGTCTTCATTCTGTTCAATATTAAAATAAAAGGTTTTCTCTTCACAGCAACTGTTTCTGTCTCCAAGCCAAAGTTTCTGTTTTCCTATTAGATTTCTTCTTACTTTTAATGCCATGCATTTTTCCTGTTTGTCAGCACATTTCAAACTTTTTAATTGACATCTTTCCATCAATTTGCATTTTATAGCATTTAAAAAAAATAATTCTTTAGTACTCTTACCAGCGGTTGTTTTCTTTCTCTGCACATTTTCCACCTTATCTTCCTTTTTGCTGTCAATTTTAACCAGGTAGTACTGTTGTTTCTGCGTCTTTCTTCTTTGTGTTTTGTTAGGCATTGCCATTTAAAAAAAAGAAAAATAAAGTACATATCTGGAAAACAAGTAAACACTGTACTTACCTTTACAGAATATAGTATAAAATTAGATACAGTAAGAAACTGTTAGACTTTTCATCCTTGGTGTGGTCTCCCTTAACTGTTTGCCTCGGTTTCCCAGGTTATTGATGTGTGCTAGACTCTGATTTTGCTGTTTGTGCTACTCTGGGCACGTTACCACTGCTAACCACTGCTAAAGAGCAAGTGCTCTTTTACAAAATGTCTATGTAATTGGCCTATCCATGATTGGCATATTTGATTCACTAGTAATTCCCTAGTAAAGTGCACTAGAGGTGGCAGGGCCTGCAATTCAAATGCTACTAGTGGGCCTACAGCACTAGTTGTGCCACCCACATAAGGAGCTCTGTAATCATGTCTGAGACCTGCCATTGCAGTGTCTGTGTGTGCAGTTTTAACTCTAAATTCGACTTGGCAAGTGTACCGACTTGCCAGGCCTAAACCTTCCCTTTTCTTACATGTAAGGCTCCTAAGGTAGGCCCCAGGTAGCCCCAAGGGCAGGCTGCAGTGTATGGTTAAGGTAAGACATGTAGTAATGTGTTTTATATGTCCTGACAGTGAAATATTGCTAAATTTGTTTTTCAGTGTTGCAAGGTCTGTCCCTCTCATAGGTTAACATAGGGGCTACCTTTAAATCTGATTAAAGTGTAGAGTCCCTTTGGGAGCGGATGGACATGTGGAGTTTGGGGTCTCTGAGCTCACAATTTAAAAATACATCTTTTTGTAAAGTTGATTTTAAGACTGTGTGTTTGAAAATGCCACTTTTAGAAAGTGAGTATTTTCTTGCGTGTACCATTTCTCTGATTCTGCCTGTTTGTGGATTCCCTGTCTGGGTCAGTTTGACAGTTGGGCTGGTTGTACCTCACACTAGACAGTGATACAAAGGGAGCTGGGGTGTAGCCTGCATGTCCTGATGAGCCATCTGTGCTAGGAGGGAGGGGAGGAGTAGGTACTCACACCTGAAAGGGCTGTGCCTGCCCTCACACAATGCAGTCTTCACCCCCCTGGTGAGTGTCTGGGGCCTGGCCTGGGCAAGGCAGGATTTCACCTTCAAAAGAGACTTTACTTTGAAGTAGGCCTACTTCAAAGGAGAAATTGGGTATAAGAAGGGCACCCAAAACCACATACTTTAGAACACTTCTGGAAACCAAGAGGAACCTCTGCCTGGAGGAAAGCTGAAGAGCTAAGGAAGAAGAGCTGCCCTGCCTGTGACTGCGCTTTGTGGAGCTATCCTGTAGTTGCTGCTTCTGCCAGAGTAAGAGGGCAAAGACTGGACTTTCTGTGCCTTCCATCTTGAGAAGAACTCTCCAAGGGCTTGATTTATAGCTTGCCTCTTGTTGTTTGAAGTCTCAGGGATAGCAGAGACTTCTCTCTGCCAGCACCTGGAGTCTCTGGAGAGAATCCTACTCTGCCCAGTGGTGCCCATCCAGTTACTGAGACCCTGAAAGGAGAAGCTGGCACCCTAAGCGGAGGAAATCCACGCACAGAGTGCCGTGTGGGGAAAAGGTCGACGCAACTCCGATTTGAGGTTGAAGAAACGACGCGCCTCCGGCTCCACAGCTGAAAATCGACACTCGCCGGAAACACGATTGAAGAATCAACGCACAGAGCTGGAGAAACGATGCGCAGCATCGCTGACGGAGGCTGGGAGATCGCAATCCGCACTGCATGTTTTTCAGATCATCGTGCGCCTGGATTTCTGACGCAAGTACCGCTGGGCATATAAAAACAACGCAAGGCCTGCCCGGACCCAAGAGTGCTGACTGGATCAACGCATCGCTTGCCTGCAGAGAGAAGAAACGATGCGCCCGACCCGACGAAAGGAGAAACGACGCAAGGTCTAGCTCGTGAGTGAAATCGATGCATCGCAAGCCCTTTTTGACGCACACTCGCCTATGCGGGGTTATTTTTGACGTACCCAAGGTAAATTTTCACGCTAACAGTGTTAGTGTGTGCTTTAAACTACATAAAGACTCTTTTTGCTTTTTAATTGATAACTTGACTTGTGTATTGTGGATTTTTGTCGTTTTAGTCTTGTTTTGTTTAGATAAGTATTTCCTATTTTTCTAAACCTGTGTTGTGTCATTTTGTAATGTTTTTATTAAGTTACTCTGTGTGTTGGTCCAAATACTTTACACCTAGCACTCTGAAGTTAAGCCTACTCCCCTGCCAAGCTAACAAGGGGGTAAGCAGGGGTTAGCTGGGGGTGATTCTCTTTTACCCTGACTAGAGTGAGGGTCCTTGCTTGAACAGGGGGTAACCTGACTGTCAACGAAATACCCCATTTCTAACAGTAACAAACTACATAAGTGAGCTTTTAAGTGTCTACGGCCACATGACCCAACGTTCGGTTTTGCGACTCGCAAATTGCGAGTAAGAGCGATTTGTAATTTGCAAGTCACAGAACCTTATGTTGTATTGTGTCAATGACACTATTAGCGATTCGCAAGGGGGGCGCAAATGCCCACCTCATGATTATTCATGAGGTAGGTCGCAATTTCCGACCCCCTTGGGAATGACGGCCCTCACAGGGATGGTGGCCTGCTGGAGACAGCAGACCACCATGTCTGTGACTGCTTTTAAGTAAAGCTTTTTTTTTTTTTTTTTTTAAATGCAGCCCCTTTTTCTTAAAGGAAAACGAGTTGCATTTCAAATTCAAAAAATGAAACATTTTTGTTTCATTTTTTTAGAGCAGGCAGTGGTCCTGCTCTGAAAAAATGTTTTCACTGACATTCACAAAGGGGAAGGGGTCCCCAATGTGACACTGGTGCTAACTGCGATTGTTTTGCGACCGCATTCGCGGTCACAAAACAATCATACATGGGACTGTGAGTCCCAATTAGGAAGGGAACACCCCTTCCTAATTGCGAGTTGCAATCCTTTTTTGCGATTCGGTAAGTAGTTTACCGAATCGCAAAAATGGGTTGGTACATGGTGAAGTGCATTTTGCATGTTGCAAACAGCCCTATTCGCTGTTTGTGATGTGCAAAAGGCTACGTCCATGTGGCCCCAGATGCTAGTAGAAATCTCTCAGTATGCATCTATAAATGTGTATAGTAGGTACTCAATACATCTGACACAGTGCGTTACTGCCTGTTTTTACTAACCGATGTGTGCTCAGTGTATTAGTGTATGCATGAGTGTTTGTCTGATTATTTCAGTGTATGCATGAGTGTGTGTCTGGGTGTGAGTGTCTGTATTACTCTGTGCTTGCATATGTTAGTGTGTGCATCAGTGTGTGCTTGGTTATATCATTATATGCATCACTGTGTGCCTGAGTATCTAAGTGTATACATCAGTGTCTACCTGAGTGTATTAGTGAATGTGTCAGTATATGGTTAGGTGTACCATTGTTTGTGTTAGTGTTCACCTGAGAATATCAGTGCATATATAGTGTGTACCTGGGAACGTCATTATATGAATAAATATACAACTAAGAGTGTTAATGTATGCATCAATGAGTGCCTAGGTATGTCAGTGTATGCATCATTCTATGCTTGGGTGTGTCAGTGTATATCAGTGTGTACCTGAATGTGTTACAGTATGCATCAATGAATATATGGGTCTGTCACTGCATGCATTAGTTTGTACCTGTATGTTATAGTTTAGGCATGAGTCTGTGTTTGGGTATGTCAGTGTATGGATTAGTGTGTCCCTGGATCTTTAACTATGGGTGTGATACTGGATGTATAACTGGGCGTAGGGGTCAGCAGGTGCACTTGTAATTTACTGAAATTCAAAGGGACACTTTTACCTCCTAACCACAAAGCACTCTAGCCTAGAACCTACCTACAGCCTAGCTGAAGAGTGACTTATCTGTGTTAAAAGGAGAGTTTAACGTTTGGAAAAGGGCATTTAAATTCCAAGTCAAGCTGGCAGTAAAACTGTACACATAGGTTGTGCAGTAGTAAGCCCAAACCATGTTTAAATGACTACTTGTGACTTACTTGCATCATTACTTCCCTACATATCTTAGTGAGTGTATTACTCCCTCTATGGGTGTGCCACCAGTTGTTTAAGGATGTATGCTGGTATGTGACTAACTCTTTTAATACCTTTATGGGTCTCTAACTGTGTGTGTAATTGACTATATGAATCGGTTGCTGGCTATGTTGATGAGGACAGGGTACGTAACTGTCTGTGCAAGTAGCTACGACACTGCTGGATACATAAATACTCTCTGAATGTGTGCATGAATGTATATGCTACTCTTACAGTGCCTGTCTGGGTGTGTGAATAGCTCTATCCTTTTGTAAATGGATAAGTGACTTGCAGTTTAAGTGCAGACTTCACATATAACAGAGCATAGGGATGCAAATACACATCTAACTCAGTGAAATCTAGAAGGACCTGTTTCACCTTTTAATTGCAAATATGGTCTACCTACAACCTATCTGATGGATGATTTTTCTGTCCTAAAGAGGCACTTTAAGGATTTTGAAGCAGATTTTCTAATGCTAAGTTGAGTTGACAGTTAATCTGCACAGTCATGCTGTGCAGTAGTAGACCCAAATCAAGTTGAAAGTACTACATCTCCGGATTAGTGATATATTATGTCAGTACTTGCCTACATATTTGTCTTAGTGTATCAGTCCTTCTATGGGAGTGTGACTAGATGTTTAAGTAAGTATTCCGGTACATAATTGGATCTTTTAGTAACTCAATGGGTCTCTAAATGTGCATGTAAATGACGATTTCAATTGCTCACTGGCTGTTTCGGTGAGTACAGGTGTATGTAATCATGTATGCAACTGGCTCCAGTGCCGCTGGATACATAACTGCTGTTTGGGTGGCTGTTTAAGTGTCTCAGTAGATGTGTGAGTAGCTCCATGCTTTGGCAAATAGGTATGTGAGTTGCAATGTGGGTGGGAGACTGCATATACAAATGGGAATAGGTGCCTTCAAGTGAATGTCTAAGACAGTGAAACTCAGAAAGACATGGTTTACCTTTTATTGACAAAGGGTCCTGCTTTATGGCCTACTTAGAGCCTAGCTGAGGGGTGGATTTTTATAATGAAAGTAGAGTTTAAGGTTAATTAAGTGACTTTCCAAACACCAATTTGAGTTGACAGTAAAACTATACAACCAGGATGTGCAATAGTAGGCACGCGCCATGTATAAAGGACTACTTCTCAGGATAGGTGGCTAGGTTGTGTCAGTCATATATACTAGAGCGTAGAGGTCTGCAAGCGCACAACTAAATCAGTTAAACTCAGACAGACCTGTTTCACATTCTAATCACAGAGCACTCTCATCTAAGTCAAGCTTACAATAAAACTGCACACTCAGGCTTACCAGTAGTACGACTGAACCATATCTGAATGAGCAACTAGGTTATGAGAACTCTTGACTACACATCAGAGTGACTGTTTCAGTTACCAAGTAGGTCTCATACAGTAGCATACAGACTTGTTGCCTGTATGTGTGCATAAATGTGTAAGTGGCTCTTTCAATGTCTAACTGGGTGTGTGAGTGGGTCGGTAGAACATTCCATATAAAACTAGGAATATCATTCTGCAACTCCACATCTAAGTCAGTGAAAATTAGTAGAACATGTTTCACCTTTTAATCACAAAGCAGCATACTCTGTAATCTGGCTACATCCTAGCTGAGGTGTGAATTTTTTGTAATAACACTACAGTTTAAGGCTTGTCAAGCGGGTTGTCTAATGCCAAGTTGAGATGGGTATAACTACACACTCAGGGCCTGTAGTAGTGAGGCTCGGACATGTTTAAAGGGCTCCTTTTCTGGATGGTTGACTCAGTTGTGTGAGTATTTCACTACATTTTAAAGAGATTATATCATTATCCAGCCGGTTTTGATAATGCTATATACGTACCTGCTGTCTGGGTGTGTGCATACATGTATAAGTGACTCTTTAAATGTTTGACTGGATACGTGAGTGGCTCTATCCCTTTGTAAGTAGGTATATCACTTGCAGTATGGGCGGCAGACTGCATATATAACTGCATATATAACTGGGTTTAGGTCTCTGCAATTGGACATCTAACTCAGTGAAACTCAGAAGCACATCAGATCTTAATTACAAAGCATCCTGCTCTATGGACTACCTTCAGCCTAGCTCAGCTCTATGTTATGTGTTCTAAAAGGAGACTTTAACACTTGGAGAAGGACACTTGAATGCCAAGTCAAGCTGGCAGTAAAACTACAGACTCAAACTCTGCAGTAGTACTTCAAAGTCATGTTTAAGGGAATACCTCTCTGAATAGGCAACTTGGCTGTCTCAGAGCTTCTCTAAATATTGGAGTGACTGTATCAGTCCCCAACTGGCTCTGACACTGCTGTATAAATTCTTGCTGTCTTGGTGTGTGCATAAATACATAAGTAACTCTTTCAGTGTCTGACTGAGTGTGTGAGTTGCTCTATGGTTTTGCAAATGGGTATGTCGGTTGCAGTATGGGTGGGAGAATATATCTATTTAAGTAGGCATATCGGTCTACAAGTGCACATCCAAGTTACTGAAACTCAGAAGGACGTTTCACCTTTTAATCACAAATCACCCTACTCTGTGGCTTAGCTACAATCTAGCTGAGGGGTGAGTTTTGCATTGTTAAAGTACAGTTTAGGGCTTGTGGAGCAGGTTTTCTAATTCCATATTGGGTCTTTCATTCTTTCTTTGGTAATTATTCTACTTTTCCTTATGTTTATCACCTACCCTCTATTTGTATTCATTTTCCCTTTTATTAATGCACTACTCACTGTCATACACCTTATATACACTCATGCGTTTACTAATGCACTTTAAACTAAACTACATGTTCATACATATAAACTTTAGGTGTGTTTGTTGGTCTACATGTTTGTCTCTCAGTATCAGTTAGAATTTCTTCTAATTGAAAATGCACAACAATTAAGAAGCAAAATGGTACATCACCCTAATAAAAGGCAACCACTAATGGCAACCTTTTCAACTTTGCTTTAAAGGTTAAAGGTTAGTCAATCAGAAAACCTATCACAACTTTCCTTACATTTTTAACTTATGTTATACATCTTCTGACTGGCTGCCATAGTTAACCATTTCCAATAAACCTCAAAACATAGCCCAATTTAACTGTGGTTTTGGCCGGATCCGTGGATCCACTGCAACACTTAGCGGAGTCCCCCTGTGTAATTTCACAGCAGATCTACACAGGAGTACAAAATTCATTTTTACTCTTTGTTGTTAAACAAGGCCATATATACTCCTGTTTGAATAAAAATGCATTCACGCCTAATCACACTTTTAATAATTTTTGTCCACTAGAACTGTGGCTACAAAGTCACAGTAAAGTCTTGTTTATTCCCTTCCGTCATGCTGTTGTGCTACCATGGTAACATGGTTTGCAACATTCTCTTGCAGCAATATGTCACAAGTTCATAATAGTTTCTGAGACCACCATACTTATTTCTCAATCAAATGTAGCAGGTGTGGTTGAATATTTCAAATAATAAGTGTATACCCAAACACCAATACTTTCTCTAATTTTTCATAATTCAATCAAACATCTCCTTACTATTCTCACAAAATCACTACCTACCTTCATGCAGCAACCGTTTTATAACAACCAATCAAAGCTGTTCTCTCAAAATGTAACTAGTAGCCTCCATTTCAAGTGCAGTTCATTTCAAAACTGCCTTATTCAACTGTAGCCTTGTCCTGAGTGGTACTCCAGCTTCCCTCTTTAATGCTCAGAGTGTGAATTGTGGGTCATAGCTTTGTGTGTTGAGCCAGAAAGAGTGCTAGAAAAAGTGCCACTGACAGGGACCTGGGTTTATCTAATGTGGATATTACTTGGGTTGGCCAGAGAGGGCCTTTGTTTGTCCAACATTTGCAAAGGCAGAAGTGGAATTGGTCAAGTGAATTCTGTCCACAAGTAGACAAATCCAAGAAACATATTAATAAACCTGTTTCTGCATTCCTCAGAGACCATAACGTGGGCTCTATATGGCACAATAATTTGCGGTTTGATATGGATAGGTCATATGAAAATCATGGTGATCACCTTACAGAGAGGGTCTTTCTGCAGACCATGAAAGACTGCATTCTGTTTCATATGCTGATATTAACTACACGCCATAAACACAAAGGCCCTTTTCAGAGCCAACCCCTTTACCCTAGACATATATCTATAAAATCGTGGTTGCACCTTTCCATGTCAGGTTTCAGCCAGTCAAGACTGTGTGAGTGCCTGTGTGGCTGTGAGAACAGCTATAAGAGTGTGAAACTGGTTGCAAAAGTGGCTGATGGGCCTGGGTGTCACAGTGGGTCACAATTGATGTGAGAGTGTTTATCTGGCTGTGACAGTGTGTGTAAGATTGTCTGTCTCAGTGTAAGGACGGGTATGTGATTGTCTGTGAGAGCATGTGTCTGGGCATGAGAGTGGGTATAACAGTGTGCAACAGGGTGTGAGAGTGTGTGAAATGTTTGTGCCTGCGTATGAGTGTGGGTGTAACAGTATCTGTCTGGGTGTGAGAATGAGTGTGACAATGTCTGTCTGGGTGTGACGGTGAGTGTGACAGTGTCTGTCTGTGAACGTGGGTGTGAAACTATATAGCTGGGTGTCACTGTGTGTACCTTTTATTGAGAGTGGATGTGAAAGTGTATGCCTGGGTGTGACAGTGGGTATGAGAGTCTGTGCCTCTGGGTGTGAGAGTGTGTGTGAGAGTGTCTGTGTGAGTGGGTGTGAGAGTGTCTGTCTGGGAGTCAGACTGGATATGAGAGTATCTCGGTGTCAGAAAGCATGTGAGAATCTGTCTGGGTGTGAGAGTGGGTGTGAGTGTATCTGTCTGGATGTTAAACTGGGTGTGGGACTGTCTGAATGGGTATTAGAGAGCATGTGCAAGTCCGTCTGGTTGTGAGAGTGGTTGTGAGAGTGTGTCTCTGGCTATGAGATTGTGTCTTAGAGTGTCTGTCTGGATGTGTGAGTGGGTGTGAGAGTGTCTTTCATGGTGTCAGACTGGAAGTGAGAATGTCTGGGTGTAAAACTGGGTGTAAGACTGTTTTTGTTGTCAGAGAGCATGTGAGAGTCTGAGTGTGAGAGTGGGTGTGAAGGTGTGTCTCTAGGTGTAAGAGTGTGTGATTGAGTGTGAGAATCCATGTGAGAGTTTCTGTCTAGGTGTGTTAGTGGGTATGACAATGTGGTGTGAGAGGATATGTAAGAGTGGGTGCCTTGTTGTGAGAGTGTATGTGAGAGTGTCTGTCTGGGTGTGAGAGTGGGAGTGACAGTGTCTGTCAGAGTATGAGACTGCGTGTGAGAGTGTCTGCCAGGGTGTAATACTGGGTGTGAGACTGTGTGGGTGTCAGAGTGCATGTGAGTGTCTGTCTGCGAGTGGGTGCGAAATGGAGTCTCTGGTTGTGAGAGTGGTGTAAGAGTGTATTCCTTGGTAGCCATTGGTGTGAGAGTGGGTGTAAGAGTGTCTATCTGGGTGTAAGAGTGGGTGTGACAATGTCTGTCTGGGTGTGTGAGTGGGTGTGAGTGATTCAGTATGGGTGCAAATTTAAGTGTGAGACTATCTGTTTAGTTGCTAGAGAAGGTGTGAGTGTCTGGGTGTGTCTCTAGGCGTGAGAGTGTGTCTCTGGGTGTGAAAGTGGTGGGTGAGAGTGTATATATATATATATATATATTCTCTATGGGGGCCTGTTCTCATTGCTGGAGTAGCATAATTTTTTTTAAACTAGTCCAGCAATGGGTGAGTTTAGCGCCAATAGATGCGACAGGATTTCTGATGCAACTGTGAAAATTAGTGCCATAGAGCTCTGTATTGTAAATACAGTGCATCCATGGCTTCGTTATGGGATTGTAGGGGGGCACAAGAACTCTGACGCATCGGGCTGCTGCATCAGATTCTTTTAAACGAGGCTCTGGATCTTTAGGAGTTTGTCCATGTATGTTTGGCAGTGTTTGTAGTCACTCTTGGCAACATGTTCTGTTTCTTCAATTATTAGCTAGTGGGGGTACTCACAGATATTGGACCAACCATATACAAATCTATCATGTATCTGTCACAGAAGGGACCCACCAACTGAAGCTGCTAAACTATATCCCCCAGAAAGGGAAGATAAGCAACCTATACTTCAGTCCTATTGGGTCTTAATGGAGAGGGGTGCAGAAAGCTTAGAACCCCAATCTGGAAATCCAGTTGGTCCATATTTGAATGTTCCCTAACTTAAATGGCAGGTTGAACATTAATGAAATGACCCTGAACAAGGTTGTCATCAGGCAAGTAAAGGCTACTCCAATCATAATGTTTTGTTGGTAGAGTATGGGTTTATTTCAACCCTATCTAGTAGGAATTTTGTCAAGTGTGTTGGCTGGAAAGGTACTCCAATCCTATTATGGTAAACATATACCTGAACTCACACTTAGTGGGATTTGGGTGCGTTGGAGATACAGTTGCATATCTTACTTAAACTTACTTTAAGAGTGTGCAACAATTTCCCCTGTTCTGAAACACACACCTTGGCTCTGCAGTGCTCAAGTAAAAGAGTCAACCATTTGAGGACAGGTAAGTCTTTATTACTCTCATGAATTCCAGATGAATGAGAACTGTCCTTATCTTTGCCAGCAGTAAATCACACAACGCGAACATCTGAAAACAGAAAGAAGTACAACTAATGTACACATTCTTGAAGAGTGTGATGGACAAGAGGGTGTGCCAAATTTGATCAGACTATCTTATCTTGACTACTTTGACAAGAGACTGACTTTGATGAAGTTTTTAATGAGTTGAGTTTGAGGTAATTGATTGCCTCCCTTGCGCTAATTTTTGGGTCAGTTCAGATGGTGAATAGGGTGGAACTGCCCATAATGTAATAAACTTAGCATGCTTATCAAATGTTAATCTTTGCCGAAGCTGACCCTTGTATCCAAAAAGACAACAGGTATCTGTTTGTTTGAGGTTTTTATTATAGCACTCCTTCAGTGATGTAGATATCAAGGCCCTAATTTTGACAATTGTGGTAAATGCCGCCTACCACCATGGTGATGACCGCCAAAAGTCCGTTGCCGCAGTTAACAGCTGTCCGCCATAATATTACCACAGATGGATTTCCACCACAACAAGGGTGGAAATCTGGCTGTGGCCATACTGGCAGACGGTGTTAAGGTGGTGCTGGCACCACCAGCAGCGCACTGCCAGTAGACCGTCGCCAGCCATAATATGTCAATTAATACGGCATGGCGGTGTTCTGATGGTGGGCGCTGCTGGCGGTAGCAGCGCCCCATCCCTTCCCCTGCCAGAAGACCCCCTGGATGCAGGTACATTGGGTTTCTGACAGGGGAGGGTGGTGGGGTGTGTTGCGTGTGTGTGTGTGGGTGTGTGCATGAAGGTGTGAGTGTGTGCGTGTATGCAAATGTGTGTAGTGTTGTTTGCATGTGTGTGTGTGTGTGTGTGTGCATGTGTGAGAATGCGTGTATGAATGGTAATGTGAATACATGTCTGCGTGCCAGTATGAAAGTGTGTACAGACGTGTGTATGAATGAATTGATGCCTGCGTGTATGAATGTGTGTATGCCTGTGCGAGTGAGTGTGTGAATGCCTGGTGTATGCCTGTGAGTGTGTGTGTATGGGGGCATTGGATGGGGGAGGATGGATGATGGAGGAGTGGGGGGCATCTGGGGAGTGCAAGGGGGGTAGGTGAGTCTCCTACCAGTGACAGGGAAGGAATTCCCTGTCACTGGTAGGGCCTACTGCCATGGTTTTCATGGCGTTACGAACACAACGAAAACCATGGCGGTAGGCAGAGTTAAAATGCTGGCGGTGGTACAATAGTTATCTCCAGCCCGGCGGCTGCTACCGCTATGGCGGTCGGTGTGGTACATTGGCGGGTTGGCTTCAGCCAACCTGCCAATGTCATAATGTGGCATTATGTACTGCAAGCCTGTTGGCGGTACTACCGCCACATTTACACCATCCGCTGGGGTCCTAATGACCCCCCAAGTCTTTTATTTTTTTGTTTTTTTCAAACAGGCATTTGAAGGGAAGATGAAAGGATATGGGGTAAGAATAATGAGCAGTAACGATGATAGTGACAGTGACACATATTGTTAAACTTCTGTTTTGTAGTACTCTACCATAAAATCATCTTGGTGGCCACCAAGAGAAGAGAAGTTAGATATGGCCATCTTCTCTTTAGTGGATGCAAGAGTGAAACCATGCAAAAGAACTCAAGTGCTATTTTATTTAGTATCCCTATGGGTGAAGTTCAACTATGCCCCACAAGATAGGGTTCTTGTAACTCTGGATTCATATGAAACTCTTCCAGATGACCTGGTACAGATGTACTTTGTGGTTGGTTCCCATACATGTGCTCAAGATATTATGCAGTTCAAGTGCAGAAGGCTGGAGTATGACATGACTTGCTGAAAGGCAAAATGGTGTGGCCTAGTCTGTGCCAGAGGAAGAGGAGAATAGAGTGAAAACCAGCAGAAATTTTTGAAGATAAGACATAATGATACAGCTGCATAGGTTGCTGAGTGTGAAAAGAAGCTTGGTCTAGCCTGCACTAATGGAAAAAAATGACAAGGGAACATAGGGCCCAATTATGAGGTTGGACCCCACAGACCACCAAGGCATCGGTCCCAAAAAGACTGCTGCGGAAGCAGTCCCTAGACCACAGTATTATGATATATATAGGCAAAACCACCAACCCCGCAAAGCCAAAGCTGACTGCCAGTGGCGCAGTGATCTGCCACCTTGGTGGTCCATACTCCAGCACCGTCAGTGCCGCAGCCAACCATTGAGCCGATTACAAACACACAGTCGACAAGGCAATCCTCCTGCGGTGGTTAGCCAATGCCGGTCTACCACAACAGTGCACATTCAGCAACTGACAAGTGTCCACTGGATGAATTCAAAAGGAACACAGCTGACAATCATGGACCCAGTGGGCACACCTGCAAATCACACTTTAAAACACAACCCTTCACAGGCCATGATCCTTTGCATCTCCACTGCAACCAAGATTTGATTTTGTCCAGAGAGATAAGGCATCCCTTTTTTCACTATACCTTAATCCTTTCACACACTTTTGTCTATTTATTCCCCACATCACTTTTCTTATGTAAGTAAATCCCCGTCGCCCACTTTAATTACTCACCATGTCACGTTCTTCCAAAAATACATGTTTGTCAGAGGATGAGTGGATAGTCAGGTTGTATGAAATCTTAAGAGAACATTCATAATTGTTTGGAACCCAAGTCCAGCACAGTCCTCTCAGTAGGAAAATGGAAATGTGGCAAAGGATCATAGACAGAGTGAATGTTGTAGGCACCACTCTGTGCACAAAGGATGACATTAGGGAGAGGTGGAATGACCTGAGAGGCAAGGTGCATTCCCTGGCCTCCAGGCAACAGATAGAGGCCAACAAGACTTTTTGTGCCCCTCACAGTGCCCCATTACAACTCTTTCCATGGGAGGAGATGGTCTTGGCCACCCTGTATCCTGAGGGCTTGACGAGAATACCTGGGGGAGCAGAGTCCAGTAAGTTCAAAGACAAAAACTGCAGCTAAACTGCAAGGTCCTGTATGCTCACAGCTCAGCTTTTGCCATTGTGTTGTTCATTGACTTTACCAACATTCAACACCCACAGAATCTGAGTTGTGAGATTTTCAATGTATGTTATTGGACCTAACATCACAGCTACCAAGGCCCATCACATGTCATAAGTTCGAATGGTGCCTGGAAGTGTTTCAATATCAATAAATCATCCCAGGACTCATGTATCTCTAAACATGAAAATGTAAACTCCAACCTTAATGCAGTCTGGCTACAGATATATAATAACCAACATTTGTCAAGTCTTGGGAAGTAGAGAGAGATTTATCTGATTGCAACTCCCAGGTGGCCCTGTTTGTGTGACTCCAGTCACCAGCCCAGTGTTCACTTGCCCAAATACACCTGTTTGTCATCTTTCAAATGAAGTTCACTCACCTGGGAGTATACCATTTGTCTAGTATGTGAAGAAGGAGTGACCTGACTGCAAAGCCAAATAAGCCCTGTTTCTGTAACTCCATCCACCAGCCCAGTGTTCAATTGCCCAAATACCCTTGTTTGTTATCTCCCAAATGAAGTTTACTTACTCACTTGGGAGTGAGCAATATACAGATCAATCTCAATGTAGAGACTTGTCTGTCTACCTATCTCCATCTTAACCTGGTATCCCAAAATTAAGCCATTGAAAACAGGAATGACACCATACCAAGTGTGCACACAAAGTATTCCTAAGGCTTTAAGCTGCATCAGCAGAATAGTAGCGGCAGCAAACACATTGACACAGCACTGCACACATGATGATTGCAGATACATGAACAATAAAGTTATGTGTTTGCTTGTATCTCACTCAACGGGGCCTCTGAATGGTCAAATGCACATGTTGCCTCTCCACTGTGTTGGCTTTACTGTTGCTAAGATGTCATTTTCATTCCTTCGTCCAAAGTGCAACTAATCACCACATGTCATGACTTACGTGCTGCTTTATCCTGGAGGCAGGAGAGCGAGTGGCGTGGATCCTGTTCTTGAATGTTCAGCCTTGGCCCAAGTAGAGGCGACTCTTTCTGGTAGCCACGGTGCTGCAGGCAATGGGTACGCCAAGAACAGGCCGTGTCCCTCAGAAGTAGTGCCAGAGGGAAAAAAAAACTTAAAAAGGGGAAAAAACCTCCAAAAGATGGGATCCTGCAACAGGAACAAAAAGAATAGGTAACAGCAGGAACAAAATACATGAAAATACACTGGAACCAACGAGAACCAGCACAGGAATACAAGGAAGCAGGAGCGAAGACACCATCCAAACAGAAAGTGTTGCAGCACAAGGATAGAAAGAATCACAGCCCTTAAATACCAACAGACAGGAAACGACCAACAGGAAGTAAAAGGACACCATCTTAAATAGGGGAAAGCAAAGAGAACAGAATGGACTAGGAACCATAGAGAGTAGGGAACAAGGAATGCTGGGAAGAGAAGGGTAATATGGGAAAGGGGGAAAAACATAAAAGAAGGCACAACCAGATGTCCAGACAAAAGAAGAAAAGAAAAGAACAGGTGAGTGGGCGGTTAGATCTGCCTAGACACGCGGTGCGCTAAAAAAGAATGAGGCCCCATGCCCAATTTGGGGCCTCGTAATGTACAGAGCAGGCTGGGGGCGCGGCGCGGCGCGTCTTATGACCGAATGTTCGGCTTGTGCCGCACGCAGCGGTGTAATAGTAGGTCCCCCCCCCCGAAGGCCCTGGTTTGTACAGAAACAAGCGGTGAAAAGAGCGAATCAGAAGAGGTGCGTAAACAGAAGATTCATCTTCCCAAGAGCATTCACTGAGAGGGTAATCCTTCCAATGAATCAAATACTTAAGACGGTTGTGAAAGATACGAGAGTCACAAATCTCTTGTACCTCATATTCAGGTATATCATCCACTAACACAGGAGGAGGACAGGGAAACTGATGAGAGTAAGGATCAGGGATTAGGGTTTAAGCTGAGAAACATGAAAGACCGGGTGAATCCTCCAGGTACGAGGCAGGTGTAGTCAGACAGTGACAGGATTAATCAGCTGAAGGATACAGAAAGGACCATAGCAACGAGGAGTGAACTTATTCTGAGAAAGGCATACAGGTAAAAATTTTGACGGAAAACCAGTCTTTATCCTGAAGGTGATATTCTGGAGCATCCCTACACTTCTTGTGTGCTATTCTCTTCATGTATCTCTTGGTACTCAACAAGTTAGCTCAAATCTATTTATGGATCTGTAAAAGTCATCTGGAGAATGAAGTAACAGCAGGAAGAGAAGAGGCAGACTGAGGAGTAGTAGGAAAAGAGGTAGGATGATAGCCATAAGAACAGAAAAAAGGAGTGACATTGGAGGCACATGGACAGTGTTATTGTAAGAGAATTCAGCGATAGGAAGGTAAGTGTTCCAGTTGCTCTTGGTAGAATTACAAAAGCAGCGAAGGTACTGCTCCAATCCTTGGTTGAGACGCTCAGTCTGTCCATTGGTTTGAGGATGGAAACCCGATGATAGTGCTATGTTGATATTCAGTGTCCTACAAAATGTTTCCAAAACCGGGAGATGTACTGAGGTTCCCTGTCAGATACAATGCTGTGTGGAAGTCCATGGAGATGGAAAATATGATGGATAAATATCTGACTTAGTTTTTGGGAAGTAGGTAGTTTTTTAAGGGCAGTGAAGTGAGCCATCTTAGTAAAGGAATCTATGGTGACCATGATGACCCGGTTTCCTGCTGATGGAGGTAATGAACACATAAAATCAGTAGAAATGGTGTGCCAGGGAGCCGGTGGAACAGGTAATGGTTGTAGTAATCCTGCATGTCTGGCTTTACTTGAGCACATATGGGACAAGCCAGCACGTATCTTTCGACATCCGATTTCCAAGTAGGCCACCAGAAAAATCGCGAGAGTAGCTCTTGTGTGGCCTTAATGCCTCTATGACCAGCGACCGGCGAATCATGGCACATTTGTAGTGCCTTTTCTAGTACTCCATTAGTAGGGAGAAACAACAAGTTCTTATAATAATAATACCCTTGCATTTTACATATGTCCAGTTTTTTTAATTCTTGATCAGTCAGGTTAGAATATTCCAGTTGTACCTCATCCAAGAAAGACTGAGCTACTCCGATGATTTTACTGGGCTCAAGTAGATACTGTGATGGGGTAGAAGTACAATCTGGATAACGGCGAGACAGAGCATCAGCCAGAATGTTTTGGGATCCAGGAATATAGGTGACATAAAAGTCATACTGACTGAAGAAAAAGGCCCAACGAGTCTGACGACTGTTCTGGCATAAAGAATTACATAAACATTGTAGATTACGATGTCTGTTCTCACTTCGAAGGGCTCTTTGCAACCCATAAGAAACTGTCTCCACTCTAGGCAGGCTGTTTTCAGAGCTAACAAATCCCTTTCAAGTACTGAGTAATGTTGTTCCGACGCAGAGAGTACATGGGACAAATAGAACACAGGATGTTCAAGACCGTCATCTTCTTGTTGTTGGAGTAAGGCAGCTCCGATGACGCTTTCGGAAGCATCAGTAACAACAATAAATTGTTTGCTAGTATCTGGGTGTCTCAATATCGGTGCTTGAGTGAAGGCCTTTTTTAGACTCTGAAAAGCTTTTTTAGCCGCCCTTGTCCAGACAAAGCCTTTCTTTAAATTTTCCTTCTTTAATGTTTGAGTTATGTGGCTGGTTTGTTCTGCAAAGTCTAAGATGAACTGCAGATAAAAATTTGCCAATCCTAGAAAACATTGCGTTTCCTTAATAGAGGAAGGAGATGGCCAGTCTAGGATGGCTTGTACCTTTTCCTGGTCCATTGCTATTCCAGTGGGACTAAGGTGATATCCCAAATATTTGACTTTGGTCTTGTCAAACTCACACTTTTCCAGTTTACAGGACAGTTGATGTTCCCGGAGCCTTTGGAGGACTTGTTTCACGTGAGACGAATGAAGTTCAGGACGTCTAGAAAAAATAAGGATATTGTCTAAATAGATGACGACCGTATGGTTCAAGAGATCAGAGAACACAGAGTCCATAAATCTTTGGAAAATAGAGGGGGCATTATTGAGACCAAAAGGCACAACTCTGTACTCATAATGACCAAATGTGGTCCGTAAAGCAGTCTTCCACTCGTCTCCTTCTTTAATATCCAGAAGGTGGGAGGCTCCACGAAGATCCAGTTTGGTAAATCGTTGAGCCCCTCTGACTGCCTCTAGTATATCCTTGAAAAGGGGCAAAGGATAACGGTCTTTTATAGTTATTTTATTTAGACCTCAAAAATCCAGGCAGGGACGAAGATCCTTCGTCTTCTTGGCTACAAAAAAGAGGGGAGCCCCTGCCGGAGAAGACGATGGTACAATAAGACCGCTATGTAAGTTTTCTTGCAGATATTCCTTTAGAACTTCCCTTTCAGGTTCTGTGAGTGAATACATCCACCCAAAGGGAACAATAGCTCTGGGTTCCAAGGGAATAGCACAATCGTAATCTCGATGTGGGGGTAACACAGGTCTGGTTGGTTTTTGGAACACATCTTGAAATTCCAGATAGTGATCGGGCCACCTTGAACTGTATTAATGGAACATCCGGTAATAAGTTCAGTAGGCATCAACCTCTTGGGTGACCAATAAGTGTCTGAAGCAAAGCAGTTCTCATGCTAAACTGTGAGGACAAGGAAATAGTCCGGGTTTCCCAATTTACATAAGGGTTATGTCTTATGAACCACGGAATTCCCAAAATGATAGTATGATTGGGGGATGATATTAAATCAAATGAGATGTGTTCTTGGGGGTTTCCGAATTGTAAACTCAGAGTCGTGGTGGTGGTATCAACTGGACCAGAGGATATTAAGGACCCATCCACTGTGTGAACTTGTTCTGGGGTTTCTTTGGGTCATGTTGGTATTTGTTGAGCCGTGGCCCAAGTTTTACCCATATATATGCCACTGGCACCACAGTCAAGTAAAGCCATTGTTCTCTCCTGACAGCCGTCCGGAAAATGTAGCATCACAGGTAACATAAACAAAGTCGTGGCATTGTCCTTGAATGAACTGATGGATGGTATAGCCGATGATCCCGTCCCCTCCCTTCTTGCAGAGGACGGAAAGTGGCGTTTCCCGATGGCCTTTGAGGATGCACGGGGCAGGTACGAAGCATGTGGCCAGCAGCACCACAATACAGGCACAATCCTTTCCTACATTTGTCTTCCCACTCGCTAACAGAAAGTGGGCCTCGAGTGGTATCCACTTGCATAGGTTCACCTTCGGTGTCTCTGGTGGGAGGACGAGGTTCCTCGGGATGATGCATAAAGACACGTGAAGTGCTTGGCTGAGAAGATCCTCTACTCTTTCTCTTCTCCATGTGTCGTTCTTGGAGACGGTATTAAATAGAAAGAACCTGATCCATCAGACCACGAAGGTCTTCAACTCGGGTGGAGTGTACTAACTCATCTTTAATCTCCTCTTTCAGTCCTCTACGGAAAAAAGGGCCAGATGTATCAAAGGTTTTTACCCATTCTATGTCTATGGCAAAATGTGTTCATACATATGGCCCAAAGTCACCAGAGTTCGTTCCACCCAAGTGGTCTCAGCCGTTAGCTGTCGAAAGCGGGTAATATATTGGAGGCCATCCTGTGAGCCTTGTTAGATGTCACATAAGGCTTCTTCCGCAGAGGCCTCCAATCCTGGACAACTGAACATCTGCTTAAACCGATTCACAAAAGTGGGATAGTCTGATAATACTGGGTCATTGTAGGATACCATCGGGGTTGCCCAGGCCAAGGCAGGACCGTATAACGCACTGATAAGATATCCCACCTTTGTCTTGTCGTGGGAGAATTGGGTAGGTCGGAAGGCGAAATACACAGTCAATGCATCGAGGAACTCTCGCAGCTTAGTTGGTTCACTGGAGAAACGAGGAATAGAGGTGGAGACGGCCGGAACGTATGCACTGCGAAAGGCCAAAGCTTGTCGTAAAGCAGCATTCTCATTGCATAATTGTTGCAGTTCCTGAGCTTGTTGCTGAATGGTTGCCAGAAGAGATTGGTCAGGAGCTGCAGCAGCCGCCACTGTATCATCCATGATGTTAGACAGCGTCAGGAGTATTTGGCGCTGCAATCTTTCACGACTTTACCCTGGAGGCCATAGAGCGAGTGGCGTGGATCCTGTTCTTGAATGTTCGGCCTTGGCCCAAGTAGTGGTGACTCTTTCTGGTAGCCACGGTGCTGCAGGCAATGGGTACGCCAAGAGCAGGCCGTGTCCCTCAGAAGTAGTGCCAGAGGGAAAAAAAAACATGAAAGGGGAAAAAACTTCCTAAAGATAGGATCCTGCAACAGGAACAAAAAGAATAGGTAACAGCAGGAACAAAATACAGGAAAGTACACTGGAACCGACGAGAAACAGCACAGAAATACAAGGAAGCAGGTGCGCAGACACCATCCAAACAGAAAGTGTTGCAGCGCAAGGAGAGAAAGAATCACAGCCCTTAAATACCAACAAACAGGAAATGACCAACGGGAAGTAAAAGGACACCATCTTAGATAGGGAAAAGCACATAGAACAGAATGGACTAGGAACCATAGAGAGTAGGGAACAAGGAATGCTGGGAAGAGGAGGGTAATATGGGAAAGGGGGAAAAACAAAAAAGAAGGCACACCCAGATGTCCAGAAAAAAGAAGAAAAGAAAAGAACAGGTGAGTGGGGGTTAGATCTGCCTAGACACGCGGTGCGCTAAAAAAGAACAAGGCCCCATGCGCAATTTGGGGCCTCGTAATGTACAGAGCAGGCTGGGGGCGCAGCGCGTCTTATGACCGTGTGCTGCAGCCCGAGCTGAAAGTTTGGCTTGTGCCGCGTGCAGTGGCGCGACAGCACATCTAAAGAGCTGCTTGAGTCTAATAGTTTAGACAAACTTCATATATGTCATGTCAAATACTCCAATTCTATGGAAACATAGCACAATAGGCTAACCTACCCCTTAAGAATGCCCAATGTCTCTATTTACTGTAGCACAAAACCTTTGGAGGTAGATGTCAAACTTCAACCAATAGCAATGTACTCTCTCAGGTCAAGCTGGCACAGCTCCTGGGCAGACCTTATCCACTGACCAGACTCCCACTCTGCCCTTGGATAAATACCTCAGTGATGACAGCACTACCGGACTTGTGGACGTAGAAGACAGTCCTGGCATATGTGGGCAACCTGGTTAGATGGCAACAGTGAGTCTCACTGTGCCCACAAGGACACCTTCCAGCCCTGTTGCGTCTACATCACAGACAACAATGCACCCATACCCTGTGTCCTAGCACAATTTCAGCCATTGTGTGCCCCCCAGTCCTGGATCCTGAGGTGCAACCCAACACTCCTGACCCTAAGGGTCCAGGAACCAGTTGGAGAGGGCACCTTGTGGCAAGGGTACAGGCTTGTGGGGGTAGGGTGCATGGAAGGGATGCTGTGGGCCAGCGGAGTGAGGCCACTGGGGCTACTGTTAACCAGAATACCATCAGCCATGTCTTCTGTGTCTATCAGGAGTCCCAAGGTGGGATGGGCCAGGTGTAAACTGAACTCTGTTAAATGAAGCAACTGCAGAGGGACATAAACCAAAAATTGGATGACCACAATTCTAATATGAGCACCCTAATGGGAGTGCTGAGCAACATCTACACAACCCTGAGCAGGGCATTTCAACCACTAGCCCCCCTTTCCTGTGGTCCAACTGCCTCAAGTCCACATACTTCTGCGGCAGCCACAGGAAGGGAGGCCATTCCAGAGGTACAACCACCCTCAAACATCCCTGCCTCAGCCTCAGATGATCCCTCACGCAAGCGGGTATGTCCATGCAAGAATCCAGGAGGTGTGGATGGCAAGACACTCACCACTGCCAGCAAGAAACCTCTTCCTTAAGGTACTCCTTTGTGTGTCACACATACACTCTGTGGACTGATGCTGAACCATATTCCAGTTCCAATGGGAGGAGTACTCTGGAGTTTGGACTTCAATGATTTCATTCACCATAACTGACCCCTCCACTTAACATTTTTGATTCTTTCTGTCCCAAATGTATTTTCTGTATTAGCATTGTAATAAATTCATCCGTCACAAACTCATTGTCTGATGTCTTAAATTTCTCATTTGGCTATGTAGATATGTAAGACCATGAGAACCATACAATGAAGATTTAAGCTACTTGTGCAAGCAGAGAAATGTCAAGCACAGGAATACAACCATTGCACACCAACACATACCTAAAAGTGTCTTGTTTTAAAAGTGATGGTATTACATTGTTCTGCACATAGGCTGTCAAGATGTCAGAAACATAGAAATTCAGACATGACCATATCAGACTGTGTAGGCCACTAAATATACTGATACATACTCCCAGGACATTGTAGGAATGGACATATCAGACATTGTCCTGTTAAATAGGCAAAAATAGATATGGTTTTATGTCCCAACAGCATGATATACCTGCCAATGTCACAACTTCGAAATGCCCAAATGAAGATCTCATGGTGAAGGGACCTGAACAAAGAACAAAACAAGGAGTAGAGTTATGAAACAATATATATGACACAAGTTACATCACAAACGTTTGGAGAAAAAAGTAATTTAGAATAATATGACCCAAACAAAGCAACATCATCAAAATGTGAATGTGTCAAAAGCTTCCTCATCAAACACACTTTGGCAGTTTTTGCCTGGTCATCAGCTCTACTACTTCCAAAAATATACTTCACACATTATCACAACTATAGTTCATTGAATATTCAAAGTCATGACATCTCATGATATACTTACACTCATAAGAAGAAGTTATTAATGAGATCTTGTTGTGTCAGTTCCTTCCTCTTCACCACTATCACCTTAATTTGGCATTCGAAGATTCTCACCCGGTAATAACTGAGGTTTCTTCTCCTCTGAGATGTAAGAGATATGCCTCCGCAGGGTGAAGTTATGGATCATGCAGCATGCACAGGGATCTGACACACCTCCCTGGGTGAGTAGAGGAGGACTCCCCCAGTTTTGTCTAGACAGCGAAATCTGGACTTCAGGAGCCCAAAATCTCACTCCACTGCCCGCTGTGTTCTTCCATGGTCCCCATTGAGGTGGCTTTCCCCTGGTATAGTTGGATTGGTCAGGGATGTCAACAACCTAGGACAGTTTGGATACACTGAGGGGGTCATTCCTAGATTGGAGGGCGGCGGTCGCCGCCCACCAAGCGGGAACCGCCAGAAGACCGCACCGCGGTCAAAAGACTGCAGCGGTCATTCTGAGTTTCCCGCTGGGCTGGCGGGCGGCCGCCAGAAGGCCGCCCGCCCGCCCAGCGGGAAATCCCCTTTCACGAGGATGCCGGCTCCGAATGGAGCCGGCGGAGTGGAAGGGGTGCGACGGGTGACACCCGTCGCGATTTTCAGTGTCTTCATAGCAGACACTGAAAATCTTAATGGGGCCCTCTTAGGGGGCCCCACGACACCCGTTCCCGCCATCCTGTTCCTGGCGGTGAAAACCGCCAGGAACAGGATGGCGGTAAGGGGGTCGGAATCCCCACGGCGGCGCTGCAAGCAGCGCCGCCGTGGAGGATTCCCTGGGGCAGCGGGAAACCGGCGGGACACCGCCGGTTTCCCGTTTCTGATCGTGGCTTTACCGCCGCGGTCAGAATGCCCCCGGAAGCACCGCCAGCCTGTTGCCGGTGCTTCCTCCGTCACCTACCCTGGCGGTCATAGACCGCCAGGGTAGGAATGACCCCCAGAGTCTCCTGGTTTGGACTGAGACATAAGTGCCACAATGAGTCACTCACTTCATCATTGTAGCATCGGACATTGCACACACAAAATCAGGACAGATGTGACCTACCAACCAGTCAGGTCCTCACTGATTGCAGTTGTGACATCAACTGGGATATGGTGCTGTTCTGCATTACAATGGCATCATGAACTAAACCTGGGAACAAGACACAGATGTTTGAGATGTAGAGATCTTACAAGCAGACAACTTGCAAATTGATAGAAAATGGAAGTGATTCCTGCTGCGAATGACTTGTTCACGGGCCTGCAGTGGCACTAAGGCAATATGTGAGAGGTGACCAGAACCTTAGAAGTCAGCCTTCACATCTGGAGAATATGATGTGGCTGTCAATGTATTTCATCATTGCTGATAGCACAACTCTTACCACTGGTGGCCAGGAAGTGTAATACTGCCATGAGTTTCACAATGGGTGGTTGCATGTTGGATTTCTGTTTTCAGACATCAGATCTGGCTCCAGCTGAAGACATAAATCCTCAATCGTTTGCTTATTCAGTCAGTACTGTTTGATGATGTGTCGATCTTCCATGGTTTGAAGGTCTGGCAATGGATGGTACACGGGAGCTTGTGGCCTCCTCCCTCTCCAAGGGTACCTATATGTGAAATTAAATGTGTTGGAGCATTAGTCATTGCGTCCACACCAACATACATGATGAATAGGACCAAATCGTGTCACAAAGCATTGCAGACTGGAAAACATTACATCCATTAGACATGAACGCTGTATACTACTCAAGGGCTAAATTTGACCCCCATGGTTGTGTACACATGTGTCTACAGCATGGATTTGGGCATTATCCAACTATCTGTTCTATAACTATCCTCGTGTTCCCCCATGAAATTTAACAGTCTGATCCAACAACCAAAAATAGTGTTACTGGCAGTGGACAGTGCACTTCCGTAATATACCATCTGTGGCCAGTTACAACTATACTGGTGATTGTGTAGAAGAACCTACACAACAAGGCTGCTTTACATTGTTTGAGACGATCAGACACCTATGTTAATGTTGTGACGCTTTTAACAGCACCCAATACTGTAGTTACAACTTCCAAAATGGGGGATACCTGACCTAGTTCACTGGACATTAGGAACCACCCACGGCCGCTGGCAGAATGTGGTGGGTGGTTTTAACCATGGCAGACCCAGCCTTAGACTAGCATTGGTGACTGTGATGGCCATGACCTAATGGCTGTGGCCATCTGTGGCAATGAACGCATATGTGGCGTACATGTATGCCACATTTTGCTAAATCACTCACTTGACTCCTGACATTGCTGCCATCAACACCTCCACCACTTCACCTGCTGTGTTCCATCTCTGGGAGCAATCATGCCAGGCCAAGCAGGTGAAAGGGCTTCTGCCTTCTCTACTGAGGAGATGGAGAGGCTCATTGAGGAGGTCCTTCCCTTGTATGGTCAGCTGTATGGCTCGCCAGAGGAACAGGTAAGAACCTCATAGGCATTTTTGACTCCTTTCCTTCTTCGTAGGCTATGCTATGCCTCTGAGAGCCAGTGAGAGTTGTTTTGGTACCTGTTGTCACATTTTGTATTCCATACATAGGATGAATATAGTGCTGGTAGTGAAGACAAGTACTCTATATATTTCACATTACCATTATGTTGTGTGTTGTGTCATGTGTGATAATCCCTAGACCCTCCTTCTGTTGCATTTATAAATCTAGGCAAGGAGACTTTACAGCTATATAATAACATATCTTTCAATATGAAGTTTGTAAATGTAAAACAGCATGTATGTGCACTTCAGCATGAGATGTGTATGTATAATGTTTGAGTCATGTGAGGATCTGGCTAGAACTGTGTACAGACACACAGATCACTCAGCCAACATCTGGACTTCAGTGTGCCATACAACCCTGAGCCCACATAGAGGATGGGCACAGGTTGTATTAGCATGTATGGAAGTGATGGAAATGTGTGACATGAAGGTTCTATATGCTCTACCTGCAAAGACTGAAGTTCGTTTCTTCCAGTATGGAGCATAGACCAGGCTGGGGTAAAGTTAATATGGCTATATAACTGTGGCACCGGGCTCACTCCATGTAGATCTGCAGATCATTGGATGTGACCAAAATTAGTCTTCAGTGGTAAGACTTTGCCTGAAGGCCTTTATAAATTGACTACCTTAGGAATAGGTTCTGAGGTAACCCCCGACCTAGGCCATATTTCTGTTGACCCTCACTGGCAATATGTATCATTGTCAAATGACAGGTCACTTATTCCCACAGCTCTGTTGTCACCTTTAAATAAGACATATTTGTATAGTACAGGTGTATTGCACAAGTGACAAACCTATAGTGCAGATAGTTGGTTAATTCGGAGGAGGACATGACATGTGACTCATTAGCTTGGTTACATGCAACCAATCAGACCAAACATACTTCAGTATGTTGGACGCCATCTCTGTAGGATTTCCACACGTGGTAAAAGATGTGTTCTGTGCATCAGATACATGAAACACAAACCCACTTGAAGTGGTATGAAATGACACCAGTTAGGACACATGTCCACACATGCAAATGGATGAGACTTTCTATACCATGCATGGCACGCCTTTCATTGTCACTTAGGTCTTAGGGTGTAGTCTGTCCTCTAGTAATAGCCTGTAGGGACTGTATGCATTGACTCAATGTCACTGGATGTAACTGTGCCTGTCCAGTCAGCCCAAAGGAGTTTATCTTTCAGGTGGTCACAATGGTGTGTTGTGTGTCACTGTGGCTCACATCACAGTATATTTTGATTGAACCTGGGCTACCTGATGTCAGTGGGCTTGCTTAGTCAGTGTAGGCCATGAGCAGGGTAGTATGTTAATCTGAAGATGACTACAAAAGCATGTATTCATGTCCCTGTACTTATCAGCATGTGTACTTTTCACTTGTAGTGTGTTGACAATTACAACATTTTTGTGTTTGGTGTATCTGAAATGTATGTGACACAACCAGTTGTTCACAAAAAGGAATTGTAGCCTCTTCATTTTTTGATTGCACCCATAAAGGTCAGCCCCCATCAGAAGAAAGGGATTTGGAGATCCGTCAGCCGGAAGGTGCGGACCTTGGCGGTCCATAACTGGCGGAGCGCCCACTGTCACAACAGGTGAGAGGACCTGAGACACTGGGCCTGGAATATCGCAGAGGTCCAGCTGGGACTGTCCCCCCAATGTGGGCGAGGTACACATGGGAGCCTGAGTCCCCTAATGGTTCGCATTCTGGGAGTGGCTTACCCAGAGCGTGATGAACATTTGAGGAGAGCACAGCAGCTACAATGGGGTTAGTCCTGGGCATATTCCTGCCTGTTACATTGCCAAGTTGATGTGCTAGAGTCTATCATCTTCCCCTGAATATTAGAGATGGTCCATGTGTGGCACACAAGATGAGTTATTGATTGTGTAGGTATGGAAGTTGGTGCATGTTGATGTGCCTTGCCTATTGGCCCAGTGACCTAGGACACAACAGAGTATGGTCCACCACCAATACACTTTCCAGGGCTGACACATGGCTGAGTAGAGTGATCAAGCAGGTCATGTTGCTTGTTGTTGGGGGACTAAACTGTACCCAACAGTCCACTTGTCTTCAGTGTGTCAGCCCCAAGAACATGAGGTAATATATCACTGTACACAGCCACATGTCTGCTCATGTGAGCAATTGTTATCTGTGCCCCACAGACCACTTGTTTTCAGTGTGTCACAAGTGCTGGTGCCTCACTACTGTCTCTCATGTGAAGGTGCCCATCATACATGTGACAGAGCAGACATTGCCCTTTGGGTGTAGTCATAGAGCAACACTTTCCCATGGTAAGTAGTGAATATCTAGTGACATGATTTTGGTAAAATCACTTTTGCCATTACTCCTTGTTAGCATGTGTACTTTTAACTTTTCCAATATCATTTTTACTGCTGTTTCATGCATGGTCTGCCTGTCTTCATGGGATGATATCTGATTCCCTCACATATGTGTGCATGCCAACGTGTGTTTGGAATTGAACACATGTGATGGGACTAGAGTTCACGTGGTACCACAGACATGATTGTGTCACTATTGGTTAGTAACTCACACATACTCTCACTCATCACTTCATGTAAATTGGCATGTACAAATGCAGAACCAAGGAAGGACATGACACATAGCACTACAGGTTTTACTCACAATGTGCGTTTCCATGCCATTGAGGTAGAATAATTTAGCGAAGTGCTTAGCACATGTTAAATGGTAAAGGTTCATTACTTAACTGTTGGCATGCATCAAGGAGTGACTTGCAGGAATGTTGGAATCACATGTGGTTGTGTACAATCATTTATCCAAGGGAATCTGTGTTTCCATGACAAAATGGTACAGTGGTGTGCCTTTCCATAGAGAAACATGTTAAGGTCCTTCTACAGGCACTGGAACTTCCCTGAGCCTCTATGACATTCAATGGACTATTGGCTTTTACTTATGCAATCTGAGTAAAGTATTAACAGCAGTATCAATCAAGACAGGTGTTTCTCTTGGGATAGCTGATTAATTGTGGTGTGGATATTTGTAGACCAATCTCCCAGACATGTTGCCCAAATTGTCTTCAGTTCAAGATGTGTTATCTATAAGAACAACACTCGCATAAATTCCATGAGTCTATTTAGACAATGATCACACAAAGAAGTACGGGGTAAACTAATAAATCAAAGAGTGAAAGTCCGCGGTACAACTTCTGCCCCCGACTAATTGAACTCCTTATTAGGAGGATGAGGTCAGTATGAGGTCAGTAAAATGCTGTGGAGTATTGGAAGGACACGGGGAATTCCCTTTATGGACTAGGTGGTCTCACACACTATATAGTGTGATGCTTCATCATTTGACCACCTAGTCCCACTCAGGTAGGACAGTGCCACCTGGGCGGACTCAACCTTACTGTTAAAAGAACAGGAGGGAGTGCGTAAATTAATTCTTAGTCTAGAAAGATGGGGATCCAGATAACCTAGGGAAAATAAAAACACCTAACCAGTCATCTGTGTGAAGTTACAATTTAATAATGGTGTCTGTTTGGTGTGGTTAAAAACATAAAGTGGGACACCTCCGTGAGAGCAAAGAGTCACAGGGTCACCTATCTAAAAAACGGTAGCCAACATGTTTCTGCCCTCAGTAGTGAGCCAAGGAAGGTCTCGGGGCATTCATCAGGGTCTTGGATCCCTAAGACTCAAATTAGAGTGAAAGAAACTATTCCCAATTAGCGGAATGTTAAAGAGATAGGATGAAAGGCCTACCTTACCCAAGGAATTACCTTGAGGTGGCCCTATCCCTAAAGGGCTAGTGGCCTCTCAAGCAGTCCAAGGAGAGGACGGCGTAGGTGCACATCAAGCGCCCTCTTTAGGCATGTTTGACAATGAGGGGACACTCCCCCTCCTGGATACCAGAGGCCACTAGCCTATATATTTTTGGTTATATATATAGGGAGCTTAGTACGGTTATGTTCCTCCTAGTTGCCTTTCTTTCCATCACACTCTCTCCATGTGTTTTGATGTCTATTTAGACAATGGACATATTGTGAAGTTACAATTGGGGATTTTTTACAGTGTGAAATGTATGTTTCCATGTCACCTTCTTCTTGTTACTGTACCTCTTGCTGTAACGTGGCTGGATTAATCAGCCATCATTTCATCATGATGTGGTATTAGGTATATGATGATTAGCTGGATGCATGACCTTGTGTGGGATCTATGAGATTGATCTTGCCATTGCCATACTATTTTCTGACAAAAGGTTACTGAGGGATGCTAAATAGGCCAAGCCATTCAACCTGATAAGGTCTCCTACTTTCTTCATGGGTGTTTGTGATAGCACTGCTTCACCCATGCAACTGGAGATGTCTGTGATTCTGAATTTCATGTGGGCAACTGCTCACAGTTCATGTAGCATGCATGCATATGGTGTAGCAAATGTTAGAAACACTTTGCTGAAGCTTGTGACTGGGGGCTCCTGTACATTATGGTAATGTTTGGTAATCAAAGCTGGTATTCAAGTATGGTCCGGCACATGTAGTGACCCTATTTGTTTTTCTAATTTCAGCATCAGCACAGGCAAACAGAGGATACGAAGCTAAAGCCCATGGGGAAGCAGCTGGCCACGGTGCCACCAGTCACAAGACATCAGACATGGAGTGACCCAGTGGCCCGGAGGATGACAGGAATGCCACAGAGGACACAGGATCAACATCATCATCTTCACATTCTTCCTCCAGTGACCACTACTTATTGTGGTAGACCCATCAGGACCTGTACATGTTCTATCTTTGTCCACCACCCCCAGTTTCATATCTACCCTCCCTGTTGCTCCCCACCCAGTTGGCCGTGCCTGCTCACCCAAGAAGGTGGACATCACCTTTGTGCCAGGCAGCTCAACCCCTGCCCCCATTACCCCTTCTGCCCTGAGTGAGGAGGGTATTGACTTCCTGAGGAATATCCCTGTGGGTCAGACTGCCACTTTGAATGCCATACAGGTGCGGGGCAGCCAGCCTCAGCAGGTGGTTGTGTACCTCAAAGGCATTCATAGTGCATGTTTGGTCTATTGAGATCGCTTCAGGCTCTAGCCTCCTTACTCACGGCAGCCTTCCAGCCCCACAATCCTAGCCCTCATGACCTACCTCTGTCCAAACTAATTTTACTCTTCCCAAACCTGTCCCAAGCACACACACATCTGCATGCACCCACCTCAGTATACACAAGTAGCACATATAAGCACAAGCACCACAAGACACATCGGCATGCAAGCACTCAACAGTCACTCACTCACACCATCACACCCACCATACCACCAGACACCACCCCAATAACCACAGACATAGCCACCATATACACATATCTAGACACCACCTCAAAACTCACAGATCCACACACCACATACACCATACCCCCAGACACCATGCAAACACCCACTGACACACCCACCACACACACCATACTCCCATCATCACCCCCACCCCCTGGACCCACACACATGATACCCCAGACATCACCACAACACCAACAGGCCCACATACCACACACACCATAGCCCCAGACACCACCTCAACACCCACAGACCCACACACCACTAACACTATATCCACAAACACCACCCCACCACACAAACACATAGGCTCTATACAAACCATACCACCAGACATCACTGCAACACCCACAGACAGAGCCACCACACACATCATACCCCCAGGCACCACTCCAACACCCACAGACACAGCCACCACTTCCACCTTAGCCATCACCTCCACCTCTCATCCCCCAAGAGACACAAATGCCCATACTCACATATGCAATAGACACCATCCAAATGTAAGCATAACACACACCAGCACCAGCATCAACAACATCCACAGCCAATAAAAGCACTTCCTCAACCTTCTGACCCTACCCATTTTCCCCAAGAAAGTTTCCTGTTTGACCTTGCCCTTACACCTGTAAACCCCCCTCCCAAAATCAAAAAGATCCCATCTGTGTCCCAACCCATCCCTTCCACACTCAGGTCCTCCCCTGTCACACCTGCCCTACCCCCCTGAAACCAGCCACACCCCTCCCACCACCAAAGATGAAGCCCACCCCTCCCAAAGTTAAGCCCACCTGTTCTGCCTAGCTTCAAACTAAGAGGGAACGAGGCTAAAGAATACACTCTTAGTCTAAGTAATGAATTTATTAAGGCACTTCCCAGGGCTCAAACAAATGTATACAAGACTATAAGGTGAGCATTTAACTTGAATAATCAGAAAAAACATGCAATATATCAACAATGAATATTTATGCAGTGAATATATGTACTTATGCATGCACACAGCAAAGCTAGATAATTAAGAATTAAAAAGGCATCACAATGGGGATCGAATCCAACATCATCCTTGCCTTTGTCAACACCAAGCTGTGGAACCCCGGACAGCAGAGACAGGAGAAGTTTTCCCCAATTGGACTCTGATTTTTCAGAGCATTGCATCCGCCCTCAGAAGTGAGTTCCTTCTCCATCGAGGCGACATTTCCCCACCTTATACACTTTAAACAACGTAAGAGGAAGATTCTGGTAACCTCCCCCTCCCTTCGAATAAGTTTTGAAATTCAATCGCTGGCTGTACTTGGTCAGTGTTGAAAAAACACACAAAAGGATTGGCCAGATCCCAAGGTGCATTTCCAAAACAGAGCCATAGCCTTCTCTGCTATAAACATTCTCATCCTTGTACACTCTTATCATTGTTGCATCCACCACATTATGGGGCATATTTATACTCTGTTTGCGCTGGATTTGCGTCGTTTTTATTGACGCAAATCCGACGCAAAACTAACTCCATATTTATACTTTGGCGTTAGACCCGTCTAGCGCCAAAGATCTTGGAGTTTGCGTCATTTTTTAGCGTGGACACCTTCCTTACGTTAATGATATGCAAGGTAGGCGTTCCCTTCTAAAAAATGACTCGGAGGCATGTGCGCCGTATTTATACTCCCGGGCAAAAATGGCGCCCGGGAGTGGGCGGGTCAAAAAAAATGACGTCCAGCCGCTTTAGCGTAATTTTTTAACGCCTGGTCAGGGCAGGCGTTAAGGGACCTGTGGGCTCGTAAGGAGCCCAGAGGTGCCCTCCCATGCCCCCAGGGACACCCCCTGCCACCCTTGCCCACCCCAGGAGGACGCCCAAGGATGGAGGGACCCATCCCAGGGAACTTAAGGTAAGTTCAGGTAAGTATATATTATTATTTTTTTGTGGCATAGGGGGGGCCTGATTTGTGCCCCCCTACATGCCACTATGCCCAATGGCCATGCCCAGGGGACATAAGTCCCCTGGGCATGGCCATTGGGCAAGGGGGCATGACTCCTGTCTTTGCTAAGACAGGAGTCATGTCAATGGAGGGTGGGAGTCAAAAAAAATGGCGCAAATCGGGTTGAGGCAGATTTTTTGCCTCAGACCGACTTGCCCCATTTTTTGACGCCCAAGCTCCATTTTCCCCTACGCCGGCGCTGCCTGGTGTGGGTAATTTTTTTTGACGCACACCAGTCAGCTCCGCCGGCTAATGTCATTCCATAAATAAGGCGCCCGCATGTTGCTTTGGAATGGCGTTAGCCGGCGTTACATTTTTTGACGCACAACTGCGTTGGCGCAGTTGTGCGCCAAAAAGTATAAATACGGCCCTATGTTCCTTTCACCGGTGTACATATTTGTCCTGTCATTACTTTTCTACCTTTTTGCTGTTCCTGAGTAATTTGTGATGTATGCCTACAGTTGTTTTTGATTCACCCTGATTGATGATACATTTGCTGTGGTTGGCAAGATCTGACTTTGGGAGCAGTGCTGGTGTTTAATGGATGAATATGTGGGTGGCAATACAAATGGGGTGTTATTGCATTCTGTGTGGTTTGATACGGTAAGCATTTCATCCTCACTTCACATTTGTCCCCCTGATTTAGTTTGGACATTCCTATCATGTTTGCAAGCTAGAGTTTTGTTTGTCAATACATGGACAATGTTCCATTGTGCTACCTTTCTATACATTCGACTGACCATGTGCCCATTTCCATGTGTGCACCTTCCAGCTACTTCCTCTGCATGTATGACCCATGCTGTATTTGCTTTGTTGACTTGGACTTACACATTTGGCACATAGGCATGGCACTTGGTTATACTATTTGTTGTTCCTGAGATACATGAAGGACGATTTTCTGAGCATATTCTGTAGTGGGCATGTACAAATTGAATTGTGTATCAAGACAGCATCCTTCCTGGGGTCTCTCTGAACCCACCATCCATATTTTGCAAGTATTGTTTACATTATGAGTTTTGGATATTTTTCTCACAAGACAGTGTGCATCCCATTTGCCTTACATTCTCTTGCAATGTGGAAGATATGTATGGGTCCATTACACGGATATTGCATGGAGGGGGGTTTGGGTTAAACAACACATCCATATATATGTGTCTTTTATATCATGACATGCCATGGCATGTGAGCAGTATACAAAAAGAGATTCAAATCATAGATTGGAGTGTCGTTGAGTGGATCATCATTAATTGGAGGGTCACAGAGTAAAGTGGAGGAGAGTGTGGTAGAATGAAGAGTTGTACAGTAGAGTGTCATACAGTGGAATAGAATAGAGTGGCTTAAAATGGAGTGGTATAGAGTTGAGTGTTGTAGATTGGAATATTGTTGAGAGGAGTGCTGTACAGTGGAGCAGCGTAGAGTGGAATAGACTTGATTGGAATAGATAGGAATTGCATAGAGTCGAGTAGAGTAGAGTAAAGTGGAGGTGCATAGAGTGTAGTGGGGTACAGTAGACTGGTGTAGACTGGAGCTGCATAGAGTTGAATAGCATAGAATGGTGTTGAGTGTAAAGGCTTTCAGTGAAGTGGGATAGAGTTGAGTGGTGAAGAATGGAGCGGCATAAATTTGAGTGGCATAGAACGAAGCGACATAGAGTGGGAGTGCAAAGAGCACAGTTGCATGGAGTGGAGTGACATAGAGCAGCCTATTTAGACCACACTTTAGCTGTATTCTGGCTTTTGTTTTATTACATCGTATAACTGTAAAAACATTTGCAGAGTTCTGCAGAAATACCATATTGCTTAGACCCACTTAATATGCATTTTAGGTTTTAAATGGTAAATAAAGTGTAGTATTTTTTTACAATGTTTACATATTTTGTTTTTTGAAAATTTTAGTAGTACCCTATATTCCCCCTTAAAACAAAGAACACAGACCAAGGCCCTCATTATGATACTGGCAATAAATGACGCTTACCGCTATGCTGACAGCCGCCAACATACCACCACGTTTGCGGATATCTGTTCATCATATTATGACACACACACCAATCTGACAGAATACAGCCACATACACAAATCCACCGGACCAAAGGTCAGTGATAAAGTGGCAGTCCCAAAACCGATAGAGTTACAACAACAAAACAACACCCATCACCTTATGACCCACGAATCACCACAGCGGACTTTCAACGGCGGTAAACCATTAACGGTAAGTACCACATACAAAACAACCCAACATTGGCCAATATCAAAAACACACACATGACAACCATACACACACCACACCCACACACCCACACCAGTATAAAACACCCACCCACATTTCTCACAACCCCTTACGAACAACAATTGCCACTATGAGACTGAGAAGAAGAGCACAGAGACAACTAGACATATACACCACTTTCACCCATTCAGCCCTCATGCACTCCACATCACACACCCCACCACATTACCCAACACACCCTCACCAACACACATTACAAAACACCCATGGCACCACAAAGGCACCTTAGTTTCAGTGAGGAAGAGTTAAGAGTCATGGTGGAGGAAATTATCAGAATGGAGCCACAGCTATTTGGAGCACAGGTACAGCAGATATCTATAGCAAGGAAGTTGGAGCTATGGAGGAGAATCGTGAATAGAGTCAACGCAGTGGGACAGCACCTAAGAACAAGGAACAACATCAGGAAGAGGTGGAACGACCTACGGGGGAAGGTACATTCCATTGCAGCAAAGCACCAGCTTGCAATATAGAGGAATGGTGGTGGACCTCACCTTCTCCCCCACAGCAGGTACCATCAATACTGAGGGACTCGCTGGAGTTGCCGGAGGACTGGACACTGGTAAATCAATATTTACTACCTATAGCTCCCCCCAATACCTGCATGCCATCTCACACCCACACCCTCACTCCCACTCCATCTCACACACTGCACCAACACATCTCACTAACCCCAATGCCAAGCCCTGCATGCCATACCAATGCATGGACACCTCTCCCAGCCTTGCATGGACACCCATCACTAAAGCATGCACAGCATAGGGAAACTAACATAACCACAATATATCACCATGCACAAGCAAAAGCTGGCAGGGCAACACCAACCATAGAAGGAAAGCCAGGGAAGCACAAATATTATATACTTGAAGCATAATACATCATTTACATCCCCACAGGTATCCCAGCCAATGTCAGTGGAGAGGAGGTGCCACCACTATGCAGTCCCCCAACAGAAGAGGCCCTCAGTGATGACAGTAAATCTGGTCTTCTGGATCTGGAGGACCTACCTGGCCAATCAGGGACCACTGGACAGCCGGTCACCCAAGCCCACTCAAAGACCACTACAGAGCCTTCCCCATCAGGAACCAACACCACAGCACCCACCCAGCGTGCCCAAACCTCTGTCCCCGGGACATGTCAATCAGCAGTGTGCCCACCTGTACAGGGACCCCAGGCCACACCTCGCCCAGAAGACAATCAGGGACCAGGGGTCATTGGCAGTGGACACATCTTTCAGGCCAACAGTAAAACTGTGAGGACTGCGGTGCACCAGGGGGAGGACAGGACCAGGGAACCGGCTCTCCAGGGGGCACTCTCCAAGATTCTGAGAGCCAACCAACATTCCCACGATACGATGGGCCAGATCCTAGCCAACATGCAGGAGAACAGGCAGCTGCAGGAGGGACAGTATCAGGGGATCAGGGAGGACTTGCAGGCCATTAACAACACTATGATCTCCATAGCAGGGTTGCTGGCAGACATGGCCAACATCATGAGGGAGGCAACAGCACACCAGCGAGCCCCTACCACTAGCCAGTCAAATGAACAGTCCTCCTCTTCCACTGCTGCTAGTGGCCAGGAGGCCCCGCCACAGGACCCGCAGGCCACCAGCATCCCTCCCCCGGCAGAAGGTGAACTACCCCACAAATGTTCCCTGTGAACCAGACAGAAACCAGAGACACTTGCCAAGACTCCCACCAGGAAATGAGACTCTCCACCCTTGTGTCCCACTCAGTCATCTTGTCAACGTTGGACTGCTAGTGCTCCCCTTCCTATAGCACCTTGGACACTGCACCTGTGCTACAAACAGACTGGAACAATACCCTGGACTTTACTCCATGATCACCCCATTCCATTGCACTATCCCCTCTATTTCTTAGCACTACAATAAACACCCTTGGAAAAAACTTGACTACTAGTATTTCATGTATTGCAAATTTGTATTGATTGAAACAGCTACATCCATTGCAAATAAGCTGTGCATAGTGAGAGCATAAAAAGAATGACCGGTTGCTGGCTGTAGTGATCACATCAGGACATTGTTGTCATATCACCAACATCTGTAAAATGATAATCCATAGGTGACATTAACTAGAGGTAACAAGTGGGTAATGCCAGCATGCCACTGCCACACAGAATACAACAATAGTCATAGAAATGTGAAGTTGCACTGTCTCACCTGTGTGTCATTGAAAGTGCTGACGGATCACTGATGTTCTGTTGTCCACATCCTCATCCTCTGTCTACTCATCCTCACTGTCCTCAGGGTCCACTGCTGCCATAGAACCACTGCACATCCAGAACCAGTGGGGACGTTCCCGTATTCGGCTGAGGTGCCCCCCAACCCCCTGAGGTGCCTTCCCACTTACAAAATGATGCCCCTGCAGTGTTCTCTCCAGCTGTGTCAGGAAAAATTTTGGGCCTTGGACTGTGCCCTGTGGCCTTGTGTGCCCTCATGACTATGTCCTGGACATTGGCCCTTTATGGACATTTGTATATATTTGGTTTGTGTGGTGGATTTTGCAATGCTAATACATTGTTGTTACTCCAGCATTATGGACTGTGTTTTATTATGCCGTGTGTCTTGTGAGATTGGTTTATGTGTGCAGCTGGTTGTGTGTATAGTGTGTGTGGTGCGTGTGTGTCACTCTCTTTTTCCTCCCACCCTCTCTTGTGTGCTATGCGTTGTACTAACTATTGTCGTCTTCATCAGCATTGGTGTTCCAGGTCGAGCATTACTTAGTAGATTATCAGGAAAACTTGCAGTTCGGGTTCCATGGTGGTGTGGTTCTCCCCTGTGTCTCCAATGATGAGTCCTTTCACTTCTGAGCTCTGTTTCCGCCAGGCTTTTGTTGGTGTAGGTACCACCCCAGAAAAGGTGGCAGTTTGCAGTGTCATGATATGGTGGGCCGTACTTTGTCTCCCGCCTGGCTGTTGATGGCTACCGCTGTGGTGAGTGTTGTTTCCGCTTTGGCGGTTGGTGTGGTACATGGGCGTCTATGGGAGTTATCGCCGCCATGGTCATAATTTGGCGGTACTTACCGCCAGTCTGTTGGAAGTATTACCGCACCTTATCACTCACCGACAGCATTTTAATGAGGGTCTAAGTGAGTTCCAAACATGATTTTGCCCTTTCAAAACTGAATGCGCAAAATACAGTTTAGACTACACTTAGGTCACTGCACACGCAATCTTGGTGGCAATCGTCCACTTTTTTACTGGAAATCAATCTGCCGTTGTGAGAGCCCACCCACCGTGGTTTAGGTGTTGGCAGTCCCATAGATGAAAGCCTGCATTCAAACCACCATCTCCGCTAAGAAATATTACCTGCGTCAACAGTGGGAGAGGGAAAAGGGGAAGCCAGCAGGACCCCAGCCACCCTTCCCACCATGCAGATTTGGATGTGTCTTACCGCCAAGAAAAAAGTGGCGGTCCAATGTCCACTTCTGAGTTAGTGTATTGTGGATTGAAAATGGGTGAAAACGTTTTTCTCCATTCCACCACCGTTTTCAACTGCACAACACCTGCCATCACTGCTGCCACTGACCTACAGAGAAAACATGACCCTGTGTCAAAGGACTCGAAAGTAGGGATGCGCACTGCCAGGGTATGTTCAGTGGGCATTGCACGGGAGGTTGGGACCACTGCAGACACATACTGGCACAGTGATTTTTTAAAGTTACTAAGAGATGCATATGTAGGGGACACGAGTGGGTCAGACATGGATGAGGACACACTAGTACAAATCACATATCGCACACATACACAACTATAATTAAGGTGTCAATATTAATTGGCAAATTAATGCTGGGACCACACTAATGGTTCACACCTGTCAGCTGTGTCCACGTGTACAAAATGCCAACGAATGGGTACCTGTCATGTTGAGCTGTGAGTTGTGTTTGTGAGTCAGTACGTTTATGTATGTATGCATTGTGATTGGCTAAGTGAGGGAGAGGGAGCTGGAGTGTGTGCTGTGGTTGTGTCAGTATGTTTGTCAGTTGGCTAAGAGGTTTTTGTATATGTTGGGTTGTGTTGATGTGTGCAACATTCAGGTGAATGGTGTTGTGTGGTTGTCATTTTCATGATGTGTGTAGTTGTGCTTGTATTTGTGTGTGTAGTTGAGTGTGCAGTTGTGTTGGATGATGTGGTTGTGTCATGTGTCATGTGTAGGTGCAGTGTTAATGGTGACTGTATGTTGTGTAGTGAATGTCTGTCAATGTCTATTTGCAGCATGCACATGTTGTGTTGTGGTAGGATGGCAATGAATACAGGTGTGTTTGTGGGGTGTTGTGTTGTGTGTTGTGCAGGGGGACACAAATGGCAAAGGTACAGTGTGAGTGTGTGATGTACCTCTATTCCACAGCCACTTCCATTGTGTGCTGTCCATTGGGTCCAGCAATGTCCTCACTGTGTCAGCGAACCACCGCCAATCTACCGCTTGCAGAGCTGTAACATCTAAATATGACAGGCAGAACACTGTCGACTTTTCAATCTTCTCGGGTCTGCTGCTTTTTTGGCTTGGCAGTGCAACCGCCAAGATCTAAATCAGGACCTTAGTCTGCATTCTGTGATTTAAGGGTAAATACAGGTAGTACATTTTCTTTTTGAATTTTTTGCATATTTATTTTTTATTAATTTTTTAAGGACAGTGTACTACGCATTATTTTCCCTCAGCACCCAAAATGCAAGCTAAGTTTATAATGAAATACATAATTAAATATGACAACTTTAAATAGCAATATGCTACTCTATCTTGTCCCTTAAATATAATGTAGTATGGTTTTTCACATTTTACATATTTTTTAAAACTTTTTCTAAATAATGTGATACCTTTTTACATGTGTAGAAACATACAAATTGCCCCCCCCCCAACTAATACCATTTTAATAAACTGGTAACAGTCAGGGAAAAAAAAACCTACTTCTTACCCATATCTAAGGCCCTTACCCAGAACTCACCAAAAGTGTGGTAAAACAAACATGGCTGCCCTTTACTTTTGTAAAAGCAGCCTTTAACCAATCAGATAGTGCTTACTCATTGGCAAGTACTGCAATACACCAAGCACTTACTGGGGTGCACATCAGCCTGAGAGATCACTACATTTTAATGCCTTAAAAGTACAAAACAGCTGATTGTATGTTATGACGGTCCAAGAAAGATACTTTCCACATCACAATATGTACTCCTGCCAAATTTCATGAAAATATGTTCACAGAAAAATGAATGTCAAAGTGATGTTATAGTTAGGTGAAAATATCAGTCACAACATAACGTTTTGAGCTAAATAAATATTGAAAATCACCTACAACTTTAGCCATTGCCATGCACTACCTATGACCTCACATAATAAATTACTCATAACATGTTCTATGGCATCATTTAGGACATCACTTATGACTTTGTACAATGAGTGTGTTAGTTTGTTTTATACTTTACATAGTAACATGTAAACATCATCCTACTTTTCTACCTAATTTTGTTTAGTCCCTTTCCTGATGATGGTGTAAACTTTTACAAAGTGTTTTGCTCCTAAAGGGTCGTAGGTGTGTATAGGCATTGAGCACATTATGAACATTTATGTACAGGACAAGCACTGTGAGCAAGTGATAGTTGATTTCTTGCGTCCATTTTGTCAGACAAAAGTTGTTTGGTTTGGCAGAAAAAGTTCCCAGTAGAACATAGATTCAAGTAGTAGATATTAACTTTTGTAAGCAGCCTTGAGTATTTTAAGGAAATTGTCTCAATATGACAATTTGTACATAGGAAAGACAACTGTGTGCACCAGATATTTATTGATGTACATGTGCTTGATTGCATCCAAGGGTGGGCTATCTGTAACGTTTTGAGCACAGTATGAAGGCTGTGGGGAGTATAATCATTAGCACCTTCAGGCATTGTGTATTTACAGTGACAAGTCTTGCTTTCAAAAGGTTTTACATAGAGTAAACACTGTTCTTTGTAGGTACCTTTTAATACTCTGTGGTGTATTTGTTATGAGTAGAGTGTGTAAAATGATTGGCCTTTCTGCTTAGACCTCTCTCTTAGATGACGAGTGTGCACACTGGAGTGCAGAGAGGGACTGGCCTCTCTGCTGAGACCTCTCTCATGGATCACAAATGTACATAGTAGGGTATGGGAAGGGGGCGGCTTCTCCACTCAAGACAAGTGAGCAGAGTAGTGTATGGAAGAGATTACCTTTCCAATGAGACCTCCCTCTTGGATGGCAGGTGACTGTAGTAGGGTGTAGAGAGGGACAGGCCTCTCCACTGAGATCATGAGAGCTTGGCTGTCAGTAGATAGTGTGGTACAGGGTGAAGAATCTCCATAGGATAAAAATTGTTCTCTTTCTCTGTCAGGACAGGTGTGTGTGCTAGAGTGCGTGGAAGAATTTCCTTCTCTACTGAGAGCTCTTTTTGGGATGACAGGTATGCACAGGAGCTTGAGGGAGAGACTGGCCTCTGCTGACAACTCTCTCTGGGATCACATGTGTACATAGTAGATAGTGGGGAGGGATGATCTTCTCTGCTCACATCTGTCTCTTGCATAATACATGAGTGTAGTAGGGTATGGTGTGAGGCTGTGGTGTGAGGCAGCCCTCTTTGATGAGCTCCACTCATGGGTAATGGGTTTGTATGCGTACTAGACTGTGAGGAGGCAGACCTCTCCACTCAGAAAGCCCTCTTACATGACAGGTGATCATAGTAGGGAGAGGGAAAAGGTTGGCTTCTCTGCTGAGACCTTTCTGTTACATGACGGGTGAGTTTACTAGGTTGTGGGAAGGGATTGGCTCTCTGCTGAGATCTCTCTATTGCATGATGGATGAGCACAGTAGGGTGTGTGGAAAGGCTACCCTCTCAGCTGACACCTCTCACTGATATGGTGGGTGCACATAGTAGAGTTTAGAAAGGGACTGTCCTGTCTGCTGGTACCTCACTCTGGGAGGAAGGTACTGGCCTCTCCTCTGAGACCTTCTGTTGGGATAACAGGTGTGTACACTAGGGCATGTGGAAAGACTTCTCTCTCTGCTCAGACCACTCTCTGGGATGATGAATGTGCAAAGTAGGGTATGAGGAGGGAGTGACTTTTCCACTGAGATCTCTCTCTTGGATAATGTGGCACATAGTAGGGTGTGGAAATCATCTGGCTATTCCACTGAGACCTCTGTTTCGGATGATAGATGTGGATACCAGAGTGTGGAGAGGGATTGACTTCTCTGAGATTAGGGTATGAGAAGGGGATAGCCTCTCTCCTAAGGCCTCTCTCTATAGCTTAATGGCTGAGCACAATAGGGTATGAGAGGCGACTGGCCTCTCCACTGAGACTTCTCTCTTGGATCACAAGTGTACCTAGTAGGATGTGGGTGGAGCTAGATTCTCTGCTCGCACCTGTTTCTTGCATGACAGGTGAGATTGGTAGAGTGTAGTGAGAGACTGGTCTCTCCTTTGACATCTCTCTCTTAAATGACAGGTGTACATACTAAAGTGTGAAGAGGGACTGACTTCTCTGCTTAGACCACTCTCTTAGATGATGAGTGTGTATACTAGGAGGTGGGAAGGGGCTGGCTGCTCTGCTGCCACCTCTCTGTTGTATGATAGGTAACATAGTAGGGTATGGGAAGGGAC